>NC_067399.1:51630443-51930443 GCF_016432865.1 Antechinus flavipes | reverse complement strand
ACACATGAAACAGAAGGTCTCTATCTGTTTGGTTTTCTTCCGCAGATGACTTTGAGGTAAATGAAAATCATTTCTTTAGTCTTTTCAGGTTTACAAAGCACATTTCTCACACAAACTCCCAAAGAAAAGATGGAAAGCATTATTATTATTATCATCATTTTTGCTGAACCTGTGATTCCAGTGGAATTCCCACTAATGAAACTCCCTTCACCAGCACAGATCACCTGCTCTACAGTTTATAGTCTTAGCCCTTTGGGGGGGGAATAGGAAACAGATGGAAATTAAATGACTTATCCAAGTTCACACAGCCAATATGTGTTAGATGGAGGTCTCCGACCTTTCCTTCCTGGCTATCCTTTGTATCATAACTCCTCTCTATATTGAGAAAACGTTGCTATCCCCATTTTATCAATGGAGGTTCAGTGAGTAAGGAAGAAATGACTTGCTACTTTGTCTCTACGTATGCAGTGGGTATCAAATTTCTTGCCTTTTCAATGAGTGGGGCAGTGATGAAAAGAGGAAAAGATGGAACTGAAAACATTTTTTTTATTTTAAATAATTGTCAGGTGACACAGGCAATAAGCATCAAACTCAGGACATTGGCTTATATCATCCACTTAGAGCTGAAAGCGATTTTCCAAGCCACTGAGTCCCATGTTCCTCCTTTTTACAGAATGAGGAAACTGAGGTTCAGAGTAAGGCAACTAGTCACTATGTGAGGGGTGATTCAAATCCGGGTATTCTGAGCCAGATTCTACCACTACAGCCCTCTGCCTCCTGCCTATGACGCACCCCACAGGCTGGTCAGCAATGGATTCCACTGCATGCCCTCCCAGCTTCTACCAAGCTTCCCCTCTCCCAGGCTGGACAGCAGTTTCCCGGCTTGTCCCCGATTAGCCTGGGCGGCAGGTGGCAGCATTGGCCCCAGAACTCCTCGGCTAGACTGCTGGAGGCTCCAGCACCCAGCGCCTGCCTCCTGCTCCTTGGAGCCGCTCCCTCCCTCCCTCCCTGGCAGTTTGCTTGTAAAAACAAAGATTAAAACTGTCATGGCTTCTAAGAGGGAGGGCAGGTGATAGGACATGTCACACAGTCAGTCAGCCAACGAGCACTTATTAAGCACTTACTGTATTTGTGTGCCAGGTACTATGTTGGAAATACAAAGAAAGAAAAGGGGGGGAACCCTTAAAACACATCTCAAAGGGGCATTTCCTACTGGGGCATAGGGAGATGTTCCAATCCTCCCTAGGAAGACCTGGCTTCTTGGCCTGTAGTTCAGCCCCCCAAGACCCTTGTCATTTTAACTCTCTCTCTTTATTTTCCTCCTCAATTAAGTGAGTTAAATGGGAAAACCTGGAAGATTCCTTGCAGCTCTTTGAATACTAACAATGATCAGAATACCAGGCTTGAAGTAAAGAAAATCCAGGCTTGGATACTGCCTCAGACATCTACTAGCTGGGTGATCCCTTAAGTCTGCCTCCGTTTCCTTATCTGTAAAATGGGGGAAACTGCACCTACCTCCTAGGTAAGCATCAAATGAGATAATATATGTAAAATGCTTTTGCAGATTTATGAGTATCGTCAAATGGCATAAAATTATAGAGTCCCATAGAATCTTAACCCAAACAGATGTTCTTCCATGATTGCCCAGAAACCAACCTTATAACTAAGAGTACCTTCCATCCCATAGAAATTAAAGTTGCCCTATGGTCCTCAGCCCAACCTGGGTTCTGGATCCACCTCCCAGCTGCCCCCTCCTCTCTGGGTTCTGGATCCACCTCCCAGCTGCTTCTCCTCTCTGGGTTCTGGATCCAACTCCCAGCTGCTTCTCCTCTCTGGGTTCTGGATCCACCTCCCAGCTGCCCCCTCCTCTCTGGGTTCTGGATCCACCTCCCAGCTGCCCCCTCCTCTCTGGGTTCTGGATCAACCTCCCAGCTGCTTCTCCTCTCTGGGTTCTGGATCCAACTCCCAGCTGTCCCCTCTCTTTGCCTTCCACTACCTCCACATCCAAGAGGCCCCGATCCTGCCTGACCCCCCAGCTCCCTCTCTCTGGTCCTCAGCCCAAACTGGGTTCTGGATCCACCTTCCATCTGCCTCCTCTCTGGTTTCTGGATCCACCTCCCAACTGCCCCTCCTCTCTGGGTTCTGGATCCACCTCCCAGCTGCCCCTCCTCTCTGGATTCTGGATCCACCTCCCAGCTGCCCCTCCTCTCTGGGTTCTGGATCCACCTCCCAGCTGCCCCTCCTCTCTGGGTTCTGGATCCAACTCCCAGCTGCCCCCTCTCTCTGCCTCCAGCTCCTCCACATTCAGGCCCATCTCTGCCCGCCTCCCGGCTCCCTCCCTTTTGCCAGGCTCCCCCCCAATATCACTGCAGATTAATTGGCACTAATACAAATGTACACAGCTCTATAAAAAAAAAGGTGTCACGGGCACACAATGAGAACCCGGCTGCTTGCTTATTATCTCTGCACTGCAGGTATCTAATTCATTCCTGGGGAAAACAGTCTATTTATTCTGTTACATTATAACAATCTCTCTGCAAACAGAACTTGAACAGGCAGGGGAGGGGGTAGAGAAAGGGGCAAGTTGGAGGGGGCAGGAAAAGAAAGAAAAAATGGGGAGAGACCACCAATCCAACACTCACATGGGCGCAACGTCAAGCCCTCCCGAGCCCCGGATTCAGTCCTTGGGCCAGCCTGCCTCTGCCAAAGCCAGGCTGCCCACATCCAGGCCACAGATGGGAGCCCTCTGCTTCAGAGGAAGAAGGGATTTTAGAGTCGGGAGAGACCTGAGAGATCATCTTTCTGTGATCCAGGGAAATCCAGTGACTTACCCACAGTCCTCTGGCTCCAATCTCTGCTGTTCTTTGCTTCCTGAAAGGATCTTGGTCTATGTGACCTTGATCCCATCATTTCTCCAGATTTTGTATTTCTCTACAAACTGTGGTGATTGGATTCAGTCAGAGGATTCCTAAACTTCTATGTGTTGTGGACCCCTTTAGCACCTTCATGAAGCCTTCTAAGCCCTTCTCAGAATGGTTTTAAATGTGTCCAAATAAATACCCAGGGTTACTGATGAAACCAATTATATTGAAAAATAGTCACCATGAACCCCAGTTTACTGAACCCCTAGAGAACTCTATGGAATTTCTGGGGGCCTCCAAGTCTGAGAGGGAATTTGATCTGGACAATAGAGAACTGGCCTTGGAAACCACTGAATCTTGCCTCAGTTTCCTCTTCTGTAAAAGGACAAGATTGAACTAGCAGATCTTTAAGGTCCTTTTGAACTCTAAGATATCTTATGATCTCTCGGTGGACCCCTGTTCTTAGGTCATGAGTAACAGAATTTAGATTAAAATCCAGATTCTCTGACAACAAATCTAGGGCTCTTTCCATAAAAACTGCTTCTTAATCTGATTTGGAATTTTTTTCTGAGGAGAATATGATGAGTCCCAGGATAAAATGTTAATAATAATAATTCCTTGCATTTTATAGCACCTACCTCCCAGGGTGGTTGTACAAATCAAATGAGATAATCATTGTAAAATGTTTAGTATAGGATCTGGCATACAATATACACTATATTTAGCTTAATTATAGTTAGTTATTACTATTATTATTTTATATTTTTCAAAGTGCTTTTTCATGTACTTTATCTCATCTGATCATGGTAACAACCCTGGAATTATTTTTTTATCCCTACTTTACAGATTGGAATACTGACTCCCAAGGAATGAAGGTTCTTGAAGCCCATTACTCAGCTGACAAATAGCAAGGTCAGATCTAGAACTCAAGAACCAGTGTGGAATTATGGGAAGCTCACTGGTATTATGGGAAGATTAGATCCAGGCAGGCTTTGGGACCTTGATGTTGTCATTTCTCTAGATCTTGGATTTTTTTCCTCTATAAACTATGGCAATTAGATTAGATCAAGGCTTCTTAACTTTCTGTATGGACTTTTTACCAGCCTGGTATAGCCTGAGGAGCCTTTCTCAGATTGCTTTTAAAGCATACAAATTAAAGTAAAGATGAAAGCAGTTATATCGAAAAGTGGCTGTCATGGAACCAGGTTACCGAACCCCTGGAGACACTTCCAAGTTTGAGAGACAATTTGCTATGGGCACTAGAGAGCTGGGCATGGAAAACAGAAAGAGCTGGGTGTGAATCCTCAAACATTTATTAGCTATATGACATCCACAGTAGTTATTTGTCCTTCATTCTCCAGGAGGACCATGATATCAGGAAGAGGATAAAAGGGAACAAAGGACAAAAATATATGACACTAGGGAGGGTTCTCAGCCTGTTTTCTCATTTATAAAATAGGGGTGATAATTATGAGGATGAAATGAGATAACAAAAGTTTCAAATGCTTTTCAGTGCTACAGAAATGTTAGCTCCATCCTATGGGCCCCATCTCTTTACTCTCAATTGAACCTCTGCAAATCTCAGTTTCCTCATTTGTAAAATAAGAGAGCTGGACTGCATGATTTCCAAAGTCCCTTCCAACTCTAAGCCCACATTCTATACCAAATGCTTCATTTTATAAATGAATGGAGGCCCCAAGAAGTGTATAGTACACTCAAGTTGGAAGAAGGGCTTGAGTTCAAATCCTGTCTCAGAAACCAGCTCTTCCTTAAAAGCCAGTTAAGAGATTGTCTCACCTTCCTACTCTTGTCAAGAAAAAATTAGATCTTCTCGTTGTACACGGCAACAACAAGATTATACAATGATCAATTCTTTTGTACGTATCTCTTCTCAACAACAAGATACTTAGACCAGTTCCAATGATCTTGTGATGAAGAGAGCCATGTATATGGCTCTCTTTCTCATCTACATGAGAGGAAGGACTGTGGGAACTGAGTGTGGTTCACAACATAGCATTTTCACTTTTTGTTCTTGTTTGCTTGCATTGTATTTTCTTTCTCATTTTTTTCCTGTTTGATCTGTTTTTTCTTGAACAGCAAGATAATTGTATAAATATGTATACATATATTGGATTTAGCATATATTTCTATCATGTTTAACATATATTGGATTCCTTGCCATCTAGGGGAGGGAATAGGGGAAGAGCTGAAAAATTAGAACACAAGGTTTTGCAAGGATTAATGTTGAAGAATTATCTATGCATATGTTTTGAAAATAAAAAGCTTTAATTTAAAAAAAAATAGAACTTTGCTGTGACTGGGTCTTTTTGGAAAGTTAGTATTATAGGAGCCATTTCAACCTCCAAATGGTCAGAAACATTTGGGGGCAGGAGGACCAAGGGTGACATTGACTTTTGCAATGATTTGAAAAGTCATCCCATCTTTATTTCCAGCCTCCTAAGGCTGCTGTAAAAATAAAAAAAAAGACATAATGCATTTTTTTAGTTTACACATGTACATTTTTACATATGTTCATATGTCATGTTGGGAGAGGAAAATCAGAACAAAAGAGAAAAAAACAAAAGAAAAAAAGATGAAAATAGGATATAATACATTTTAAATTGTTAGATATTATGTATCTCTTTTTCTTTCTGTGTCTCTGTCACACACACACACATACACACACACACACACACACAATTTCCTGGACTTCTTTCCATCATCTCCACCTCTAGGCTTTCTTCAAGTTGCAGCAAAAATCCCACTTTCTACAAGAAGCTTTTTCCTGTTTCCTCCTTAATGCCTTTCCCCCCTCTCTTATCTCCAGCATAACCCGTCTATATCTTGTGGTTCATGGCTCTATTCATGCTGTCTTTCCCACTAGACTTGTGATCCAAGGTCACACGGCCAGGAGGAGCAGAGGCCAGCATTCAAACTCAGTTCCCCTTCCATCCGGTGCGCTTTCCCTGCCTCTCATAAAAGATAGAGTAGAACCTCACGACGAGTTAGCCTGGAATTATATCAGCCGGAGCATCATTAATTGTTTCCCAGCCAATGTCACGCTAGGTAAAATGATATTGCAGGGGGCAGTTAATTTCACTGGAGCAATGCTGTCTGTGGGCAACAGCCCAGTGATGAAAGACTTCCCAGCCTTTGCTGTGGGATTCTGTTATAATGTATCACTGAAATAATGGAAACACAACAATGTTTGCTGATGCTATTCCGAATATGCCTGGAATGACTGTCCTCTCAACCCTCGCTCTGGGAAGCAGCCCTAGTGCCAGGGAGGAATGGAACAAGGATCCCAGGGTCCTCTTCCCATTTTGGCCACCTGCTCACCAGAGAAATTCCTTTCTGGGGGCTTATTCCTTGATTTTGTTTATATGGTTTTATTATGTTCTTTAATCATTGAGTGACTAATTCATAAACAAATATATGGTTATATGTAATATATTTATGGCTATGAATTATTTCATCAGTTGCTTATTTTTAAATACTTATTTACAAATACATGTGTCATATATAAACGTGAATAATACATTTATTTTAAATATTTATTTGATTATATATTTAGCTAATTGTTTTATTATATTATTTATGTATAAATACGTTATAGACATATTTAATCATGAATATTTACTTAATTATATTATTTCTTTAGTTGCTTATTTTTAAATACTTATTTACAAATACATATGTCATATATAAACATAAATAATTTATTTTAACTATTTATTTAATTATGCACTTAACTAGTTGTTTCATTATATTATTTATGTATAAGTACATATGTAATAGACAAATAATATATTTATTTATGAATATTAACTTATAGTATTTCTTTAGTTGCTTTATTTTTAAATACTTATTTACAAATACATATGCCATATATAAACAGAAATAACTTATTTTAACTATTTAATTATATATGTAAATAATTGTTTCATTGTATTATTTATGTATAAGTGCATATGTTAGATATATAATATATTTATTTATGAATATTTACTTAATTATATTTTTAGGTGCTTATTTTAAAATACTTATTTATAAATACATAAATATAAGTAATATATTCATTACAAATATATATTTAATTATTTTGTTAGATTATTTATTTATAAATACATATATTCTACACATAATATATTTATTTGTGAATGTTTACTTATGTCATATATAAATATAAACAACATATTTACTAGCAAAATTCATTTAATTATATATTTATCTAGTTTTTTCATTATATTATTTATTTATAAATGCATATATTATATATGTATATATTTAGTTATGAATATTTACTTAATTATATTATTTCTTTAGTTGTTTTGAAATATTTATTTACAAATACATATATCATATACAAATGTAAATAACATTTGTTAGCAATATTCATTTAATTATATGTTTATCTACTTGTTTCATTATATTGTTTATAAATGCATATATTCTATATATATAAAATCTATTTATTTATGAATATTTACTTAATTATATTATTTCTTTAGTTGCTTACTTTGAAATACTTTTTTACAAATGCATGTCACATATAAATAATATATTTATTAGCAATATTTATTTAATTACATATTGATCTAGTTGTTTTATTCTATTACTTATAAATGCATATATTCTATAATATAATATATGTTTTATAATTCTATAATATAATATATATTTATATATAATATAATATATCAATATAATATAATATATAATACTTACATTATTTATTTAGTTGCTTATCTTGAGATATTTCTTTATAAATACATAAATAAAAAGAATACATTCATTATGAATATTTGTTTAATTGTTGCATTGTATTATTTATTTATAAATGCATATATTCTATATATAGAATCTATTTATTTATGAATGTTTACTTGATTATGTTATTTCTTTAGTTGCTTATTTTGAAATACTTATTTATAAATACACATAAATATAAATAATATGTGTATTATGAATATTTATTTAATTATATTTAACTGTTGTTTAAGTATATTATTTATTTATGAATACATGTATTTTATACAGACATAATATATTTATGAATATTTACTTAATTACATGTTTAATTGTTTAGTTTTTATTTACAAACATACATATACTATATATAAATTACTTCTGACTGTTTATTTAATTCTATTGTTTATTTAGCTTATTCCTTTGCCAATTGAGGAATAGGTAATGTTAAACATTTACTAATAATATGGCTGTATCATGAGGTCTACATTGAAGTCTTTTCAATAGTCATTTTATTAAGGAGGAAAGTGAGAGTCAGGAAACTTGGGTTCTAGGTCTGGCTCTGCTTGGAGGAAAGTGATATCTTTTGCCTTTCTTTATCCTCAGTGCTTAATCCAGGGCTGGGTATACTGTGGGTGCTTAATACATGCTTATTGACTAAGTCTCAGCGCAACTTTGGGAAAGTCTCAGCCTCAATTTTCTCATCTGTAAAATGGGGAGTGTGTGTGTGTGAGGGGGGGGAGGGGTGGACTGCTTGTTCCTGCCCTTCCAGCTCCAATAGTTGCTTTTGAGCTCTATCTAGCATCCTAAGATTTCAACATCACTGTCCTACCCCAGCCCACCAGAACATCCGAGTCTAATTTCTCCCTTTAAGAATCCCTGCCTACACTCACCTCCCAGAGCGTCGTCTAAATCTCTGTCTTACACAGAACAAGGAAGTCTACCATTTCTGTATCATTAACCTCAGCCCCTCTGGCCTTGAGGTGAACTTCCCAAAGCCTTGGGCACTTTCACGGAGCGTCCTCCAGCCTACCCAAAGTGGACAGTGTGGACAGGCAACAGAAGGGCTCAGCTTGAGGAAAGGCCCTGACTGCTGAGAACTGCTTAGTGCAGATGAAGGGAGAATTTTATTCACTCAGTCCATCAGCAAGGGGACTTTAAAACACTGGTCTAGGGAGGCTGGGCAACAGGAAAGTCAAGTTCTCCTCTGGCCTTGCTTACTAGCCAACGGGATCTCCTTGGGTCCTGGCACTGCTCTGGCCTTCAGCTTCCTCCTCTGGAAAATTCAGGGGGAGAGTTGGAAATGGCACTATCTCTGACCCCTTTCAGCTCTGCTAGTTTTTGTCCCAAGACCCTTTCCAGCCCCAGCATTCTGTTTTATAATCCCTGCCTATTCTGATGTTCTGTGTTCTAGTCCCTTCCAAGTCTCATGTACTACATCAAAGGAACACTTTATGTTCTAAGGTCCAGGACTCTTATCTTCACATAATGATTTCCTTCACGCTCCCTGCCCAAGTGTCAGGCACATATTGTGTCACAGAGACACAGTGAAAAGTTTGCTCATCTAGGCATCTAGAATTTATAAGTTCAAATCCTGGTTCCGATCCTGAGCAAATCATTTATTTCTTTTGACTTTCAGCTTCTTAGTCTGTTAAATGGGTGGGAATACAGTAGGACTTACATGACTAATTCCATGTGGTTTTTATAAGGAAAATAATTTTTAAGTTTTGAAAAGTCTACAGAATGCAGATTATTATTATTGGTCATTAGAAACAAGTCATTAACCCTAAATGATGTTTCTGACAGATTGTTTGGTCCATCTTTCTATGTCTGGATAGGACTTTATGTAGGCCACATTCATTTAATCCCACACTTAAACTGCTTCCACAACTGTCTTCCCTCTGTGTTTTCTTGACATCAAATATCCCTCTGTAAAGTGGAAGGATTCATTGACTACTCTAGAATGTGGTCAATAAAATAAAACAAGTTTCAGGGGAAAAGACTTTACTTTTATCATTGTATCTCTATCCCCTAGCATAATGTCCTCACTTAAAAAAATTAGTCAATAGATTGATGGATTGGTTAATATCTAGAAAATGACTACATGTTTTCATTTTTTAACTATGATTTTCCTTTCTACCTGTATATAAAGAAATATATTTTTAAACTTCTATTAAGATGAGCTCATAGATGATCAACTGTGAAAGGCTTGGTTTTCTCAGTAGTTCAGTGATTCAAAGCAATCCCAATAGAGTTTGGACAGAAAATGTCATCTGCAGCCAGAAAAAGAACTAAGGAGACTGAATGTAAATTAACACATGCTACATTGACTTGTTTTTCTGGGGTTTTTAATCTCTCCCTTGGTTTTTCCCTTTCACTCTGATTTTTCTCTCCCAACATAATTCATAAAACAGTGTGTATGAAAAATGAATAAACTAAAAACAAAAAGCTCAGAATCACAGAGTTCTGGAATTCAAAAGGCTAGACTTAAGATTATCTGGTCCAACCCTCAGTCTGATGAACACAAATGAGATAGTTGCAGGTTTGGCCAACATCACAGTTTGGGGTTCCACATATGAAAACAGTAGTTGAATTTCTTATTGATCATTCAGGGATTCAACGACGGTCGACACTTGAGTTGATGAAAATCCTAAATGATAGAAGAACTGCACATGTTTGGTCTGTATTGGTTTGCTTGCTGTTTTGGTGGGGGGAGGAAAAAGAGGGAGAAAAAAATTTGCAGAGGTGAATATTGAAAACTATCTTTGCATATTATTTGGAAAAATAAAATACTAAAGGAAAAAAAGAAAAATTGACATTGCTTTATCTTTCCCATTTAGAAATCAGAACAATTCCGTGTACAAAGAAACAAAAGTCCTTTTACAGTCTTTTCTGTTCATGGATAGTTGTGGACAGATAGTCCACCAGCTGGTCCCTGACTTTCCCATGATGTTGCTATCGCTGTAATTAGCTAGGTTGGTCCTCAGGTAACTGGAACCATATTCCAAAGTTTTCCAGCTTGAGAGGACTTATATAGCAGGGCATTTATTCTATCAGTATAGTCTTCAAGAACGGTACAAAGAGGCATTGGAGAAGGACTTCTGTGGAGATCACATTCATATGATATTCTTTTTTTTTCCTTTTTTTATTATAGCTTTTTATTTACAAAACATATGCATGGGTAATTTTTACAGCATTGACAATTGCAAATCCTTTTGTTCCAGTTTTTCCCCTCCTTCCCCCCACCCCCTCCCCCAGATGGCAGGTTGACCAATACATGTTAAATATGTTAAAGTATCATACAATATTCTTAAAATGGTTTCAGAATCCTTCTGTATTCATCTGGAACACCCTATCAACTTGGGACATCACTCACTTGACAAATGAGAAAACTGAGAGCCAGAGAAGTGATGTGACTAGTTCAAGGTGATACAATGGCAGAAACCAGATCAGTTGAGAGGCCAGGTGACTCTCTGACCTATATCCTTAGAATGGAAACTCCTTGAACGCAGGCCCTGACTTCTGTCTTCCTTTTTGTCCAATACTTAGCAAGCTCTGTCTGGCACACAGGAAGTGCTTAATAAGTGCTTGGGGACAGACTAACTAGTCACACTGCTATGCAATAACTGTCAGAGAACCATCGAGTTCTCTGCATTCTGTGGACGGCATGGTCAGGTAAGTGCATAGGCAGAAGATATCTCTGGGGTGAAAATTGCAATATGCCTTGAAGGATGGGGAGAAGTGGAATAGGTCAAGATTCCTTGAAAGGCAGGAGTAAGAAAATGGAGGTAGACATTAGCAGGCTCTGCTCAGAGAATGAGGCTACGACAGGTCTGGCCAGCATTTAGGGTGTTTGACCAAGCCGAAGATGAGATCAAAAAGGTAAAGTGGGACCTGATTGTGAGGGGCCTTGAACACTAGGTTAAAGAATTCACATTGAATCTTCGAGTCCTGAATGCCATGAAGCTCATTTAAAAGCAGACATTGTTCCTCGTTGTGATTAAGGCCAGTTAAAATTAGGTCACCCCCAAAGAGGGTGATCTCTGAATTAGGGAGCTGCTCCAAGCCAAGCCCACCATATCTTCCACCTGCTCCAGCAGGGACAGGAAAGGAAGAAGCCAGCTCTGCTGGTGTGAGCGCCAGATTGTCCTGAGCAGGAGCAGAGAGAGCACCATTTTTCAGAGGAAGATTATTTTAATGATTTTCCCCTTTCCCTTGGAACTCTTTCTAATTCCTAACTTAATTTATTTTGACATCCTTGCTGCTGGTTTGACCTCTTTACTGGAATCATGTGGTGTTTAAAACTCATTACTCCACCATTGGAACAGGAAGTTAATTAAAACCCTTTAAAGAGAGGGTGTTGATGAGTGTCAGCAGCCTTCTAGTTTTGCTCAGTGGGAGATAGGGCTGCTGAGGGCCATGATTCAACTAGACAGAGCCTGAGCCAGGAGCCACCAGGCATCTGTGTGCCCCGCTGCCAGCTCTCCCGAGCAGCCCTGCCAAGCCACAGGGAACATAGTAGGAGCTTAATATCTGGCCAACTGAGATGAATTGGCCTAGTTTTCATGTTGTAGGGCTCCTCACCACCCTTTTTCTTTTCTTTCTTTCCTTCCTTCCTTTCTTTCTTCTTTCCTTCCTTCCTTCCTTCCTTCCTTCCTTCCTTCCTTCCTTTCTTTTTTCCTGAGGCATTTGGGGTTAAGTGACTTGCCCACGGTCACACAGATAAGAAGTATTAAGTGTTTGAAGCCATATTTGAACTCAGGTCCTCCTGACTTCAGGACTGGTGCTCTATCTTCTACAACAAATAGTAGCCCTTTTCACTCCCAAAATTTTTACATGACCCCCAGATATGTAAGTATATAAAATAGGTAAACAAATCAAACATTTATTGATAATAAATCATAATTTCATGACTCCCACATTTAATCATATGATCCCTTATGAGGTCCCACCCCATAAAATAAGAAGCTCTGCTGTAGAGCCAAAGGAAATACAGGAAATTTCTCACCTCAATTCAATAAACATTACCAAGTACCTATCATATAT
This sequence comes from Antechinus flavipes, assembly GCF_016432865.1. Taxonomy (NCBI): domain Eukaryota; kingdom Metazoa; phylum Chordata; class Mammalia; order Dasyuromorphia; family Dasyuridae; genus Antechinus; species Antechinus flavipes. The sequence goes on along the minus strand of NC_067399.1, from coordinate 51,917,787 downwards.
TGTTGTTGTTGTTATTGCTGTTGTTATCCAGTCATTTAGTCTCATCTGACTTCCTGAGTTCATGGAGTTTTTTAGTAAAACTACTGGAGTGATTTGTTCTTTCCTTCTCCAGCTCATTTTGCAGATGAAGAAACTAAGGCAAACAGGATAAGTGACTTGTCCAAGAGGCTGGAAAGTGTCTGAGGCTGGATTTGAACTCAGGAATATGAGCCTTCCTGACTCAAGGCACAGCACTCTGTGCACTATGGCACCTCCTAGGATCCTGAAGTTGTCAAAGCCTGGACTCAAATCCAGGACCTAATACATGGTAATTTTAATATGTAGTCTGAGGACCTGAGTTCAAATTCAGATTCTGTTACTTATTAGCTGTGTGATCTTGAGCAAATCACATCTTCTCTGAGCTTCATTGTGAAGATCAAAAGAGATGTCTGTCAAGCCCTTAGCCCAATGTCTGGCACATAATAAGTGCTTGTTCCCTCCTGCTACCCCCTTCCTCATCTATAAAATCAGGGAGTTGGATTAATCTTTTAGATCCTTCCCTGCTCTAACTCCATGATCTTCTGTCTCCAAACTTGCATTCTTCTTCAGGTTGTTTCCTGACATGGAAATAGGAAGCCTCCCAGGGCCTCCTTGTCACATGCAAGTGACCTTGGCCCTCCAAAGCCATGACAGCAGATTGGCCGTGCCAGCAGTTATTAAAAGCTAAAAAAGCCTTTGAGAGCACAGCAACAGATTGTGTGTGTGTGTGTGTGTGTGTGTGTGTGTGTGTGTGTGTGCTCCAAGGACCAGACTTGTAAATTTGGACAGGTTCATCCATAAAACAGTTGGACAGAGGATGATTTTTTTTTCACCAAGAGTAATTCATGCCAACATTGCCAACATTGGCTAAGGAACAGATAAACGTATCAGTGGGAGGGCACCCACACTGACATCACGGGTCCCCGGTGCACTGTGGGAAAGATACAAGGTGGAATAAAATTTAATGTATGGCCCCAAATATTTAGAGCTGCTGTGGAGCTGCACAAGGCTTGAAGTAAGGAAGGCTTATCTTCCTGAATTCAAATCTGGCCTGAGATACCTACCATTTACCAGATCCTTGGCAAGTCACTTAACCCAGTTTACCTGTTTTCTAATCTGTCAAATGAGCTAGAGAAGGAAATGGCAAACCACGCTAGTATCTTTGCCAAGAAAACCCCAAATGGGGTCATGAAGGATCAGACATGACTAAAAAAAAATGACTGAACAATGACTTGGAATCTAGTGGTGAAATATTTTGAGATATATATCTCTAACCATGACACAAAATAAAACACGAGTGTGTAAGTATATGATACAAAGTATCATGTAAGGTCTGAGGAAGGAAGGATAATAACTATTTAGCAGAATTGGAGAAGGAAGACTTCATGGAGGGAGAAACATTTAAACTGGAGCCTGAAGGATGTATAAAATTTCAAAAGCTATAAAATATCATGAGATAACATATGTTAAGTGTACTGAAAACCTGAAGTTGATATTTAAATGTTAACGATCTAAATGGGGGGGGGGTCATCTTAGGAGTAGGATATGGCATGGGCAAAGTAGGTGGGAAATCCATGGTTAATAGTCCACTATGGTTCTGCAACTGCTTTGTATACAATGGACTCTCGATAAATAGATTGAATTAAAGTCCAAGATAGAGACCTGGAAGATGTAAAGACTGTGCTTCAAGAACTAATTCAATTCAACAAATATTTATCTTAGGGTGCATAAAGGAAATAGAATGAGATACCAGTGGAATATTGGGTAGCATCAAATCATAGAAGACAGTAACCAAATTCTGAGAGTTAGGATTGCTTTCGAATCTTTATGCGGTTTTGATCAGAAGAGGGACATGTGAATCAAAGAAATTTAAATTAGCACCTTAGAGGGCATTGGATCCAATTGTCTCATTTTATAGATTAAGAAATTGAGATACAGATCAAATCACTTAATCAGTGTCACACAGCTAGTCAGCATCAGAGTCATAGTTAGAGTCAAAAGTCTTTCTGACTCCAAGTCCAGCATTCTTATATTCACCATGTCACCCCACTAACTCAGCAAATATTTATTAAGCCCCTACTATGTGTCAAACAGTAAAAATGCAAAATCTACTACTACTACTACTAATAATAATAATAAAAATTAAGCAGTCTCTGCCCTCAAGAAGCTTTTAGTTTATTGATTTAATTATATATAGCCTATAGAGCTGTACTCAGTAGAGAGAGAGAGACAGTAGAGCTTGTTATGGGCCAGAACTCTGAACTTGAAACAAAGGATTCTTACAAGGTGCTAAGTCAGTGGAATTGATAGAGACAATGGTTATCTAATTTAGCATGGTTTAGTATGATTGATTTAATCCTACAACAAATAATGGTTTCCTAGTGAGATAATGATTGGTTTATACTCAGTGTAGAAGATATAAACTAAACACCTCAGCCAGGGAGATTCAGAAATTTGGAAAGATTCGGAGGGCAGAGAAAACAGGCGAGAGTTCAAGCTCTTGGAACCAAGGAGAGAGGTAGGTCTCTGAAAACTAAGAGAGCCCCAAGTGAAGGAGATAGGACTTTGAAGGAGACAATAAAGTATTTGGACTTTAACCCCTGGCTGCACTTGTGGTGATTACTGAACTGAAACAAAGGCTGCTCCCAGAGACCCCAAGAAAACGGAACCAAAGAGGACATTACAAGAGGTGTCTAGGTCACCTTAGGGATGTCAATTACTCTTCGAGCTTCTATTTAGTCATCTGTAAAATGGAAAAATAAAATTCATTTTTACAGAGTTGCGAGGAGAGTCAATAAGTTGTTCAATAATCATTTATTAACACCTATTATGTGTCAAGCATGTGCTAAACACCAGGAATACAAAGAAAGACAAAAGATAGTCTGCCCACAAGATACTCTCATAGACAAAGGGGGGAGATAACATTCAAGACCACTGAGATAGAAAAACAAAATCCTAGTTACAAAGTATAGATAAACAAAACAAATTCCCACACTGGCCATGTCCCTCAAAAAATTGTCTCAGTCTGTACTCTGAATCCATCTTTCTCTGTCAAGAGGTAGGTAACATATGTCATAATGAGTCCTCTGGAACTGTGATTGGTTATTGTATTGATTAGAGTTTCTAAGTCTTTCTAAGTAGTTTGTCTTTACAATATTTGTTGTCATCATATAAATTGTTCTGGTTCTGCATCAGTTCATACAAATCTTTCTAGGTTTCTCTGAAGCCATCCTCTCATGTCCTTGCATTCATATAAGTATATCAGTCATCATATAAGTATATAAGTCATTTCTTATCCAAGGCAGTATTGATGTCCGGGGGAGCCAGAAATGATCTCAAGGAGAGACCTTCAGGACTCCAGAAACAATGGAAGGATTTATCTGACTTATCTTGCTATATCTGAACTTACTTGGAGGGACAAATGTTATATAGGAACAGAGTTAGATTGGAAGCTTAATGCCCTTCCTCTCCATCCCCATCAGACCAGAATCAGTTACAGAATGTTTCCACCTGCTCCAATCTCTCCAAGGCATTTTCCTTATACATCATCAAGATTCTCTCCTGTGTCCTCCCAGTGGCAAGATGGCAGATGCCCATAATGCACTCTCTATGACAGTTTCCTCATATCCGTCATGGGCTTCTCCAGTACGCTCTAGGGGATAGTCTCATGTCTTCAGAGATGATTGTGTCCTATATCTTGCAGGCGTATGGTAACTCACATAACAAAGGCTAAATAAATTATGGTGTATTCATGTAATTGCATATCATAATGCAATTAAGTTTGGCAAGTGTAAAGACTATAAGGAAATATTTAAAGCTCTTCATAAAATAATGAATAGAGATAAAAGTAGAACCAAGGGACAGTATGTATACTAACTACAACCATATCAAAAGAAAAATGGATAAGAAAGAACAAATAAAAATTGCCCGTGGAGCTTTAGACAGGGAATAAGTGACTAGCTGCAATTCTATTTTATAGGATAAATTTCATTTATTTAAACATACATAGTAGGAGAATAAAATTGATTGCATCACTCAGTATTATTCATAACATATATATGATATTTTTGTATATATATATATATTTAAGACAACAGAGCTAAAAATGTAAGTGATGAGAGAGAAAGCAGTCCCTTCTAGCCTGGCTTCACCCTGGGACCTAGTTATCACATGATATTGCCCTGTTATTTGCCCTAGAGATGTTCATGGCAAAACAAGGGTGAAAAAGGTGTTTTACTTAGATACTGAATCTGGAGTGGAGAAGACCTGAGTTCAAATCCACCCTCATACATTTACTAGCTGCTGACTCTGGGCAAGGAACTTAACCCCCATCTGCCTCTGTTTCTTCATCTATAAAATGGGGATAATAATAGCACTTTATGGAATTGTTGTGGATTAGGTGAAATAATATTCATAAAACACTTTGTGTTATGCACAAAGTGCATGTTAATGCAGCTTATAACTTAAGATGGTTGCTATTTAGTCATTTCAGTCGTGAACAACTCTTTGTGACCTTAGTTGGAGTTTTATTGGCAAAGATACTGAAGTGATTTGCCATTTCTTTCTCCAGCTGTAAGTCTCAATCTTTTTGATCCCAAGCCTAAAGTAGACTCTTTATAACATCTTCCTTTTGCCCCTGATTCTGTTCTTTGGGGACAAACCACACAAATCTAATCTCTCTTCCATGGGACAGTCCTTCATATATTTATAGATAATTTTTGTATCTATTTTGTATCTGGTTTTGCATTAGATAGACCTAGACCTCTAGACCTTCATCCTTTCACATGGAAAAGAGAAAAGACTGAGGAAAGAGGGCTCAGTGTGTAGAAGGGCCAGGTAGCATTTTAAGCTGAGAGTATCACTCCTCAGAGGGACAATTATATGATGTAGTGGACAGAGCAATGGGCCTGGAAACAGGAAGACTCATCTTCCCGAGTTCAGTTTTGCTTTCAGACATTTACCAATGACTTCTAGGCAAGTCATTTAATGCTGTTTGCCTCAGTTTACTTATCTGTAAAATGGGGAAAATAAAAAAAAGTTTGTGGGGATCAAATGAGATAATATGCATGAAGTACCAAGTATTGTGCTTAGTACATAGAAAGTATTTAATAAATGCTTGTTTTCTTCCTTCTGACCTTATCTCTCAGGAGTAAGGGTGACTGGATTGATTGGCCAATAATAGTTACCAGCTCAAGCTTTTTAGGTCTTTGTTTGGGCTCTGTTGAGTCAGAGTAAAAGTAAATAGCAAGTGTTTCTGTTTTGACCAGAAATCCTGAGGGTCTTTCCTTCCAGATTGATTTTTTTGGGGGGAGGGAGGAGAACTAGGCCAAACAGGCCATTTTTTGCCTCATTTCTCACCTAATCTTAATCAGTAAATGGGTATTACCTCAGTCACCTAGGAAAGACCTTAACTCAAAAAGTTCAAGATCTCCCAGTGCATCCAGGGACACCTCCAATCATCCTGCTCTCTGTCTGGCCGCTGGACCAGATAACTAGGTGGAGAAAGTGAGGCTGATGACTTTGCACAGTCAGTCCTCCCTCACTTCAATCCAATTCACTTGCAATTCATGACATCTCCTTGATATGGTCCTCTTTGAGAAGAAAGGACAATCAATAACAATCTCTCACTAGAGCTGAAAGCTAACCCCCCTAACTCTAGTCAAACTGGTATGATCACTGTCCCTGGAACATGACACCTTGTACTTCCGACCTCGATGCCTTTATCTATGGCAGTTTCCCTGCCTGTAACACTTTCCTTGTTGTCTAAGATTTACCTTTGCTTCAAAGCTTCCCCAGTGAAACTTTTCCTGATCACTCCAGAACAGAATAATTCACATTCATATAAGTTATTAATTTAGAGCTGAAAGAGCACCCTCCCTCATAATACAGATGAGAAAACAGAGGCTAGTAGGCAATAGAATAATTGTCTGAAGTCCTACAGTCAGCATCCCAACCCAGGTCCTCTGACTTCAAATTCACTGTGGTTTAATGTGCTTTCTAAATATTAGCCAGTTTGTGTTTGACTTTTGGTGGCCCCATTTGGGGATTGAAGTAGTTTGCCATTTCCTTCTCCAGCTCATTTTACAGATGAGGAAACTGAGACAAACAGGGTTTAGTGACTTGCCCAGGATGACACAGCTAGTAAGTGCCTGAGGCCAGATCGGAACTCAGAAGGATGAGTCTTCCTGCTTCCACGCCCACACTCTATCCATTCACTGTACCAGCTAGCTCTCCATATGTTATTATATATCCTTTCCAAATCACTTTGATAAATATTATTCATGTTGCTCATTTGGCAATATGGTATAATTTGAAGACTGATGGGCTTGAAGTCAAAAATCTTGAGTTCAGATCTTGACTCTGATGCTTACTTGTAGTGTGATGACTCTTTTCTTCGTTTTTAATAGTATTTTATTTTTCCAAATACTGCAAAGTAATTTTCAACATTCACCTCTGCAAAATCCTGTGTTCCAGATTTTTCATCTTTCCTCCCTCCCCAAGATAGTGAGCAATCTGATACAGGTTAAACATGTGCAGTTCTTTTAAACAGTTCCATATTTGTCATCCTGCAGAAGAAAGATCAGATCAAAGGGGGAAAAACATGAAAAAGAAAAAGAAAACCAAACAATCAACAACAACAAAAAGGTGAAAATACTATGTTTTGAACCACATTCAGTCTCCATAGTTCTCTCTCTGGGTATGGATGGCTCTCTCCATCACAAGTCTATTGGAATTGCCCTGAATCACCTCATTGTTGAAAAAAGTCATGTCCATCCCACTTGATCATCACATAATCTTGCTGTTGTATACAATATTCTCTTGGTTCTGCTCACTTCACTCAGCATCAGTTCATGTGAGTCATTCCAGGCTTTTCTGAAATCAGTGATGACTCATTTTTCTCTATGGATCTTCATTTCCTTGTCTTTAATATGGGAATAATAATGTTTTAACTATCTCTCTCATAGGATTGTAACATTTTGTAAGCTTTTATGCAGGAAGTGAAGTCCTTCCAGTTTTCAAGTTTTCTCATCTAATACTGGATCTCTCATTGACTTTGGGGTAGGTTCTCCTTTCATTTTTGTGGGGACTATGGGAGAGAAATTGTAGGGTATTATGGGTCAGAACTCTGAACTTGAAACAAAGGATTCTTACAAGGTGTTAAGTCAGTGGAATTGATAAAGACAATGGTAGTTGAGTACCTGTACTTAGTACTTACTATATAATTCCACAAGATTCACACCTATGATAAGAGAGCATATAAGCTCTGACCAATTCAGCCAGAATCAGAACTGGAAGACAGAGAAGTGTTGGTGGTCTTCCTGCCTTTCCCACAGAAACCAAGACACATTCAGGAGAACCTCAAGAAGCTGGTCTGGGCCCCAGGCAAGGAGATAATAAAGGATTTGGGCTTTAACACCTGACTGTACTGAACTGAAATGACCCCGAGAAAACTGAACCAAAGGAGAACATTATAGTAAGGGAGTGAGGGTGCAATTAGGATTTTACATAATCTCCAAGCGTGAAACCCAGAAAGCCTGTAAAGGATTAAAGGGGACTGTACCATTAAAGGGCGGGTGGGTTCTCTTAAAGCCCCCACAACTGTGAATCATAACACACTTGAAGGAATTAGAAATCAGACTTTATTGAGGCAGATGTTGCTTGTGGATTGGGAATGAAATAAATTGGAGGCAAAAGGGAAGAGGATGGAGGTCAGAGAACACAACTGCCTCTCGATCTCCTCGTATGGTTATCATCCTCTCCCATGAAAGGATCCGTTCTGCTGCCAGGAGGAGACCCCCAGCAGCCACTGGCAGGTGGCTCCCGTAACACCCAAGGTGCCTTCCAGCTTTACACCATAGGCTGTGGGATACATCAATGCACTGGTCTGATTTCAGCAGTCTATTTTATTGTTGTTGATGTTAAGTTTAGAGTTGTTAACCATAATTCAGGTCTGTCTCTCTAATGACCCAGTCAAGGGTCCCCACACCTACCAGAGCCCAAACAGGATCCCTTTTGGGCAGCCTGAAAGCTGGCAAGGCTGCAGGAGCATCCTTGGGAGGAAAGTGACAGCAGCCTAATGTGACAGCATCGGTGTCAGGCAGGAGTACTTGGGATAAGACATCAGAAATATATCCCTGGAAGTTTTCAGCTTAAGAAGGAAAAAAACCCACCATATATACATTATATGCAGAGTTGTCAAAAGCTCATCTCTGAGATGAAAAGGGATTTAAAGCTAAAACTCAGAAGCTAAACTATCTGGACACCATCTGTCTACATATCACTTGACTGGCTAAGTCATCTTCTACTACATCGATTTTACTTTCAGCCTCACCACGGGCCTCCTAGGCTGGCAAACTGGCAGAAGAATTGGATTCCCAGAGCCTTCCAGTGCCCTGCACCCCCAGTGTGACCCTCAACAGATTCGTTCACCTTCCTAAAGAGACAAAGAGAAGCAGCTGGAAGCCAGACGTCTCTATCACTCTCTGAACAGTAGCAAGAGGTAGCAGGTACGATAGCTCTGTAGTCCAGGGATCTGGATTCAAATTCTGCATCTGTTAAATCAAGAATGTGGCCCAAATGGCCTTCCGACTAAATGATTCTAGCTATCTTCTGACTTCTTCCAGTCCAAGTTAAGTTTTGCCTCGGAACAGAACTTTCACGTAGGGTGTATTTACAGAAGTGTCCCACCTATACAAGGAGATAGCGTGTAGTGGAAAGAATAACAATTGGAGAGTTCTGTACAGTACCTGGTTTCTGCTTCTAATCTTGGTACAAACTAGTTGGGTAACCTTAGTCAAATCACTTAACAGGTATAAGCCTCAGTTTCCACATCTGTAAATTAGGAATAAAAACCCCTTGACTATTTCATGGTTTTTTCTGTAAATCAAATGTGATTAATGGAGGGAAGTATAACTAGACACTGGATAGAGTGCTGGCCTGGAATCAGGAGGACCTAATTTCAAATCCAGTCTCAGACACTAGCTGTGCGATACTCTGCCTCAGTTTCCCCATCTGTAAAATAAGATATTTGGATTCATAGATAGCAGGCAGCTCTTTAAAGAGGTAAACCTTGATTGGGTATTGAATATTGGAGAGAATGATGATATCAGCTCACATCTATATAGACAGGGCTTTAAGTCTGGGGAAGCACATCATGTCTGTTATCTCATTTGAGCTCTACAAAACCTCTTTTAGGTCGATGCTACAGATGAAAAAATTGAGGCTGAAAGAGATTAAAGAATTTGTCCAAAGTTATTGTAGTTCAGTTATTTTCAGTCCTGTCTGACTCTTTATGACCCCAGTTATGGTTTTCTGGGCAATCACTGGAGTGGTTTGCCATTTCCTTTTCCAGCTCATTTTATAGATGAGAAAACTGAGGCAAACAGTTAGTCACACAGTTAGTGTCTGAGGCTGGATTTGAAATCAGATCCTCCTGATTCCAGGCTCACTGAATCCAGTGTCCAATCACACAACCAATAAGTCATTGAGGCAGGATTATAACCCATGCTTTTGTCTACAAGCCCAGGAGTCCAGAAGACATCTAAGATCATAAATCTGGAGGTAAAAGGGAAATCAGAAGCCATCTCTAAGTCCAAATAACTTATTTTACAGATGAGGAAACTGAGGCTGGCTAAGTGGTTAAGTGACTTGCCTATGGTCAGAGGCAGGATTTGCTCCTAAGGTCTCTGAAGTACCAAATTACACCTTCTGTGGAAATATTAGCAAAACTTGATAAAAAAAAAATGAAACATAGTAAATTGTTTAATCCCTCAGATATTCTGGTAAAGCAGATTTTGAAAAAAAAAAAATGCTTTTCAAAAAGCATTTGAGCTAGTTAGCTAAAGTGAGGTTTTGAGTTCATCTCAACACGGATTTAAAAACAACTCCATAGTAGGGGGTAAAGTGTTTTAAAAAAAAAAAAAAAACAGTTATGGAGAATAGAACAGGAAATCTGTTAAAAGAGTTGTCTTGATTCAAAAAACAAAACTAAAAACAAAGTAGAAATAAAAAACAAAAAAGATCTTCCTAGGCCTCCATTTCCTTATCTGTAAAACTGACCATTGTACATAGCAGGCTGATCTCTCAGTTCCTAACACTTCTAGATCTAAATTAATTGTATGACCTGTTCATTTTAGCTACCGGGTCATATCTTCCTCTTCTCTAAATCCAAAATGGATGAGAATTTGGCCCCTTAGGGCAGTTATAGAAATTTATGAAAACATGAAGCCAGAGCATGGCAAAGACACAGAACATTCTCATCCGCAGGCCTGCTTGCCTTTCCCCTCTGACGGGCAGAGGTGAAATAAGAACCAGGCAGAGGGAGAAATCATGAAACCAGAGAGGTATCAACAGAGAAGGTATTTAGTCCAAACAATGGGGTCTGGAGAGTGGGGAGGATGGGAGGCCCTGGGGGACAGGAAGGAGGGGTAGCTAGAACAGGCAGCCCTAGCTGGGCCCATGGCTTTCCCACGCCCTCTGGGAGGTTCTCCCTGCTGCATCCAACCTTTAGGCGTTTTCTGGGAGAATCTAGAGCACCTTGGGAGCTTCATCTCCTATAAGCAGAGGCATCCAGTCTCCTGTAGGATTTCAGCAGACTTTGGGCTATCCCTGAATGGTAGGATTGTCCACAGTTGGGGGTGGGAGGGAGAGGACAGAGTCTGGTCATTTGGTCAAGAAACAGTAGTTTCTGAACAACTGAGTCTGAAGGGATTCCCTTCAATTAACTCAGTTCCTCTTTCTTCCTAAGGTATAAAAGAAATACGAGAACATTTTGCCTTTGGATGAAAACATTTTCATTTTGGTTCCCTGCTCAGTACAAAGACACATTTTAAGAGACTGGGGGTCAGAGGATCTGGATTCAGATCCCAGTTCTGACATTTGCTAGATGTGTGACCTTGAATAAATCACTAAACCTATCTAGGCCTCAGTTTCCCTATCTATAAAATGGGGAAGCTGAATTAGATAGCCCTATAGGCCCTTTTAGCTCTAGCTATGATCTCATGATCTCTCCTAGCCCTAATATTTTGATTATAGGACATAAAATCCTTTTTCTTACACACACACACACACACACACACACACACACACACACATTGTAAATTAGTAAAAAGTCACAGTTTTTTCAGTTCAAGGAAGCAATTCTTCACATCCAAGGATTGAAAGGTAAGATATTCATTATGATAGCCTGAACTGTTTAATTAATATACATTAATAAGTGCTTCTCAAATTTCATCAGGGTGGGGCTGAGAGATTTCACAATTTAATTCTCTTTCATTCTCTTCAAACACATATATCATTTCCTTTTTCCTTCCTCCTCCCCTTACTCCCTCAGACAATTTCTGGTTCTTCTAGGTCAGGCACCTCCCAGTGGTCTGAGCAATCTCCAAGTCTTATTGTTGGCTAAGCCAGGGGATCAATCTTGCAGGCCCAGCAAAGTCTGTCATTTCAAATCAAATAGGTTTGATTCCATAGAAATTGATTAAATACCTGTTCTATGGAAGAACCTGTATTAGGCCTTGAGGGTATTTCAGTATGTTGATGGATCTATCAATTAATCAGTCAGGGAATAAGAGATTAAGTACATACTAGGTACCTAGTATGAGCTTTAAAAGAAAGGCAAAAAAGGTCCCTGTTCTCAAGGAGTTAGAGATGTAATGAGAGAGACAACATGCAAACAACTCCAATCTCCTTCCTGGAAGATCACAAGCCAATCCAGCCAGTCCCCTGGGAATCACTTCCTTGTCTACTAAAGAGTTCTTCACAGGGAATATGCTCAAAGCTTTGGGGGACTGTCCTCAAGTTCTTGTGGATAAATATGGAGCAGGAAGAGGTATGGGGATGTGTCCATGGGGTGTCCAGTCTTAGCACATGACCAGCCCTTCTTTTCCCATCAGACATTTCTCTGATGATATCCTTTACTCTGCTTCTCCTTTAAAATTTTTGGTCTGTGAAATGTTGCTGTCTGTTGGCACAATAAGATAGAGTGCTGGGCAAGATGGCAAGAAGACCTGAGTTCAAATACGGTGTCAGATGCTCACCATGTTCTTTGCACCTGTCACTTAATTTTGTTACTTCTATCTGCCTCAGTTTACTCAATGATAAAATGGAGGTAATAATAGTATCTGTCTCCCAGGATTGTTGTGAGGTTTGTTAAATGCAAGGGACCTTGCCTGATTCTAGGGCTTCAAATTATTTGAGAGTGATGGAAATTAATGAAAAGAGAACTATTGAAGCAGGAAAAATAAATAAATAAAAAAGAGTTCCAGTTCTGACTCCAGAGAATCCTCCCAGCCTTCTCTATGGACTCTTGGTCACTATACAAAACAACTTAAGTAACAGCTTCTTGAGGCTGTGTCTCCTGAGACTCCCTTCATTTTGAAATGTATAACTCTGCCCTTCTCAGGAACTCCTGCATCCTGGTACTTCTTGGTGACCTCATATTATATTTCCCTTGCCTTGGTTTTTTTTTTTAATTTAATTTTATTTAATAATAACTTTGTATTGACAGAATCCATGTCAGGATAATTTTTACACAACATTATCCCTTGCAATCACTTATGTTTCGTTTTTTCCCCTCCCTCCCTCCACCCCCCCCCAAGATGGCAAGCAGTCCTATATATGTTAAATATGTTGCAGTATATCCTAGATACAATACATATTTGCAGAACCGAACAGTTCTCCCGCTGCACAGGGAGAATTGGATTCAGAAGGTAAAAATAACTCGGGAAGAAAATCAAAAATCAAATAGTTCACATTAATTTCCCAGTGTTCCTTCTCTGGGTGTAGCTGTCTCTGTCCATCATTTATCCAATGAAACTCCGTTAAGTCTCTTTGTCAGAGAAATCCACTTCCATCAGAATACATCCTCATACAATATCGTTGTCGAAGTGTATAATGATCTCCTGGTTCTGCTCATCTCACTTAGCATCAGTCCATGTAGGTCTCTCCAAGCCTCTCTGTATTCATCCTGCTGGTCATTCCTTACAGAACAATAATATTCCATAACATTCATATACCACAATTTACCCAGCCATTCTCCAATTGATGGGCATCCATTCATTTTCCAGTTTCTAGCCACTACAAACAGGGCTGCCACAAACATTTTGCCTTGCCTTGGTTTTAACCAAGGCTCTAGTTTTTGCTGTTTTGACAGATTCTTTATTTTAGTGTGATAGGCTCAAATGAGCTATTATTTATGAAGTATTTAACACATTACTTGGTAAATTAAAGGTGCTTAGTAAATTCTTGTTTTCTTCCCCGTTTTGCTGATCCTTGTTCTTTGGGTAAACCCCAACTTCCATGTTTCCAAGACTCTGATATCCATGGAGAATTATTGGTGCTAAAAAGACGGGCCTTTGTTTCAAGAATATTAAATGTATTCTGAAATTTCCTCAAACCTGCCTGCTCTCTCCATTCATTTCAATGTGGTCCCTGAAAAGAACATACATGTGCAAAAATGTTTGTAGAAGCCTTTTTTGTGGGGGCAAGGAACTGGAAACTGAGGGGATGCCCATCAGGTGGAAAATAGCTGAATAAACTATGGCATATAAATGTTATTGAATATTATTGTTCTATGAGAAATGACCAGCAGGATTTCAGAGAGGCCTGGAGAGACTTACATGAACTGATGCTGAGTGATGTGGGCAGAACCAGGATAACATTGTACACGGCAACAAGATTATGTGATAATCAACTGTGATGGACTTGGTTCTCATCAACAATGAGGTGATTCAAAGCAAGTCCAATAGACTTGTGATGGAGAGAGCCATCTGCATCCAGAGAGAGGACTATGGGAAACGAATATGGATTATAACATAGCATTTTCGCCTTTTTTGTTGTTGTTTGCTTTCCTCTTTTTTCTTTCTCATCCTTTTCTCTTTTTGATCTGATTTTCTTGTGCAGCATGATAAATGTGGAAATATATTTAGAAGAATTGCACATATAGAAGAATCCTATATTGGATTGCTTGCTTCCAGGAGAAGAGAAAGGGAGGGAGAGAGGAGAAAAATTTGTAATACAAGGTTTTGCAAGGGTGAATGTTGAAAACTATCTTTGCATGTATTTTGAAAAATAAAAAGCTATTATCGATCTTGTCTCTGCTTATTGTCCTTTTGTAGTATCTGTCTCAAATAGTGTAGACTTTATAATCTGGACAGTAAGCAGCCTTCATCCATTTGGATTTTACTGTATGGATAGTTAAGCTACACTGTTTTGAATGATTGCAGAGGCACTGCAGTATAGCTGTACTTGCTACAATCATCATCATCATCTAGTTAACATTTACAAGAACTTTAAGATTTACAAAAAACTTTACAAACATGATCTCATTTGATTTTCATAACAATCCTGGGAGATTGGTGATAGATGAGGAAGCCAAAGGAGACAGAGATAAGTGACTTGACTAGGGTTACATAGCTTATGAGTTTGAAATCAAATGTGAATTTAGATCTTCCTGATTCTAAAACCGTTGCTTTGTCTGACCTCCCTCCTCTTCCCTCTGTCTCCAATTTCTTTCATTCCCAGTCTGCAATAACTGTGTCAGAAAAAGCTGCCCTGATATACTGTAACCTATTTAACATGTGAAGGACTGCTTGCCATCTAGGGGAGGGGATGGAGGGAGGGAGGGGAAAAATCGGAACAGAAGCGAGTGCAAGGGATAATGGTGTAAAAAATTACCCTGGCATGGGTTCTGTCAATAAAACATTATTAAAAAAAAAAAAAAAGAAAGAAAGAAAGAAAAGGCTGCCCTGCAACTCCTTCAGATGCTATGATGCATAGCTGTGGAGGCTCTCAGAGAATTGACCTGCCCCTTAATAGGAACCTCAGAGGTGATCTTGTCCAAACACCTCATCTTAGAGATGAGAAAATTGAGGCCTAGGGAGTTTATTTTTTTCTACTTTTTTTTAAAATTAGATTTTATTTTTTTCAGTCAGCAAAAATCCATTTTAGCTCCTTTCTACCCCACCTTCTCCAATTGAGAACAAAAGGGGAAAAAAAAAACTCTGTTATATAGTATATTATTTTTCAAATCCATGCAAAGATAGTTTTAAACATTAATCTTTGCAAAACTTTGTATTTCAAAATTTTCTCCCTTCCTCCCCTATCCCCAAGTAATCCAATATAGGCTAAACATGTGTAATTCTTCTAAACATATTTCCCCATTCATCATGATGCATAAGAGAAATCAAATCAAAAGGGAAAAAAACAGAAAGGGAAAAAAAACCCACAAACAACAACAAAGGTGTAAATACTATCCTTGGATCTACATTGAGTCTCCATAATTCTCTCTCTGGATGTGAATGGCACTTTTTATCACAAGTCTGTTGGAATTGTCTTGAAATCACCCCATTAAAACCCTTGTTATAAACATGTAGTCAAGGAAAACAAAAATTTCTGCAGTAGGGCTGGGGAGTATTTTTTGGCCTAAAGTCACAAAGGGGACCAGGATCTCTGATTCTCCAGCTGGTGACCGGCCCACTCTGCCCATGGCTTGAATTGGATAATCTCATTCATTATTACTTAATTCAGCCAAGGATTATCTAGGACCTGCTTATGTATAGGCCACAGTTCAAGAGGTGAAGGATGATAGAAAGATGAGGACATTCAGCTTGCCCTCAAGTACTTTACTGTCAGTCTCAGAGCAGCCCAAGCTGGAACGGGCCTTAAAGGACATCTAGCTCATATAGGACACCTGAAAGTCTCTGTGGGCATTTTTTTTGCTGGGGCACTGGGGGTTAAGTGACTTGCCCAGGGTCACCCAGCCAGGGAGTGTTGGGGGTCTGAGGCTGGATTTGGTCAGGACTGGGGCTCTACCCACCGCACCCCCCGCTGCCCCCTGCGGGTTTTTTAACTGCGATAACCCCAAACTGCATCCACTAAGACTTTGGGGACACTCTCTCGAGAAGAATAAGGCACACAGATAAGCATAATAGCAAATGCAATGCAATTAAGGGGGAAACGGTCTGGTTCAGACAGATAAAAGCATGCATTAGTGTGCCGAGCACCGCATTCTGTGCTTAGCGGAGAGCCTGCCGAACCTGGGAAATCAGGAGGAGACCGGGGTTCAGGTTCTGCCTGACCTTGGCACTTCACCTCATTCTCAGAGCGATTAATTTCAGACCGGCCTTAAGGGGAGTTGGCTGGGAGGACAGGGCTTTGGGAATTGTAAAGTTTCTTAGAAATGGGAGTTATCGATATTCCAGAGCGCTCGTCTTTATGGACCTACGTTTGTGGATTACAGGGCCGATTCACACACCCACAAATTGACATCTAATGGGCGCAGGATTTTCTAATGAGCCGCCCCGCCGTCCAGCTCGCGGTTAAACTGAGCCTCACTTATCAGTCCCGCCGAGTAGGCGTTCCAATTGCTCAAGGACTCCTCCACTCCGCCCACAGCTCGGCCCGCTCCTCCTCGCGACCCCCTGGCCCCTCCCCGGGCGATGCCCCTCCCCTCCCCCAACCGCCCCAGGGCTGCCCGGCTCGGCCCCACCCTCGCCCTCCTCCGGTCCCCCCCGGCTGTCCTCAGCGCGCCCGCTGGCCTCCGTCGGGCGGGGCTAAGGCAGGCCGGGGCCGGGGGGAGGGGCGGAGCCAGGCCTGGCCGGAGCGGGAGTGACGCTAGTCCGAAGCCCGTCCCCGCCGGGCCCCGCCCCGGCCCGCCCCTCCCCTCTCCTGGGCTGTCTTCCCGCCCCCTCCCCTGCGCTCCCCGTGCTGTAGAACGCTCAGCCCGGTGGATACATCGCTGGTTCCATTGAGAAAATCGAAGCGGAGCGGGCGGCGAGCGGCTGGAGCCCGGGCTCTCTCTGCCCGCCGCGAGCTCAGAGCACGCCAGCCCGAGCCGCCGCCGCCTGCTAGCCCGCCTGGCTTGCCCGGCCGGCCGGCCGCAGCCACAGCTCGCCCTGCTCCGCCGAGCCAGGCAGGGGGGGGCATCCCCCCCTCGCCTCCCGCCTCCCGCGGCGCTCTGCGGCTCCGCAGCCACCGGGCCGAGATTGGGGGGCGGGGGGAGGGGGGCGGGGGCGCCGCGGGGGCCGCCGCGAGCCGAGGCCGGCGGCGAGGGAGCTCCCCGGGCGCAGGGAGTGCGCGGCGGGCATGAGAGGCTGCGGCCGCCGCCTGCGTCTCCGGAGCCCGTCCCCGACCTGCGGCCGGCCGAGCAGTTAGAGGGAGGAAGGGAGCCGATCGCTGGAGAGATGTCCAGGAGAAAACAGAGCAACCCCCGGCAGATCAAACGTAAGTGGCAAACTTTAGGCAGAGGTGGCCGCCACCGCGGGAGGAGGAGGAGAAGGAGGAGCCGGGAGGGAGCGAGAGGGAGGGGCGGCGGCTAGCCTTGGGGTACCCTCTCCTTCCCCAGCCTGCCGACCTCGACCCGCTTCTCCCCTGCGCCGGCTGCGGACTCTTTCCCCTCTCGCTTCACGGTCTGGAACTTGAACGTCCGCCGCCGCCGCCGCCGCCACCACCGCCTCCGCCGGCTCGGAGCGCCCCACCCCCAACAGTCCCCCCAATCTCCCTGTTAAATGGGACCGTTCGCCTCTTTCTCCCCCCCCTCCCGCCCCCAAGGTAGCACCGCTACGTCTGCGGACCCGACGGGAGGGAGGGGAAGCCGACCGAACTAGAGGCGGCTCTGTCTCCGGTGGGATCTCAGTGTCTCCTGGCAGACAGCTGCCCAGATAAAGTCTGTATTGTTGCTTCGCCCCCCTCCTCCCCCTAGCCCAGGTCCTCCCCTCTCTTGCCTCCCCCTCCGTGCCATTTTGGCGTTCCTTCGGAGCGTCCTTCACCCTTCACCCAGCCTCTTCCCCAGCTACTCCCGGCTCCCACTCCCCACAGCCACCCCTTCGGTAGTCAGTCTGTGTTGCCGCCTCCTGCAGTGTTGCTGTTTGCTGTGACATGTAATCTAATCTCCATAGGGCAGATCTGAAATGTATATACGTGAGCTGCCGCTTGTACTGTATGGTCCGAGGAGGCGGCTGGCGGAGTGGGGGATTGGGGGTGGGAGGACGATGATTATTTTTTCATTTTACTTGTGACTAGGGGAAGTTTGAGCCGTGCTAAGTGGGTTTACTGGTCTCTCCCTTTCCCTCCCTCCTCCCCTTGCTTTCACAGAGATGTTTCAGCCAGATAAGGCAGCCTCTGATCTGGGTGGAGATAAAGTTTAAAATATTCCATTCTGCAAGTCCCATCCTGATAAGATCACTCTGTCGGGACGGGCTGAAATTGTGATCTTATCTGCCCAGTTTGACTCTCACAGTCTTTGTATTAAGAAAGAGAGAGAGAGAGAGAGAGAGAGAGAGAGAGAGAGAGAGAGAGAGAGAGAGAGAGAGAGAGAGAGAGAGAGAGAGAGAGAGAGAATTTGAGAGATCATGATTATCTAGGAGCTTAAAAAAAAAAAAAGGCTATGCAGTCAGTGGAGATGTCTGTCTGGGGGTTTTGTAAGATATTTGGCTACTTTTAATTTTTCTTCTGGAAATCTTGTAACCTCAGCTTCAGCTGCTGGGTCTTCACTAGGCTGCCCTCCTCAGCCTGCCATACTTGTTGGCTTTTGAAAGCTAGAAGGAGGGATGGGTGAAACCCTGATAAAGTATCTTGATAAAATCCAGACCGAGACCACCAGGCATTGCTTTATATGTGTTTCAACTCCTCCCCCCATCATCTACTGCCCCCACCCCCCACCCCAAGCCCTCTCTCGCTGATAGCATTGCCCTGGGTTGTCATTCTCCTAGGGAACCGAGCTGATCAAGCCGGGAGAATCTGATTTCAGGTCTAGCTGAGATGAAAGAGATTACTGTTGTATATTCAGGGTGGGGAGGCGGGGGATTCTATGAAACTGCTGGAACTTTTCCAGGGGTTACCTGCTTCTGTTTCTAACCCCTCCTCTCCCCCCACCCCACCCCCCCGCGGTCCTCCCTCCTATCCCCACCCCTTCTAGTAGATCTAACTTGTGGATAACGCTTAGATGGAGGGATAGTTTGAACACGCCTCCGTAGAACAAATGTTGCTTTTATCAGCCTGGAGAAATAATTGCCATCTTGAGTGGCATCTACCTGCCAGCCTGACTGGGTGATGGCTCAGCTGGGAAATCTTGATCCAATCTAGAGGGGAGTGATGGGAATACTCTAACATCCCGCCCCCTTCCCCAGTATTCTTCTTCTTCTTCTTTTAAGACCCGGGATTGGGAGTTCTGCTCCCCTCCGTTCAGGAATTAAGTAAAGTGGACGACTGAAACGCGGGCTGCCGTCAGAGCCAGCTTTCGGGGTGCCTTCAGACAGGCCATTCCAGCCGGATTGAGCTGAAGTTAGTTCTGATGCTGCAGCTGGTCGGTCGGTGGCTTTGTACCCAACCGAGATGCTGCTCCCTGCCTAGGCAACAATGCTGATCATTTGCTGATAAAGTCTATTTGAGGCTAGTGCACGCTCACTGGGTGTGCAGGAGTGTGTGACAGGAAGCCGGCATCCTCACAATCGCCCTGGCTTCCCACTCCCCCGGCACCCACCCTCACAATAACTTATTAGCGTGGTCGCTGAGGTTAATAAGAGTGCTGAACGCCGAGCACTCCTGGGCTGGGTGGGGAAGTGTCGGGAGGTCTGTGCGGGAACCGCTGTTAAGCATTTGTTTCCCTGCCTCTCCCCTTCACCCCTGGGAGATGTCTGCCGCTTTAATGCTTAATAAGGAGTAAAAGGTGATCCCAAGATGGATTGCGATGCCGGCCGGCCCGGGCAGCCTGCTGCATGTTAGTGGGGAAGCGGAGCAGCCGGGGAGCTCGGCTCCATCCGCGCCCCTCCGCTTTCTGCAGAGATGGCGAGGAGGAGATAAGGGGGGGGGGGAGCCCGATTGATCGCCGGAGATGCAGATCGCCCAAACTGATGAGCCCCAAACCGGCCTGGGCTCTTCCGTTCTGTCTTTGGCTAGAAGCGGCGAGGAGTGCAGAGGCGGCTATTTACCTCCGGAGCCCCCCCCTCCGTCCCTACCCTTTTGCCACCGTCTTCTCCAGGAGAAGGGAGGACGCTGGGATCCGGGTTCTGGTAATCCTACTCTTATAATGTGCAAACCCGACCTGTTTACAGCAAGTACACTTATATCATGTCACCCGGAGTATTAAAACCTCCCCCAGATGCATATCTGCTCTCATGGGTTTTTTTCTTCTTCTCTATGCGCCTCTGTTCTTGCCCTCCTCCTCCTCCTCTTTTTTTTTTTTTTTTTCAAGTTGATGAGAATTGCAGATAGACTCAAAAGGGAGATCTTGGGTTAGAAGGTGATTGCCGGAGCCGATAAGACCAAGAGACAGAGACAGGGACTGTGACAGAGAGATGGTGGACTGTATTCCATATGGAAAATTCGGATTCCTTTTTTTTCTTCTGACCAGCCCCAGGCCAGGCTAGACCCATTTGGGATGAGGAGCCAGGTGCCCTTGTCCTTCTCCTGTCTTAGGATCCTCGGTTGTCACATTGCAGCCTGGCACGGAATGTAAGGGAGAGGACAAAAGGGTGGGTGGGGGGGGGCTCTCCCCCCACCCCCCCCACCCTTTATCTGCACTCCTGGCCTTTGTGTGTTTGTTTATTTAGCTTGGTTCTGACTTCAAGTTCGATTGTGGACTGAGTTAAGATGGATAAGGCGATTGTGACTGGGTGGTGATGGAATGGCTAACAATTTCTGGCCCTTCCTGTATTTCAAAGGCAATCTCTTGGCTAGATCTCTCTTCCCCCCTTCTCCCCCACCTCCCGTAGCTCCCACCCTCTTGGTGGATTTGGTCCTTTGCTTCTCCTTAGATTGGAGGAAACTGATAAGGAAATGAGGCTGATTTCCTTGGTGGTAAAGGCTACTACTGTCCCTCCCTCTGGCCTCTCTTCCTCATGCCCCCTCCCCATCAAAGCCTTAGGAACCCCCCCACCCCACTCCCCCTCACCCCAGATGCAGCTGCCTCTTTCTTTCTCTCTTTTGTTCTGCTCTGAGATAGATGTGCCCGGCAGATAAGCGAGGGAACCGATCACAGCCTCGATAGCCTATTCTGTTTATTAACTTCAAACATGGGAGCTGGGGCCCCCACACAAAGTGAGAAAGCTCCAAGCCAGCAGCTGTGAGCTGGCAGTTTAGAAAGAGTTGGGACTTTCGACATGGGGGGAAACAGATCCCCGACTGATGGGAACTCTGGGTGCCTGGAACACCTTCCCCCCCTCCCCAACTTCTCTTCATTGAGGGGGAAAAAAAACCCCATAGAACTGAAGAGTCTCCCGTAGTTCGAGGACGTTTCTGCCTGCCTGTTTTTCCTTTCGGTTCTACTTTCAGCTACAGTAGATGTGAATTCCTGATAAGCGCTGGGGCCTGATCTCCAGGCTGATAAAGATTGCCAAGCCAGATAAGAGGTGCTTATCTCTACCCACCAGACTGGAGCAGGATTCGCCTATAATAACAAACAGTGAAAAGCAAAGTCGAGGGGGGTGGGGTAAGGGGGCTCCAACAATTTGTTCCATTGCAAATGTGATTAATGCAGGCCTTTTAATTATCTGATTCTGGGTAAAGGGGGTGGGGGAGGGTTGTGGGAAGGGGAAAAGGAAAAGGGGCTGGCCAGAAAGTAGGCCAGGCTGCCAGAGCGGGGTATTTTATTTTATTTTTTTTCACCCAAACTTGGCAAAATCCATGTCATTGAAAAGAAACTGGTTCTCTGCCGCTTTCTTTTTAATTAGGTCCAGGTGGTACAAACCCATTAAAATGGAAGAAAGCTGACTTTTCATGATTATTTGCTGAGTGAAGGAAATGTTTGGTGAAAATAACAGCCTCTTTTAAAACAGATCTCCTCTCATTCCTATGAGATGGTGTGAGATAGGGTGATCCGTGGTTCCCCAGTCCTCGGCGAGAGGGAGGCAGTTTTCTGTTGTTCTTAGGATTGTGTGGGGTTGCTGGGGGTTTCGCAGGGGGTGAGGGGAGGAGATTGTATTGTGCTGGATTCTTTTGAAAATTATCTATGCCCAGATTGCCTGGGTGTTGCTTATTACTAAAGTTCTGTCGCTGCAAAAAGACAACTGGCTTCTCTCTCCCTTTCCCTTCCCCCAAGGAGTTTTAATTTCTTGACATTCTACTGGTTTGGGAACTGGGAACAAGCCCCTCTTTACAGGTTCTGTTTGCTGGAATTCTTTGTTTAGTAGCTCTCCTCCCTCTCTCCCATTTCCAGCCTACAAAAACCTAAAGGCTCTAAGCTCCCTGTGGGCAGCCAGACATTCAGATTGTAGCCATAAGGATGTCAAAGGAGCAGCAGCTGAATAGAGACTTGGCTTCCAGGCTCATCGGTCCAACTAACAGGGTGGCCGAGACCAGTCGCTCTGGCTCAGGCCCTCATCTTCTCTTGCTTCAGCATTGCTGGGGCAATCGGTCCTCATTGACCTCCCCAATTCTTGCTTTTCCACTCTCCCGATAAAGCGATCTCCCCAAAACACAGTACTGACACTATCACTTCCTTGCTCAGGAATCTGCTGTGGCTCCTTCCTCAAGGATAAAATAGAAACTCATTGGCTTCTGAATCCTTTCAAAGTCTGGGTCTAATTTACCGTCCCAGGTTATTATATGTTCTAGCTTTCAAGAACTCTTGCTTCTGTCAGACTGGAAGACTTTAAAACTCTCTTGGTTCGGATAAGGGATTGGAATTATGGGAATTGTTGAACTTGTGCTATCTACTTCATGGGGTTGTTTGGGGGAAGTGCTTCAGAAGAGCTGTGAGCTCTTTTCATTAGTCTAGTCCCATCAGATCAACTATCCAAAATGATGGATCCTTAGGCCTCTGTAAGTTTCCTGAAAAGACTAGATAGGTAGGATTCCCAGACATTAGGCCTTTTTGGGAGATCCCACCAGTGACCATAATGGTGGGGTTCCCTCCCTTCCCCATCCTTTACGTTTCAACAACCCATGTAGCAACTCCCTCTGCCCATGACCCTCTTCCCCCATGAAGAAGGTAGGGTAAGGAACTTATTACTCTGTGTCACTCAAGCCAGTCTTTGTGACCAGTGGGTCTGGAGTCCATTTCTTCTTGTCTTTAAGACCAGCCCTTTACCTAGTACTTCTTTTCAATATTTTACTCCACTTTGTTTATAGACCGACTAGAGACTAGGAACTTAGGTTCCAGGCCCAACCCAGCCACTAATTTGTTCTGTGTATTTCAGAAACTTAATCGACATCTCTAGACTCCTGTTTCTTCTAAAGTGATGGAGGTTCCACAAATGCTGTCTTCTCCCAGCATTGATATTCTATGGCCCAAAAGCTTTATTCTCTCTCACATAGCAGATAAAGAGCTTTAGGAAGATCTGACTCATTTATAAACGAGTGATAAAAACTTCTGTAGCACTTACCTCATTGGGCCACTGTGGGATTCAGGTGAGCTGATAGATGTGTGTGTGGTTGTTTTTATATTATTATTCTGTTTGTTCATCAAGAAGCCTCTATTCTCATGCCAGAGAGTCTGGTATTTATTGTGTTGGGGGAGAGAGAAGGTTAGGTAACCTTGGAAGATACCAGAATTTTCCAGAAACTGCAGTAGAAATCAAAGGTTTCCAATTTTGGTATGGTCAAATCCAGGTGCAGCTGGGAGGCTCAGTGGATAATGTATTGGCACTGAAATTGGGAAAATCTGAATTCAAATCTGGTCTCAGGCACTTATTAATTGTGTGACCCCGGGTAAATCTACCTCAGTTTCCTCAAATGTTAAATGAGTCAGAGAAAGAAATGACAAATATTTCCACCATCTTTACTAAGAAAATTCCCAAACGAGATCGTGAAGATCACTGCTCTACAACAGTCAAATCCCAGTCTCTCATGACATCTGGCAGCAATCTTTTTGGGGGTCTCATTCATGTTCCATGAATGAATTGGAGAAACTTTCTCTAGAGGGGTCCCTGCTGTGCTCAGAGTGAATGTTTCTTCTGAAAAACAAAACTGAATATTTTTTTCTGGGCCCTCGGAGTTTTCTCAAGTCTATCCTCGCCCTCAGCCAAAAAACAATAAATAAAAAATGAAAAGGTATCAAGTCTTGTCAATTTTATCCTCTTCACACCTTTCAAATTCATCCCTTTCTTCTCAAACAGACATCATCTGGCTCCGGCCCTCATCTTCTCTTGCCTTATCTATTTCTGGAGCAATTGGTTCTAAATGACCTGCCTAATTCTTGTCTTTCTACTCTCCTGTTAAAGTGATCTCCCCCAAAGCACATTGCTGACACTGTCATTTCCTTGCTCAGGAATCTGCTGTGGCTCCTTCTTACCTCAAGGATAAAATAGAAACTCATCATCCTTTGAATCCTTTCAGTCTGGTTCTAACTTACTTTTCCGGGTTATTATATATTCTGTTCTCCAAGAACTCTTTTTCAATCAGATTGGCTGACTTGTGCATCTTTACAAAATAGATTCAGTCTTTCACTTTTGCCCAGGCTGATCCCCTTTTCTTATATTCCCTTACTTCCTTTAAAATTTAATTTTTAGTACAACCTTTTGGAAAAGGCCTGTTCTGATGTTAATGTGTGTTCATTCTCTCTCTCTCTCTCTCTCTCTCTCTCTCTCTCTCTCTCTCTCTCTCTCTTTCTCTTTTTCTTCCCCCTCTCTCTCCCTTTCTCCCCTCTCTCCCTCTCTCCCTTTCCATTTGGGGTTAAGTGACTTGCCCAGAGTCACACATCCACTGTCTGGCCAGATTGAAACTCCAAGGCTGGTGCTCTACCCACTCTGCTACTAAAACTATCCCAGTGTCTTCAGAAATTATTTTGTATCTGCCTGTATATATTTTGTATTTCTTTTTCTGGGTACATGTTTCCCCCTCTTCTCCATAATATATGGCTCCTGGAAACCTTCTTTGTTTTCCTGGTATTCCCTTCCCTGTTCTTGGCACATATTGAACTTTTTAAAAAAATCTATTTTATTTTCAGTAAATAGTA
Organism: Antechinus flavipes; assembly: GCF_016432865.1. Lineage (NCBI taxonomy): Eukaryota > Metazoa > Chordata > Mammalia > Dasyuromorphia > Dasyuridae > Antechinus > Antechinus flavipes. The sequence continues at coordinate 51,892,877 of NC_067399.1, read as the reverse complement.
GACTCTTTGTCAAATGAATTAATGGGGGGGGGGAGGAGGGGAGGGGGAGAGGATGCTTTCTGATTTCCAGAGAGAGAGCACCCTTCTCATCCCCTTGAATTTTATAAGCTGATTTTCCCCCTGATTTTTACTCTTCATTCATTATAAGTGAGCTTGCCAGCCCCATCAAAAAAAAAAAAAAAAAAAGGAAGAAATGGGAATCCTAGCCCTTTAGAGCTAGGAGGAGGTACCTTTGTAGTCATCTGCCCCTGAGGTACAGACTTGGAGAGTTAGGCTCATCCTCAGTGACTTTCTAGCTCAACCTCATCCTTTTACAGACGGGAAAACAAAGCCTAAAAGGGAGGGGACTTGGCCAATGTCACATAGTGGCAGAAACAGGCCAGAACTCAGTTTTTATTCATTCATTCAGTGTTTATCAAATGCCTACTGTGTACTAGCTAGGTCCAGTGTGAGTTCCTGACCCACAATTCATGCTCTTCCCAGAATAATTTCACTCTGATGACTACTTGGGGCCAGCTACTTATTAGATGGTTTGGAAAAGGGCATTCTCTCCCTGCCCCCATCCCCTTCACACATACACACACACATTTTCAAAATTTGATTGTGTGAGTAATAATTCCAATCAGAGAGCTCGCAGAAGCAGCTTCAAAGCCATCTCCTTCCCCCCAGCAGGCGTCGGAGCCCATGGGTGACTCCCCAAACCGCCCAGCTCACAGCCAAGTCAGTGAAGAGAGAAGTGAAAGTCAAGTGCCATTAACCCAGAGACTGGCTGCCTCTCCCACTGTCTGGTTGAGGAGTAATTAAAATGAACAAAGGGATCCTCCATGAAAAGAGGAGTCCGGCCACTCGCTCCCTTGGAATTGCTTTCTGTGCCCAGGAGATTGAGCATGGGCAGTCTTGTGGCCTGGGGCTTCCTTTTCCCCACCTCTCTGGCCAGTTTTTATGAGGGAGAGAGAGACAGAGACAGACAGACAGAGGGAGGGAAGAGGAGGAGAAGGAGGAGAGACAGACAGAGAGAGGGAGGGAGGAGAGTCAGACAGAAAGATAGACAGACAGAGGGAGGGAAAAAGGGAGGAGGAGGAGAGAGAGACGGAGACAGACAGAGTGAGAGATGGAGGGAGGGAGATACAGAGAGAAATAGTGTGTGTGTGTGTGTGTGTGTGTGTGTGTGTGTGTGTGAGAGAGAGACTAACCGCCGGGTTCAGGATGGGGAGCCAGCCGGTGGCTTTGGTGAGATTAACCTGTGCTCCGGCCCTTAAGCTGCCCATCAGCCAGACTGCAGTGATAGAGAGCACAGGGGCACGGGAATGATAGCCATCTCCAAACATGTGCAGAGGCAGCCCAGGACTCTGCTGTAGAGTTCCAGAGGGCAAGACCGGGGCCGATGGAGACAGATTCCGGCTTAGTCAGTCTGAGGAAGGAGGCCCTTTCTGACCGGTCCCGGTGCTCCAGCTTCGGAAGGAGCTTCTTGTAAGGGAGTGAGCTCCCCTTGACTTTCAGGGATGTGGGAGCAATCTGCAGGGCAGGGCACTGGACGAGACCTCTCTTGAGGGTTTTCGGAGCCAGGAGTTTCTCCTTTGAGCCCTGTTTTGTGTACTTGGGAGAGAGGACATAAAGCTGCAGGGATTGGGACCTTTTTTTTGGTAGAAGACCCATTTTTCTGACTGTATTGCTTTACTTTTTGTCCACGGGTTTTTATTCTGAGACTGAAGGAGTCACGTTGGGGAGTAGAGGACCGCCTGGGCAAGGGAAGGCCTTCCTGAGGTAGGAAAGGGTTATGTAAGTCTTTAGGCAGCCAGTAATAGTTCTTTCCCGGTGACTTGGGAAAATGACCGCCACCCCTTTCACACATATTTCATAGGGTTACTGCTCCAGAGCTTCGAGGAGATCTCAGAACACAGAGACTAAGCTGCTCATCTCACAGATCAGGAGACAGGCCACGGACATGTGGGAAGTTAATGGCGGAGGCAGGATCTGAACTGAGATCCTGCGCCAGGGCTCCTTCCATCGGGCGCCGTTTCCTCCCTAAATACCTGCGTGCTGGTTGAACTTGGGCTCACCTTGAGAGAGTCCATGGGGGCTCAGGGAGCCTCTGCCCGGCCGCGGATGCTCAGGAGACATCCTTCCTCCTGAAGGCGGGATGGCGGCCGATTTGGGGGTTTGGGACTCTCGGGCTCTCGGCCTGCTGGCACCGACCCCGGGCATCTCCACGGGCCTCGCCAAGGGCCGCTCAGCTGCTGCCGTCTCTGCCTCTCTGCTTGGCAACCTCGGCTCCTCCGCAGAGGTCACTCTGCCAGAGCCAAGGGGCGGCACCGGAGCATTGCTGGGGATTTAAATGGGTCAGTTGGGGAAGAAAGGAGGAACCGGAATGCGATGCCATTAATTGTACCACTTATCTCCTGTTTCTATGCCAACCAGACGTTCCCTGAGTTTGACGGGCCCGTGAATAATACTCCAGGCCGTGCCTATCTGCCATCGACACGACTCTTCGTGGAGGCAGCTGTTGCCTGGTTGATTGGTATCGCCCAACCTCCTAGCCCAGTTGCTCGGTCTGGGCACGTAGGCTCTCCTTGTCCTTTCTGCCACAAGTCCCCTGGGTCCCCATCACTCGCCTCGCCCGGGTTGGTGTCCCGGGGACAGAGCGGCTCCTTCTTGGTCAAAGCCAGCGGCTTCCTTGTGATAGACCAGCAACGGCCCTGGAAGTTCGGGCACTGGGTTCAAATGGCAGCTCTTCTACTTCCTGTCCATTAATATTGGGCCGTACCTTCATCTCTCTGGCTCTCATTACCCCTATCTGTAAAATCAGAGCCGAGGTTCTTAACTTTTCTTATATCCTAAACCCCGTGGGCAGGCGGTAAAGCCTGGGAACCATTCTCAGATTTGTTTTTGAAAGCATAAAATAAGTAAAATCTCCACAAAGGAAGCATATTACATTGAAACACACTCATCAATTTATTATTATTTTTAATAGTTTAAAGACTGAGGTTTAGAACTCCTAGACTAGAGGAGCTTGTATCCTGTGGGAATAAATTCAGTGACCGAAGATGATTCCCTAGCTCCCTCCCACTCCCAAGGTCTCCCCAAGTCTGAGTCCCACAATCCCACCTTTGGAAACTCCCAGAGATCCATAGGCGCAATCCGGCTTCCTCCTGGCTCTTAGATGTGGTTTTGAGAGCACTAGGGCTTTTTATAAAGCATTGAAAAATGCTCAGTCAGCCTTAGAGTTGGTATATAAATGAGGATGGGCCTCAGGCACCAGCCTAAGCTTCTATTTCCCATCTCTGTTCATTGCCACAGAGTGGTTCCCCTGCCCTCCTCCCCTCCTAAATCCCAGGGATCCTCAAACTTTTTAAATAGGGGGCCGGTTCACTGTCCCTCAGACTGTGGGAGGGCCGGACTATAGTAAAAATAAAACCTTGGTTTTGTGGGCCTTTAAATAAAGAAACTTCATAGTCCTGGGTGAGGGGGATAGACGTCCTCAGCTGCTGCATCTGGCCCGCGGGTGTAGTTTGAGGACCCCTGCCTTAGATCCTTCATTCAGGGGTCAGCTGCTGGACCACCAAACCTCAGGTCTTTGTCGAGCCTCCTACTCACGAGTGTTCTTGCCCACGTGTGAACATGTGCTGTTCCTCTCCAGTAAAACAGAAGCAGGTTGGAGAGAGGGTTGTCAGGGTCTTGTCTCACTGCCCCCAGTGAGTAATGAGTGATTAACAAATATTTGTTGGTCTGGATTGGCTTTAACTCCATGGGTGCCCTTCATTAGCTTCACAGCCGTGGCCATTCCATCTGGGGGTCTATCATAAAGAGGTCCTTTGCAGAGATTGCCCTGACGATTGATTGAAATAATTGATTTTGGGGATCTCAGAGAGGCCCCCAAAGCAGACAGATCCCAAGCAGAACAACCAGGGAGTGCTATCTGCCCCCTACAACTGCGCTGGGTGGGGAGCTGGAAGAGGGGGTGGAGTTGGGTGGGGGTGCCGGGGAGGTGCAGCAGCCAAGTCCCAGAACACGGATCTGAGTGTAGTGTCGAGATAGGTGCATTCTGGGACGTGGGGGAGTCCGGAGCAGAGACGTTCCCCCCCTTCACATCGCCCCAGTTACAGGGGATAGGAAGTCGCTCCCCCTGCCCTCAGAGAGCTTCCCTTCTCTCAGGGTGACAAGAATGGCTGTCCATATTCCAGGTCGTCCTTCTCAGTGGCCTACATTCACAGTTGAAGGAAAGGGTAAATTGTAGTAATGTTGGTGAAAATAAAGAGGGAATTGTCTTCCCATCCAAGTTCACAGCCCCCCTGGTTGGTAACTTTCAACTTATTTTGTATTTAAACCTTTAAAGCTCCATGGGAAGCCTTTGTCTGCCCACCTCCCCACCCCCATGATCCTTTCATGCTTGAGCTGGTACAGAGTTGGAACAGAGTAGGTACTTTGCTTATTGACTGATTGGCTCAGTCACAAATACTCCCCCAGGACTTTTGGGGCTGAGGCTTTGGGGCCGAGTTTGGGCCCTTGTTGACATTAAACAATGGCCTTGGGCCTGGGCTGAGAAGGGAGGGGTGGTACTGGATAAGGGCTAGATTAGGACGGCCGAGACCCTAGTGATTCATGGGCAAAGTGGTGTCAGGATCTGCGACGGTCACTTCCTCATCTCTCCGCTGGATTCCCCGCGAAGCTGCCCTAGCCGTCCCCCAGGGCTGGTGTGAGTGCCCAGGGAAGGGCCGTGTACAGAGAAGCCTCGTGATCCCTCTGTCCCCCCGGACGCAGGAGACTTCCCCGTCCCAGAGCTGGGCCCCCCTCGGCTTATCTCTGCAGCTCCCACCAGGCAGGTGCTGAAGGCCCCACCCAGCGAGGGCCCACCTAGGGATGTGGACCTCTCAGCTCCGTCCATCTCAGGAAACTGAGGGAGGGCGATGGGCATTTCTTCACCTTCAGGGTGAGTCCACAAGCATTTGTCGGGGCCCACTGTGGGCACTGCCAGGCCCTGGGTTCCCAAGAGTGGAGCAGCCCCTGTTCCCGGTGTCCTCCTGCAGAAGAGGAGGAGGACGGCCTCCCCCTTCCTGCTCTGCCCTCCCCGAGAGAGCTGCCTGCTGGCTCCCACCCGCGCTGTTCCCCATGTCTACAGCCTCCACTCGGTGGGGGGGTTAAAGTTCCTGTCGTTCAGTCATTCAACAAGCATTTATTAAGCCTCGCTGCCTGCCAGGCCCTGTGCTAACCACCATGCGAGTGTTTAGGCAGATTAGGAATTTAGGAACCACCCTGGACTCCCATTGGCTGGATTTTACCTTATCTTGCCAAAATCTTAGCCTCAATCTTGCTCTCCCCGGCATACTGAGTCATAGCCTCCCTCTCCTCCTGCCCTTTATCTCCTTCCCCTTCCAGCTTCCCTGGTCCCCTGTTAGAGTGTAAACTCCTTGAGCACAGGGGATTTGGGGCTTGCACTTTATTTCCTGTGCTTAGCATTACGCTTGGCGAGTAGGAAGCACTTAGCAAATGCCCTCTCCAGCTATCCCTCCATCCATCTGCGAGAGTGTTTTGCTGTCCCCTTCTTCATGGCCTTATTTGGGGTTTTCCTGGCAGAGATACTGGAGGGTTTTCCCATTTCCTTCTCTGACTCATTTTACAGATGAGGAAACTGAGGCAAACAGGGTGAAATGACAAGTACATCTAAGCTAGTACGTAAGATCTGAACTCAGGCTCTTTCCTCCAGCACCTGCTACATTGCTCTGTACACAGAGAGCCTTTAATAGATTTTTTTTTTGAGCGAATGAAAGAAGTATTAGAGTCACTGCTGTTTGAACAATAGGTTAAAATGCAGTCTCTGACATTGCTACCTATTCTACTTTGGGCAGGGCACGTCTCTCTGAGCCTCAGTTTCCTCATCTGCAAAATGGTAGCATTGACCTAGCTGGCCTCCAAGGCCCCTTCCCTTCCAGCTGTGAATCATTTTCCTGTTCTTTGGAACAATGAAACGGCCCCTTATGAGGTGTAGGGGGATGGCTTGGGGTCGGCTTCTTGGTCTCCCTGGCTTTCTTATCCAATACTTTTTGTATTAAAAACCAAACCAAACCAAACTAGACTTCAGATCTCCCATCGGCCCGATTTTCTTTTCCTTTTGCTATGTTGTGTTTTCAAACTTGGAGGACATGGGAAGGAGTCTCCAGTTCCCACTGTGCCAAGTCAGGAAGGGAGGGAGAAGGAAAGAGAAGAATAGAGAGGGAGAGAAAGACAAGAGAGAGAGAGAGAGAGAGAGAGAGAGAGAGAGAGAGAGAGAGAGAGAGAGAGAGAGAGAGAGTGTGTGTGTGTGTGTGTATTTTGCAGAATCTTCCATTATGACAGGGCCACCCAATACCTGAACTTTATCTACAGGTTCAGAGAGGAATCCTTCTTTCACCCTGCTCCAAGAGGGGATCAAAGGGGCGCCCATTTTTCTGCAGCACCAGAAAGTGCAGCTTTGGCCCTTGGCAGGCTGGATTTCTCTCCCCACCCTAGGCTCCGGCTCGGCTGTTTTCCCAAGGCTGGGGTCAGTCCAGCCCTGGCCTGATTCAGCATTCCAAGGCCATCTCCTTCTCACTGGAGGCCCAGAGGGAAGCCTTGCAGCCCAGGCCCGGCTCTCCCCTTCCCCATCCCTCTGTTTGCGGGAGGAACATCCCCTGCTCAGGGACAAAACCCTTTTGCTCTTCTGCTCATTGCAGCTAGCGTTTCTTTTTTTTAAGCTTTTTATTTTCAGAACATATACAAAGATAATTTTCAGCATTCAGCCTTGCAAAACCTTGTGTTCGGGGCAGCGAGGTAGTGAAGTGGATGGAGCCCCAGCCCTGAAATTCAGGGAGACCTGCGTTCAAATCTGACTTCCCTTAACACTTCCTAGCTCTGTGACCCTGGGCAAGTCACTTACCCCAATTGCCTCAGCAAAAAAAAAAAAAACCTTCTGTTCCAAATTTTCTTCCTTTCCCTCATTCTCTCCCCTAGACAGATATAATGTAATATATGTTAAACATGTGAAATTCTCCATATAGTTCCACAATTACCCTGCTGCACAAAAAGAAAAAAATGGGAAAGAAAACAGAGCAACAAACAGCCACCAGAAAAGTGGAACAGCATTATGCTGGGATCCCCACGGCTCTTTGTATCACAAGTGTATTGGAATTACCCTGAATCACTTCGTTGGTTGAAGAGCTCCGTCCGTGGCCCTTGTTGTTGCCGTACACGATGATCTGGCCCTGCTCACTTCTCTCCGCATCGGTTCATGTGAGTCTCTCCAGGCTCTCTGAATCCTCCTGCTGATTGTTCCTTAGACCACAGCTTATTCAGCCCTTCTCCCGCTGATGGGCATCCCCTCCCTTCCCAGCCCCACTACAGAAAGGGCTGCCACAAACCTCTCTGCCCACGCGGGTCCTTTTCGCTTGTCCATCTTCTCTTTGGGCCTCAGACCTGCTGGATCAGACCATACCCACGCTCTGACAGCCCCGTGGGCCCGCTTGTGCAGCGCGCGTCTCTTCTCACTCTTCCTGCAGCAACATGTTTTGGAGAAGGGCTGAGCCACAGAAAGGAATGTAGCTGTTGACCTTGGTTGGGAATAGGGTTAAGGAGTATTTGTGCCCGTGAGTCACTTCCGATAAGGGCCTTCCACGCTGGGCTTCTCCCCACATCTTCCCCGGCCCGGCCTCCCCTGCAGGCCGGCTGCCTCCTTTTCTTCCATCCCCCTGCTGCTCTGGCTCTCCAGGCTGCTGGCCTTTCCATCTGTCCCACGGGCGGGGGGCCACAAAGCCGGGGCTCCCTGGACTTCTCTCCCAATGCTGCTTTCCAGCTAGGTGAACAACTATTGTCTGTCCTATGTGCGTGGGGAAGTAGGCGCGAGCCCGGCGCCAGGGATCGGGAGTTAGGACTCTGACTCGGCTGCCCAGGAAGTCTCGTGACTGCCTCGGGGGAGGAGATACTGGGATAGCTCATTTGACAGTTGGAGAAACTGAGGCATTCAGGGTCAGACAGCTCCTAACTATCTGAGGTCAGACTTTGAATTCGGGTCCTTCTGACTCCAGGGCTGACATTCTTTCATTTCAACACCTAGTGCTTTAAAAACATTTGCTGATGGATGGATGGAATTTAAAGATGGAAGGGGTCTTAAGAGATCACCTGGTTCCACCCTGTCCTTTCACAGACACGGTACTGAGAAGTAAGAAGCGCGTGAGTGGCAGAGCCGAGCCCCTGACTCAAACCCCAGGCCCTGTCTCCACAGCCGGGGTTCCATCTGCAGCACCTCGCTGCCAACTCCCACCCCGTCCCCGGGACCATCTGCTTTCTTGTTGAACGAAAGGGGTTGGCCTGGGATCCCAGATCTGGGCCTGGAAGGGACCTCGGAGGCCAGCGAGTTCAACCCCTCCACTTTATGGATGAAGAGACTCATTTTATCTCATCTATCAAATGGGTGAGACCCAGGGAGGCAAAGATGGCTTGCCTAATGTTACATCAATAGCACGGCATGAGAAGTGGGCTGGGAACCCAAGGCCTCTGACTGCAAAGGCTCCAAAGGCAGAGCTCTTTCCATGGCCCGGGTCACTGCTGAAAGAAGAGAACCATCACCCAACTGCTTCCCTCCTCCCACCACACCCATATCCCACCTCTCTCTCCCTCTCTCTGTCTCTCCCTCTCTCTGTCTCTATCTCTGTCTCTCTGTCTCTGTCTCTCTCTGTCTCTGTCTCTATTTCTGTCTCTGTCTCTCTCTCTGTGTCTCTCTGTGTCTCTCTCTGTCCCTGTCTCTCTCTCTCTCTGTCTCTCTGTGTCTCTGTGTGTGTCTCTGTCTCTCTCTCTCTCTGTCTCTCTCTCTCTCTCTCTCTGTCTTTCTCTCTCTCTTTCTGTCTCTCTGTCTCTCTCTCTCTCTCTCTCTGTCTCTCTGTCTCTCTCTCTCTCTCTCTCTCTGTCTCTCCCTGTCTCTCTCTCTCTCTCTCTCTCTCTCTCTCTCTCTGTCTCTCTCTGTCTCTCTCTGTTTCTCTCTCTCTCTTTCTGTCTTTCTGTCTCTCTCTCTCTCTCTCTGTCTCTCTGTCTCTCTCTCTCTCTCTCTCTCTCTCTCTCTCTCTCTCTGTCTCTCTCTGTCTCTCTTCTCTCTTTCTGTCTCTCTGTCTCTCTCTCTCTTCTCTGTCTCTCTCTCTCTCTCTCTCTGTTTCTCTCTCTCTCTTTCTGTCTCTCTGTCTCTCTCTCTCTCTCTGTCTCTCCCTGTGTCTCTCTCTCTCTCTGTCTCTCTGTCTCTCTCTCTCTCTCTCTGTCTCTCTCTGTCTCTCTCTCTCTCTCTCTGTCTCTCTGTCTCTCTCTCTCTCTTTCTGTCTCTCTGTCTCTCTCTCTCTCTTTCTGTCTCTCTGTCTCTCTCTCTCTTCTGTCTCTCTGTCTCTTTCTCTCTCTCTCTGTCTCTCCCTGTGTCTCTCTCTCTCTGTCTCTCTGTCTCTCTCTCTCTCTCTCTCTGTCTCTCTCTCTCTTTCTGTCTCTCTGTCTCTCTCTCTCTTTCTGTCTCTCTGTCTCTCTCTCTTCTCTCTCTCTCTCTGTCCATCTCTCTCTCTTTCTGTCTCTCTGTCTCTCTCTCTGTCTCTCTCTGTCTCTCTCTGTCTCTCTCTCTCTTTCTGTCTCTCTGTCTCTCTCTCTCTCTCTGTCCATCTCTCTCTCTTTCTGTCTCTCTGTCTCTCTCTCTCTCTCTCTCTGTCTCTCTTCTCTCTCTCTGTCTCTCTCTGTCTCTCTATTTCTGTCTCTGTCTCTCTCTCTGTCTCTATTTCTCTCTCTGTGTCTCTGTCTCTGTCTCTCTGTGTCTCTCTCTGTGTCTCTCTCTGTCTCTGTCTCTCTATCTCTATCTCTGTCTCTGTCTCTCTCTCTGTCTCTATTTCTCTCTCTCTGTCTCTGTCTCTGTCTCTCTCTCTCTCTGTCTCTATTTCTCTCTCTCTGTCTCTCTGTCTCTCTCTCTGTCTCTCTATCTCTGTCTCTCTCTCTCTGTCTCTCTGTCTCTGTCTCTCTCTCCCTCTGTGCCCGTTCAGGAAGCAGGAGCCGGAGCAGACGGGGGAGCCTGGCCCTCCCCCTCCCCTTCTCCTCCTCCTCCCCTCCTCTTCATCCCCTTCCCCTTCTCCTCCCCTTCTCCTCCTCCTCCTCCTCCTCAGCAGCAGGCCGGGCTGGGAGACGCTTCCCGGGAGGTCTCCCCCGTGGGGGGCGGGGGCTCGGGCCGGGCCGTGTGTCTCGGTTGCCGCCCGGGCTCCCTGGCGGCCCCGGAGTGGTCTGAGCTGTGTGAAGCCTGAGCGAGGCAGGTGTGTGCCCGGAGGTGGGCGGGAAGTCAGAGCGGCCTGTTGGTTAGGCCTTTTCTGAGAAAGAAGGTTTACTGAGAAACAAAGAGAGGGAAGGAGGTGAAGGTGGGCGGCTGGGCCCGGGTGGACGTCGTGGGAAACCGCTTTTTTGGTTTAATAAATGGCTGCTGACAATTCTCTTTTTCACTCACCGCCGTGGGTGTTGGTCTCCCCTGGGTGCCACGCTCACAAAGGGCAGGTTGGGCTCTTTTGTCATGGAACCTGATGCTCTGGTTCCCTTGAGGTGCCCTCGCGTCCCCCTTCCTGCCTCCATGGGCAGGCGTGGGGGGGAGGGGGGCTGCCAGAGGGCAGACGGACTCCCAAGGACGGCCCGTCTCTGCTTGGGGCCCGGCCTGGGCTCGGGGCAGTCGTGGGGTCCCTAACCCGGCGCCCTCCCCCCGAGAGACCTTGTGTCTGCCTGCTTTGTGTAGCCTTTCCTTTATGCTCTTTAGAATAAACGCTGTATCTGTTTATGTCCTTGCTGTCTCCCCCGTTGGGATGGGGGCTTCTCCCGCGCGTTCTTGGAGTTTGTTCCGGGGGCGCCGGCGCAGGGCCCAGCTCGCGGCAGCTTTGGGCTTTCCATCGGTCGCTTGGGCTCTGGGCCGAGAGCTGCCCGGTGGGACCCGGGCTCCCCGGCTGAAGAACGGAATTCAGGGGTGCGGGTTTGAAGGACTCTCGGGCCGTTGAGCCCCCCCACAGGCGAGGCGCAGAAAGGGGAGGCAGGAGTCCCTCGGGCCGGCGGGATCCCAGCGTGGGAAGGCTCTGGGGCCCCACGGGCACAAACCCCTTCTGGGATGTAGCCCGGGGGCGGGGGGCGGCCTGGTCCCTTTGGGGGAACCTCGGGGGCATTTCTTAAAATAAATTTTTACTTTTTTGTTTTTACGTCACCTACACTTTCTTCCAGGTCTACTTGTCTCCCAGCTAGAGTCTGGGACAGAGGCAAGCCCTGCCCCTACTCTCTGTGCGCCCGGAACGTTTTCTACGCTGGGAAATCCCAGGTCTGAGAAGCACCCACACATTTGTTCTGTGGGGACCCATGATCTCCTCGGTGTGGATGCCGACCCCAGCCAGGGGGCTCCCGAGCCCTTCTGGGTGACTCCCTCCTCCGCCCGCGAGTGCTCCCTGGAGGGTCCGTCCGGTCGGCTGGGGGGGCCCTCAGACCTGAGACCCTGGTATCGGAGGGATGCAGCAGCTCCATTTGGGGGTCTTTGGTTCACCCCATTTTTACTTCTCTTTTTTCCAATCCTGCGTCTCCCTGACGCCGTCTGCGGGCTCACTCGCGCTCCCCGTGACTTGTCTCAGGGACGGGCTTCGTAGGTGACAGAATGCTACCCGAGCGTCGCCCGGAGCTTCCCTTGTGGCGAACATGTGGGCGCCGTGTCCCCTTCTCGGTCAGAAGCGGGGGGGCTCTGTGCGGCAGACGACCCCATTGCTGTGACGGAAGGAGCCCAGGCCTTCCCGGAGCTTTGAGGGCCCTGGTTTAGTCAGTGTGTTAGTACCTGAGTAAATAAATGGTGGAGAAGAAAGACGCCACCTAGTAAAAGCAGAGGAAAGGAGAATATCGGGCGTAGAATGAGCCCTGGATGAGGCACCCCGGGCACTGAGTCTAGCTTTGACTCTCCCATTCATCTGGAAGAAGCCAATTTACCTTTGTGACTCAGTCTTCTCATCTGTAGAATGGGGGCAATAATTGATGGAGTACCCAAACCGCTGGGTCATTGTGGAGCTCCAGTGGGATAATGTGAAGTGTCTCGCCATCTAGATGCCGTCGTTCTCAGCCCTCAGAGGTTCGCGTGGGACCCGCTGATCTCGAAGGCCCTTTCCATTTGGAAAGAATTGTCCGAGGAAGGCCGCAGTTTGAGAAGAGAGCTGGGTTTTGGAGGAGATAAAGAAGCGGAGAAGAAGGGAGGGGAGGGTGGGGCTGAGGACTCCTCCCCGGGCTCCGTGGCCGCCGGCGGCATTTCGAGACCGGCTCCCTTTCTGACCTTGGGCGCCCTCTCGCCTGGCCCTGACTCTCTCCCTGTTCAGTCCCGACTCGGTCTGCAGGACGTGACCCTGACGTCCCTCAGAGCCCAGCTCCTCTCCGCTTCTTCTGCTCTCCTTGGACTGAACCACTCGGGTGGCCTAGGTGAACTTAACCAACATGGCGGGCGGGAGGGCAAGGAACGTTAGCTGTTGGGGGCCAAGGACAGAGGAAAACTCTGCAAACAGAGCTTACCTTTCAATGGGGAGACAGGAAGAAGAGAAACGTTCCAAGCTAGGCCGTGGAAGCGGAAGCCAGAGGGGACGAAGTTTCTGGGTTATGGGGAGGGGTCTTACAGGAGAAGAGAGCGTATCTGAGTGGGAAACACTTAGCCTAGTGGTCAGGGGGCCTGGCGCCTAATCCAGCCCCCTGACCCCTGTAGCCAGTCACCCTCTCTGCCAGTGACCCCCTGCAGCGAGTCACCCTCTCTGCCAGTGACCCCCTGCAGCGAGTCACCCTCCCCAAATCCCAGTTTTTCCCTGTGAAATAAGGGAATTGGATTAAATCAGGCCTTCTTAAGTGGAGGGCAGCGGCCTGTGAACTGAAATTTATTTTTTGATAACTACTTCAATATAATTGATTTCTGGCATTTTATTTTATACACATAAATACATGATTCTGAGAAAGGTGCCCAAGGGGCCGGAACACAAAAGGGGTCAAGAACTTGTGGACCAAGTGATTCCCCCAAGTGGACTCCCACCTTCTGACAATCTCCAATTCTAGGCTTCCAGCTAGAAGGCAGACTTTCTGAGAAGGACCGAACGTTTCCCAGCAAGTTAACCATCTCCTGCTGTCTCCCCACTCTCCAGAGACAGAAATTCCCATCTCCCTTGCTCAAGATTTCAGTAATTCTTTTTGATACCTAATCTATGTTCTTCCTTCTGCCCATTCTCTCTTGTTCTGTCCTCAGCGGGAATAGAGAGCAGCTATTTACTAGAATAGTTCTGTGTCCTATCCAAATCAGCTTTCTCTTTTTTCTGCTCTCCCCCATCCTTATGTCCAGAGCTTTGTGAGCCCTCCCTCACTTGCCCCACTGGGGGCAATATTCAGCTTTGGGAACTAATAAAATTGTCGGGGTTGGGGGGGGGATTCTGTAGTTAGGGGGTCTCCCTACACACAGCTGTACTTTCTGGAATTAGAACATTATTCTGCAGAAATATTACGGGCCTTTTGGGCAGTCTGAACCCCTTCTCAGAACCACTCTTCATCATCAGAATCTAGATAGACTTTTAGTGTGAAATGCTTTACTATATTTTGGTTCATTTCATCCTCACAGTTGCCCCTGTGAGATAGTTATTTATTATTATCCCTACTTTACAGATGAGAAATAATATCTTTAAATGCATAAATTAAAAAACACAAGGAAAACTAATTATATTGAATATGTCCATATAGCAAAATATATTTTTTTAAGTTCACAGACCCCAGGTGAAGAATTCTTTTCTTAGACCTTTGAATAATAAATATTATCCTTTCAACAGTTCAATTCAATAAGCATTTAGTGGGTACTAAGGACTGTGCTAGGTACTATTGGACATATAATGGGGGGAAAGCGCATTTCTCCCTTCTGGAAGCTAACATTTTATTAGGGGAAAAACAACATCCACATACATAAAAAATTGCACACATACACCTGTGTGTATACATGCATATACATAAATACAGTGTATGTGTACACATACCTATACATACACACACACAAACACTCATACAGGGGAACGCTCTCAGCTGGAGAAGTCCAGGAAGGCAGGGAGGAGCCTTTGAGGTGAGCCTTGAGGACAGCTGGACCAAGAGGCTCCCAAAGATCTCCCCTAGCCTCTGGTTTGGGGAGCAAGGCAGCAAGAGGAGGCGGGCTCCGTTCACCCCTGTGCAGATGATTGGGGCAGGGTTGGCTGGAGCCAGAGGAAAATGGAGAAACTTCAGGCATCTGCTCTCCTTGGTTTCTGACCGTATTCTGAAGTCGGAACCTATGCACTATCTACTATTGCTCTTTGTTTTTCCGACTGGGTCAAGCTTGAATCTGTTTTATCATTTTTCACTTTACATAACAGTTCCTCGGAGCAGAGAACCCAAGAGCTAGAGCCGGGAGGTCTTGGGCAGCAATCTAAGTCGGTGTCTGACGGTCTGCACGTTGACTTGGAAAACCCTGCGTTAGAATTGTCTGGGTAGCAGCGTGTTTTTGTTTACTTTGCTAGACATTCCCCAGTTATGTTTTCGTCTAGTTTTGGCGGCGCTCGGGAGCTTTGCCGGGCTTGGTGAGCTTGACGCCTCCGTGGCAAATGACTTACCCGGGGTCACACAGATAGGGAGCTGAAAGTGTTTGGAGACAGCTGTTGAGGGAGGCGCGATCAGTTCCTTTAACTCACATAATCATGGAATCAAAGAGTTGGCGGAGATCTCGGCAGCTGTCTCGTCCAACCCGCACATAAAAGAAAACCCACCGTAACCAGTCCAACAAATGGTCATCCGTCTTCTTACGGCACAAATTGTTTGGAAGGGTGCATTTTCCATAGTGAATAATCTGCCCATCTCACGGATCCTCACGTTTTAATTTGTGAGAATCCATCGTATTTCCCGGTAGTTATTGGGAGACCCAAATGAAGTTTTTTATATACGTTTTATATTTGTGTGTGTGTGTGTGTGTGTGTGTGTGTGTGTGTGTATCGTGTTTACCATAGTGCCTAGCATACAGCAGAGGCTTAATAAGTGCTTGTTTCCTTCCTCCTATTTATGTGCGCTCATGATTTAGCTCCCTGGGCAAGCGCCAAACCACCTGGTGAAAAGGTACTGCTATTTGAGTGAGCGGTGGGGGCACCTGTGGCCCGGCGCTCACTCGTCACTGGATGTGGCTGTTGGAGATCTATTTGATTCCTTTATGGCGAAAAAAGGACCTGCTCAAAGTCACAAAGAGCTTCTAGGCTTCCCCAGGGCTTCCCCGAAGTGACTTTTCATCTTCTGGGTATTTTGGTTGCCTGTGCTGGGTTACATATTGTCCTTCCCACTGGGATGTCGGCTTCTTGACTGCAGGGGCTGCTCTTGTTTTTCTTTGTATCCCAGAGTTTAGCAGAGTGCCCGGCACATAGTAGGTCCATAACAAATGCTTGTTGCCTGGACGGAGTAAGGAGGCTTAGCCGGTGCCTTGTCTGATGGAGGGGTGACCTGTGGCAGGGTGAATGTGCTGCTGACAAAGCTACCTCGCCTCGGGTCTTCCCCGCACCCTGGCACCTCTCCTGGCACTCAATAACTTGACACTGCTACTGTTCTTCCTATTATGTGTGAGGAGAAATTCTGTGTTCTTAGTAGGGACTCAACCTGTGCTGGGTGAAGGACGGCTCCCACTGTGCTCATGATTCCCCTGTAGTAGTCTAGTGATTAATCCATTTCCCAGATGAAGAAACTGAGAGGTTAATTAATTTGTCCAGGTCACACAACCGATGTAATGGTTTTTAATCCAGGTAACCTAGTTCAATAATGCCTTTTTGACCACATCATCGGGAAAGTTTCCAGTTGAATAAATAAGAGTTAACATCTATTTTTCTCTTTAAGGTTCATAAAGGACGACAAATAGTACCTCATTTGGTCCTCACAACAACCCTTAGAGGGAGGTGCTCATATTATCCCCATTTTGCAGATGTGGAGATCAAGGCAGACAGAGGGCACCTGACTGGGCCAGAGTCACATAGCTACTAAATGTCAGAGACCAGATTTGAATTCAGATTTTCCATGTCCAGGCCCAGCTTGCTATTTACCTGTGAAGTTGAAAGGAAAAGTAATTCTTTGAATGAAAATCTAAACCTTTGTTATTTCTAATAGAAATCATTACTTCTCCGCTTTTCTTGGCTTCTGGTTCCAGCAAGATCTGGTCTCTCCCTTATTAGGTGGACTTAACATTCCCTACATTGAATCCTGATTCCCACCTCCAGCTCCTTTTCCCAGGATCTCAGGAAAATCAGATCAAATATGGGTCTCTGAGCCAGATATGGTGCAAAGAAACCTGCACTGGGAGGGAGTTACTGGATTCCAGTTTGAACCCTAACTCTGGTACTACCTAGTCATTTCCCCACCTGTAAAATCCAGTTCAAGCATTTAATAAATGCCTACTAGGTACTGGAAGACTTGGGGGGGTACAAAGAAAAAGCAAACAAATAAAAAAATCTTTGCCTTCCAGAAGCTAACATTCTACACGGGCCGAGGAGTGGGGATACAAAATGTTTATAAATGAGGCATAATTTGATAAAGGAGGTCACTAAAAGCTTGAAGAAATCAGTAGGAAAGGGAACAAACATTAAGCACCTACTATTTGCCAGGAACTGTGTTAAGTGCTATATAAAAGTTATCTCCTTCGAGTCTCACAACAATCCTGGAAGATAAGTGCTATGATTATCCCCGTTTGACAGTTAGGGAAACTGAGACAGGAAGATTTGCCCAGGGTTATGTATCCTACTAGGTATCTGAGGTAAGATGTGAACTTCTTCCTATCTTAGGCTCAGGGTTGTATTGACTAGTTTCTAGGAGATGGCACCCAAGCTTGAGCTAGTCTTCCAGGAAGAATTTTAAGGAAGAAGATAAGAATTTTAAGAGTTTCAGGTCAGGAGGGAAGCATGTGAGACATGTGCATCCAGACACGTGGCAAAGATAGAACTGAAAGTGGATTCCAAGCTCAGTGTTCAGCCAGCCTGTGGACTGTCCCGTTGGAAAGGTTATTTGGAGTGAGATTGTCTCAGATTTAAATTCTAGGTGGAAGCATTTTTTTTATTCCAGGACCTTTGAGCAGAGGAGAGGCTGGAACAGCAGGGTGCCTCAGGAAAATTGTTCTGACAGGCTGGGGAGGATATGGGAGAGATCAGATCTGGAGATGTTACAGATATGGCCTGGTGGGACCAAGCCCCAGGGCCTGTGAGGGAAGAGATTGGGATCCTAGGAGGGTGGGGATGAAATCCACAAGTGGGGCAGCTGATTGGCTGGGAGATTGGGAGGATGATGGACTGTCCTAGTCAGGATGGCCACGTCCTCTTCAGAAATGGAGACATTTGAAGGAGGGCTAGCCTGGAGGGGAAGACATTATGAATTGTATTTTGAACTCTGTTTTGAAATTCTCTCTTCTGATGGGGATTTCCCCCTGGGAGCTGGTGCAAAAAAGAGATGCGATTGGATAGAGATTCTGAACGTTGATCCCCAAGAAGAAGGTGTTGAGAGAAAAGGGCAGATCATTTGGGGACACTTGTCCCTGGGGAGTGGAACAGAGGGAACAGAGAGTGGACAAACAGCTAGAAAAAGCCTATGAGAAGCAATGAATGCCTCGAGACCAGGGGCAGGGGAGAGTTAAGAATGACAGAAGCCACAGGCAGGTCAAGGGGAGCTCAGAAAGTCCACCAGATTTAGTAACTCCAAGATTGTAACCTTGGAGATGGTAACCCTGGAGAAGGCTGTGGGGACAGAAGCCAGATTACAAGGAGTTGAAAAGTGAGTGGGAGGTGAGGAACTAGAGGCAGTGATTGGAGACAGTTGGTGGTTTTTTTTTTTTTTCCCCAGGAGTTTGGCTGTGAAAAGAGAAAACAGCTTAAGACAGAGGCAGGGTCAAGTGAAGATTTTATTTTTTATTTTTTAAAGGACTGAAGAAACTTGGGCACATTTGTAGGCAGCAAGGAATAAACCAGTAGGTAAGGAGAGATTGAAGATGAGATAGAGGGGGAGTGACCTAAGGGGCAAGATCCTAGAGCATCGTGGGCAGGGGGCATTGGCAATGAGAAGGGCCTCCCTTTGCAGAAGAACAAAGAATGGGGGATGTGGAGGGAACTGAGACAACCTCAGAAGTGGAGAGAACCTTTATTCTCAGGAAAGCAGTTCATAGTTTCAGGGATTGCAGAGGTCAAGAAGTCCAGCCTCCATTTTACAGAGGAGGAAATGGAAGCCTAGAGTCACATAGCTGATTGGTGCCTTAAGACAGCACTTGAGTTTGGACTGAGGGACAGCATCCTCATCCATCAAATGGTGAACCACTCTAGTGTCTTTGCCGTGAAAATCCCCAATGGGGCACAAAGACTAACGGGCTCTACGGGGTAGCCAGGTGGTGCAGTGGCTAGGACACTGAACTTGGAATCAGGAAGTTTCATCCTCTTGAATTCAAATCTGGCCTCAGGAACTTATTAGCTGTGTGATGCTGGGCAAATCACTTAACCTTATGTTTTCTCCGTTTCCTCATCTGCAAAGAGTTGGGGAAAGCACCAGCAAAGCACTCTAGTATCTTTGCCAAGAAAACCCCGCTTGGGATCATGAAGAGGCAGACACGACGGAACAAACAATCTACCTCTCTTTTAGATCAGTTGTTCTCAAAGTCAGGTTCAGAGACTCCTGGGAGTCTCTGAAACCCTTTCAGAGGGTCTACAAATTCAAAATTAGTTTTTGTTTCTGGTATGGTAAGTATCTATAATATTTATCTCTATATAAAATCTCTACAATAAATATAATCCACAAATAAAAACTCTGGGCAGACCTTCAGTAATTTTTAACAACAAAGATACTGAGAACAAAAGTTTGAGAACTGCTGCTCTAAGACCACAAGTCCCATGCGCTGGCCATTGCTCCTTGCTAGAAAGCAGTCCTCTCTTTTGAGAGGGAGAAGAGGAAGAGAATGCTTGTTGGAGCCTTGAGGAGAGAAGAAAAGGTTTAGAATAGCAGCTATGAGGAGTATGATAGGGTCAGTTAGGGAAGAATAACAGGAGTGTGCTGGGCAGTGTCAGGTCCTTCACCTTGCAGAATTCAGCTGCATTGGAGAACCTGGTGGTGATGGTAATTACAGGCTGGGGCTTGACAAAGGGAGAGGAGGAAATAATAGCAAGGGATGTAAGGGATGAAGGAAGAGTGTAATTGATCTGTTAACGACGTGATCAGAGGTCACTAATTCAGGTAAAGATTCCAAAGGGAGGAAAATGGATCCAGAGCAGGACTGAAGGACAGTAGTTGGAGAGCGCGAGGATGAAGGAGGAGGAGCGAAGACTGAGCAGAGAGGAATTCCAGCTTTCTGGATGATGGTTGTAGAGCACCTGGGGGCAATGGGGGGTTCTAGAGCATGGGTGGTGAAGGTGTGGGTAATTGGCCAAGTGGCAAGCTTGCCGTGTGCGAGGGCATGAAAGTATGCACTGAGAAGATCCCAGATTAAGGGCACGGATTGCAGGGAAGAGGGAACCGGACACTGAGCTCCTTGAGAAAGGAAGGGTTAAGGTAAATGATTGTGTAGAGTCCTGATAATTGGGTAGAATACACAATGAATGACCCT
This sequence comes from Antechinus flavipes, assembly GCF_016432865.1. Taxonomy (NCBI): domain Eukaryota; kingdom Metazoa; phylum Chordata; class Mammalia; order Dasyuromorphia; family Dasyuridae; genus Antechinus; species Antechinus flavipes. The sequence continues at coordinate 51,873,271 of NC_067399.1, read as the reverse complement.
GTAGAGTCACTTACAGCTGGATAGAGTGAATCTCAAAGGAACAGCAGAGGAAGGATGTGGAAATGTATTAGAAGTAGGTCTCTCTCTTCCTTCTTGACCGGTGGGTTGGGGGCCATAAGAGAAGGTGCATTAGCTGTGTGTGTGTGTGTGTGTGTGTGTGTGTGTGTGTGTGTGTGTGTGAGAGAGAGAGAGAGAGACAGAGACAGAGACAGAGACAGAGACAGAGACAGAGAAAGCGAGAGACAGAGACAGAGAAAGCGAGAGACAGACAGAGAGAGAGAGGGAGAGGGAGACAGACACACATACACACACACACACCAAAGTTGCAGGCTGCTGGGTAGGCAGGTTCGAGGTTTCTATGAATGAGTGAAGAGGGAAGGTATGTGAGCAGAAAGAAGTCTAAGGTGATGGGAAATTGGTTAACAATAAAATGGGGATTCCCAAAGGGGCCTAACCCTTTATAACTCCACCTTCTCCACCCGTTGTTGTTGGTTTATTTTTTAATATATTTTTATATATTTATATTTTTAAAATAACTCCCATGACATCTGCTTCCCATCTACCAAAACAGAAGGCTAACTTTAGCAAAATAGGAATGAAAAAGAAATCCCAGGGGAGGAGCGCCATTTTGTGTGGAAAGAGTGGTGGGCTGGCAAGTCACTCCTTAGGTTCTTGGTTCCCGCTTTGCCACAAATCATCAGTTGTGAGACGATAGGCCAGTGACTTCAGCTTTAGGTGTCCTGGCTTACTCTCCTGTTAAATGAGATCATTCTCCCTGATCTCCACTTACCTCACAGGCTCATTGTGAGACGAAAAATGAGATCAGAGATATGAAAGTACTTTAAACTGCATAATGTACTTTGCAAACATAAAGTATTATTATTTAAGAGAACCTGATATACTCAAATTGAAAACAGATAAAACAAGTGGTAATTTCTGAAAAATTTACAAAAGAATTCAGCAGAACAAGTCATTTAGTAGCAAGTTTCTGTACTGCCTTTAAAATAGCTTGATAAATGAATATTTTGATTTGCATGGGAACACAGTAATTAGAGCACTAAGTACAGCAGACCTGTATTCAAATCCCAATCCCTGAAGCTTTCTTATTGTGTCATTTTTAGCAAGTAGATTCGTCTCTCTGGGTCTTAATCTTGATGAATTTGTCAAATAAAGAGGTTAGACTAGGCCCAGGTATAGATCATGGACCCCTCTAACAGCCTCTGGGAGACTGTACCCCTTTTCAGGATCATGTTTTTAAATGTATAAAAAGAACACAAGTTGTGTGGAAATATAGCCATAGAATTTTTTTTTAATATTCTTTAAAACAAGTTAATGGATCCTAGGTTAATAATCCCCAGACTAGATGGATTTCCATAGATTCTTCCAGCCCTAAATCCTATAATACTCAGTTATATTGGCAGGAGACACCTGTTGTGTAGGATGAGGTAACTATAATCAGCAGGATTGCCGCTCTGCCCAGTTTTAGGGAACGGGGCTATATCATATCTGCCTCAGTGGGGCAGGAACCAGGGTCTGGATGCCCCTAAGCACAGGCTGTCCCTTCTGAGCAGTAAGTGCCCCTGCCCACCACCACTACCTTCTGTGCTTTCTCAGGAGTGGGCCCGGCCTTGCCCGAGCCATCCACACTCTTGCCAGGACCAGCGGGGCCGCTTGGGAGGGCCGGGCCGGGTCAAGGGCGCGTGTCTGTGGCCAGGGCCCCGCTGGGGATCCAGTCCCAGTCTTGGCCTCCTGAGCACCTGAGCGAGGCAGCCACTACGGCTCTTAAATGGCAGCAGCAGCCGAGCCCTGGCTCCCAGGGTCATCTTGTTCTCACTGGAGTGGGAGGGCAGGGGAAAGCTAGTCTGTGGAAGTCTGGAATCCCTCCGAGGGGGAGACATTTGAGAGGCTTGAAAGGTGTCTAGCCGGGTTGTTGTGTTAGTCACTGTCCCGTTGTGGAGAGAGATGCCGTCGGGCATTTTAGACCCAGCTAGAAAGCCAGGGCTTTGGAGACAGCGACTCTGGTCTCCCCACCCATCCCCTTCCCCTCCCCCCCCCCCCCACTCGTTCCTGTTCAGGATTTTACCCAGGGTGCAAGTGTGGCCTTGGACAAGGGGCTGCTGCCCAGTGGGCCAGTCAGCCGGACTGAGAGGGCTCCTTCCTGGCATGGAGAAAGCAGTGAGCAGCCCACTGAGTGAGAGCCTGGGTGCGTGGAATCATGGCCTTAAAGGTGGACGAACTGGGCTTTAGAGATCTTCATTTTAAAGTATTGAGGTGTGGGAATCAGGGGAAGAGATCTGCTTGGAGAATTTGTGAATCCCAAAATCTGTGGCAAAAAGGAAGTTTTATTGTTCACTAAGAAGAAGCTCTCTTATGGGCAAATTCCTGATGAGGAATTTGGCAAAGGTGTATTGGACAGAACCTTAGTTGGCCTGGGGCTGGGAGCTGTCTCTTTAGAGAGACTCTTCAGACTTTAGAGATCTCTTTACACTTCCTTCAGACAGAGATCGCCAATTGAATAAAATCATTTTGAAGGCTTTTCCCCAGAGTTTGGTGATTCCCTGAAGGGGATCTGGGCTATCCCCAAAAGATTCGTGGAGGGTGATTTGACCCAGATTTCCAATTGAATGGACCACTTAACCTGGAAAGGGCTTGTCTGGGAAAGGATGCTTTTCCAGCGTTGGGAATAGCCTCCCTTTCCCCAGGGTGACATCATTTTCCCCCCAAAGAGCTCAATTTACATCACTAGTTGAGGGAGCTGAGGTAAGAGACTTAGAATCATGGTGTTAAAGTTGAAAGAATTGGGCTTTAGAGACCCCTTCATTTTATAGATGAGGGAACTGAGGTTCGGTGGGAGAGAGTAAGATCACACAGATAGGAAGCTGTGGATTGAGGATTCAGGCTGAGTGCCCAGCTGGATGCTCCCCGGGGACCTTTCTGGGGGCCACGCTCCTCACGGAGAGTTGGGCTAAATGACTCGGAGGGTCTCTGTCTGGAATACTTTTTCTGGAACACTTGCACTTTGGGAGGCAGACTCCTGATTCCATGGGTCCCCCTCCTCAGCACACATCTCCACTTCTCCACGTTGCAGGTGGTTTCCTGAGTAGCTAGGGCCCAGGAGTCACCGGGTGACCTGCCCCTGGGCAGGGAGCCGCTGGGTCCCAACTCGGCGGGGCCTCAGGTGACAGACCCCGGGGCTGCTGTTGGATGGTCCCCACGGTGTCCCGGCTTGTGGGGCTTTTGTCCCACCGCACAGTTGTGGGAAGAGTCGGGATGGGCGAGGGTGTGGGGGTGTGATCCACGCATTGGAGAAGAGCTGAGGAAATGTGTTTCTGTGAGTATAGGATTCTGTGTACACTGTCGGACACACTGAAGGTACCGCGTAGGCTCTTGTTTCTTTTGTTAGATGGGAAGGCTCCTGTGCGGGGAGAGGTATGTCCAGAAATGACTGGGTAAGATAAATTAAAAAAATAAAAACAGCAAGAAAACTTTAAGGAAACAAGAGCACGTCTCTTGTTCTCAGTGAGCATACAATCAGTCCAGGGAGACAAGACTTCCAAAAGGATTAAACATCATACGCAGCAGTCTGTGACCCACCAACCAGGAGACTGGGTGGTTTCAGGATTATGATTACCGAAACTTTCAATGCTTTTGTTTCATTCAACATTTCCTAACTACACGGGGAAAAAATTTTTAGTATTCATTAAAAAAAAAAATTGAGTTCCAAACTCTGTCCCTTAAGAAGGCCAGAGCAATAAGATAATGGTTACCGAGCATCTCCTTGATGAGATGGGCCAAGCTGGTGTTTGCTCTGACTTTCTCATGGAAGCGTAAGCACCTGTGGGGACCCTCCAGCTGGTTCCCCCAGCCAGAAGCAGCAGGAAACTGGCTTTTGAGTGTGGCTGCCCTGCATCCGAGGTGGGGTGGGGGGTGGGGGCTGTCTGTGACCCCCCCGTGGCAGGAGCGAGGTCCGCCTCCAGCCCAAGAGGGCCGGGCCCTCCCCTCCCCCCAGCTTGGGTGACTCGGTGCCTTTTGCTTTTCAGATGGAAGTCCGACTGCTTACTCACTTTTCTGTCTCCCAGTTGAGGCCTCTCACACGGGTTTCAGCTCCTATGATAATTCCGAAAGTTGAACTGGCCCCATTACTGCGCTGCGATGGTTGAGTTGATAAGGCCTTGATAATGGTGGAGATAGCCGGGGCTTTGTAGCCAATAGCTCAGCTGCTTCTCCCATTAACATTCCCCACCACTGATCCGCTCCCAGCCTACTATCTTCTCTCCATTTCCACTCCTCCACCAGATAAGGATGGAAATACTGACTTCATAGCTCACTGATTAAAGTGTCTGGATTTCTTGATAATACACAGATAAATTATGTTTTTGAAAAAGAAGGTAGGGAAGGGGGGAGGAGGAGGGGGAGGCCCGAGGCGAGGGGGGGTCCGGGCTTGGGCCTCCCGCCCCCCCTTGCTGTTCTCATGCTGTTGCCCCAAAGGCCGGGCCTGCCCTGAAATGGTTCCGTCGCTCTGGGCAGGCGGGCTGGGAGAAATGAAAGCTGTGTGAGACTGGGTGCCATTTAAGTGTGGGTTTGGGGACAGCAGGATAAAGCCTCTTTCAGCTAATGCTAGTTTGCACATTTATTTTGGAAGTGATTAGCCCGGATTCCAGTTTTGTGTAGGAGATGGGTGGACAGGTGCTGATAATCCTTCCGCTGGAGGAATTGTCAAAAGAGCCTTTCTTAGCCGAGTTGTTATCTCCTGTGAGGCTGGGGCTGCACATTCCGGGGATACTTTCTCTATTATTTATCTATCCTGGAGTCTAATATGCATGTGGGCACAATACCCAGCAGGCCTGGGGGGGCGGGAGGGGAGGCATCTGGAGGTGTCCCCGGAGCCGCTTTAAGTGGGAAGAAGAGGAAACAATAAGAGGATCATGGGATTAGAATCGGGAGGGACTTCAGAGACCATGTGGTCCAGCGGTTCCTAATCTGGGGCCATAGACACCCCCTGGGGACCATGAGCTTGACTGGGGGGAAATTACGTCTTTATTTTCTCTGAGCGTTGGGTGCATTTGTTTTAGTGCAATTCAGAACACTGTGGTAAGGAGTTATTTTCTGGGGTTCATCGGCTGCCCACGGGGCCAGAAGTCGAGAAGCTTGGGTGTGATCTAGCCACTTCCAAACACTGTTGTAAGAAGGGTCCATCTGGGGTCCGTCCGACAGCCCACTGGGTCCAGATGCAGTCAAGCCCTCCTTCCTCAAACCCCTTGTGTTTCTTCCCCGGACGAAGCTGGATGGCCAATGGCAAATCGACGCTCTCAGCCCCGGGGCTGAATTTTAGGTGGTCTCTAAGCTTCATTCTTCTGGAGTTTAGGAGGTAGCCTGGAGAAGGGGGGTAGAGTCTTTGCCCAGCCGGGAAGTATTAACTGAGTATCTAGTGCCTAGACTTCAGCTCCATCTTGTAGAGGATGCAAAGAGGTAGAATATCCTGCCCTTGTGGTCTAATTAGGTGATAAGACTAATGCATGAAAAGATAATTAACAATACATGGGGAACAGACATTGAGCTGAGAATCAAGAAGCCTGGATACCATCCCCTGCTGGCCATTGTCCAGGAGCCGCGTGATCTTGAGGAAGTCCGTTTTCTGACTGAGCCTCAGTTTACTTTTCTGTAAAGTTGGAGGAATGGACCCGATGATCTTGGAGTCCCTTTTCCTCTTCACTGTCCTACATGTAATGCGAGATGAATGAGTGGCGGGTTTCTACCAACCCCACTGTATGGTCCTGGAGGTCAGAGACCAAGTCTTATGCATCTTTTTTTGCCTCAGTACTAGTTAGCACAATGCCCTGCATACAATGAGCACTGCTTAGTAATACTGATAACTATTTGCTAGAGGAGGTTTCTCATTCCTGAAGTGTTTTTAACTTGTCTCCCTGACAAGTAATCGTCTTTTCTTTCTTCTCTTCCTTCTTTTTCCTTTTTTTTTCCTTCCTCCTTCCCTTCTTCCCTTGTTTCCTTCCCTCTATTACTTACATAGGAGGCAGTGAGGTGGTTCAGTGGCTAGATTTACATTAGGTTGGAAGGACCAGAGTTCAAATCTGACCTTAGACACCGGGCAAGTAATTTCACCCTGTTTGCCTTAATCCCTTGAAAAAGGAAATGACAAACCGTACCATTATCCTCGCCAAGAAAACTCCACAGACATTTTTGATGTGCTGTGGTTTATGGGTTCACAAGAGTTAGACACAATTGAACAACAAATTCCTTCTAATCATCCTTCTCCCTTCTTTCCTTTTCTCCGTCTCCTCTTCCCTCCACGATACTCTTTGGTGCTTATTAGGGAGGCAGGGTGGTGCAGTGGAAAGCTGGGTTTTGGAATTGGGGATCCTGGGTCTGGACCCCAACTTTGCTACCTGATTTTTCCATTACTCAGTTACCAAGTCTGCCAAACTAGGGGATTGGACTGGATAGCCCATAAGAGTCCTGTGATCCAACTGTGTATAAAACTGTACGAGACTCTGGAGGAGACATAAGATGAGTTGGATGGGGTCCCTTCACTCAAGGAACTTACAATCTAGTGGGTGAATGTGACAGACTTCCAAAATACCCCCACCAACACGGATGGTGACTACTTCCTGCCAGAGTAGATGGTCCTTAAGGCAGTTCATCTAGTTCTAGGGATGAGCCTCTGGAAGCCAAGGTAGATCTTAGAACAAGAGACATTATTCTGCCGTCTGTTGCCACTTGGTACTCAAGGCCTTTCCATCTTGTTAATAGTGTGTAAGTGAGGGATGTCTTTTCCTTTAGAGCTCTAGTACCTAGCTTATGGAGCAGATATTGCCTGAATGCCTGAATGGAATGGAAGAGAATTGGTAGTCCAGCCCCTTAGCTTTCCAAAGCTCGGCATAGTGTAGAAGCATGGCGGAAGCATGATGGTGATGCCATTTCTCTCAATGTCTTAAGCAACTCTAAGGCTAGGGAATCTTAACCTGCAGTCCTTCCTTCCTTCCTTCCTTCTTTCCTCATTCCCTCCCTCCCTTCTTCCCTCCCTTCCTTCCTTCCTTCCTTTCCTCCCTTCCTTCCTTCCTTCCTTCCTTCCTTCCTTCCTTCCTTCCTTCCTTCCCCCCCTTCCTTCCTTCCTCCCTTCCTTCCTTCCTTCCTTTCCGTCCTTCCTTCCTTCCTCTTGCCCAGTCTTAAGTATTAATAATACTAAGAAGTATTAAGGGTCTGAGTTCACATTTGAACTCAGGTCCTCCTGACTTTAGGGCTGGTTCTCTATCCACTTTGTCATCTAGTTACCCCAAGTTGTTTTTTTTTTTGTTTGTTTGTTTGTTTAAAACCATGATTCTGAGAAAGGGGTCAGTAGGTTTCCCAAGATCCCCCAAAGGGGTTAATACCTCCAAAAAGAACTGACTTGAAACTGTATGTTACAAAGAAGATGCTAATCTGCATTAGTAGAAGAGATTTTCCTCCCACAAGAGTTCTCCATGTCAGTGAAATCGGAGGTCTGGTTCCTGTGGTAAATATAATATAAATAAGAAGTGCAAAGCATTATGAAAGCCCATGAATGATGAGTCAGGCAGCAGTTCCCCCGCTGAAGTGGAGGGAGGAGAGGAAAGATATTCTGATAGAAGTCCTCCTCTGGCTCTAGCTTGCCCCAGGCACTTTGGAAGGAAATGGACAGCCAGATTTACTTGTTGGAGCTTCTCCAGGTGTCTCATCAATACTTTCTCAAATTTAGGGCAAACCTGGAAAAGGTGGAAGGCGCTCCCTCGGGGCTCGCTTCTTCCTTCTCTTTGGTTTTATCAACCTGGGCTTGGTTATCTAATGAGCCGGTTGTTACCCTGCTAGGTACTGGACCCGGCCCGAGGCGGCAGGTATGGACCCAGCAATTTCTATAGGAGGCAAGCAATCCTGGGCCCAGAGGGAGGAGCCCAAAGTGACTTCAACAATCTGTACAAAAATAACAAGTACAATTCACATTCTGATAAAGCTAGCTCTTTTTAGTTAAAGAAGCTTTCCCTTCCAGCAGTCTTGTGTAGGGTATTTATTACTTATACAGATGAGATGTACTTGTTTGAGACCACCCAGCCAGAAAAGTGTGAAACTCCGGCCTACCTTGCTACACTTAGGAGTTTCCCAGGGTGCATCACAGAGGTGGCGAGATCCACTTCTCCTTGGTTTGGGATTTGACCCCATGGTTAGTCCATGGCAGCCAGAGGGTCCTGCTGGTCACACAAAAAACTGCCTTCCATCTGCCAAAGCATCAATCATTTTATTTTAGTCATCATCATAACTTTCTTTATAGAAAGTATTATCCATAGAACACGGCTCTTTATAATACTCTCCTTTTCAATGTTCTTCATGGGGCTTTTTTGAGATTTCAATTTGAATATATTGAGGCACTGAGACTCAGACAGCTTAACAGATTCTTGAGGTAGCACAGCACAGTACAGGATAATTGGGGTTTCCAGGCTTCAGCTAAACTCAGCTGTCTCCCATTTTTGTCATGGATTTCATCTATTTTCTTGCTTAAATAAGTACTTATTTAATTTGAGTATATGATACTAATATCTATAGATATCTAGCATATCAATCAATAAAAATATCTGTTATATAAGTATCTAAGTACCTTATAAGTAACCTAAGTATATCAATTATTGATATAACTTGATATATTTATATCAATAAATATAAATGCCTCTAAGTATATATTAATATATGAATATAGGAAGTGGGTATATATGTGTGTGTATTTCTCTGTCTCTCCCCTTCTCCCTCTCCCTCTTCTCTCTCTCTCTCTCTTCTCTTTGTCTCTTTCTCTCTCTCTCTTCTCTGTCTTTGTCTCTCTCTCTTCTCTTTGTCTCTTTCTCTCTCTCTTCTCTTTGTTTCTGTCTCTCTCTTTCTCTCTTTCTCTCTCTCTTCTCTGTCTTTGTCTCTCTCTCTTCTCTGTCTTTGTCTCTTCTCTCTTCTCTTTCTTTCTCTCTCTTCTCTTTGTTTCTGTCTATCTCTCTCTTTCTCTCTCTCTCTCTCTTTCTTTGTCTCTATCTTTTCTTTTTCTCTCCTCTTTATCTCTCTCTCTCTTTCTCTCTCTCTCTTCTCTCTCTCTCTCTTTGTCTCTTTCTCTCTGTCTCTCTCTCTCTTTGTCTCTTTGTATCTTCTCTTTTTCTCTCTCTGTCTTTCTCTCTTCTCTTTCTCTTCTCTCTCTCTCTTTCTCTCTCTTCTCTTTATCTCTCTCTCCTCTTTGTCTCTTTCTGTCTCTCTCTTTGTCTCTTTGTATCTTCTCTTTTTCTCTCTCTCCTCTTTGTCTTTCTCTCTCTCTTCTCTTTCTCTCTCTCTTTCTCTCTTCTCTTTATCTCTGTCTCTCTCTTTGTCTCTTTGTATCTTCTCTTTTTCTCTCTCTCCTCTTTGTCTTTCTCTCTCTTCTCTCTTTGTCTCTTTCTGTCTCTCTTCTCTTTGTCTTTCTCTCTTCTCTCCCTCCCCCTCTCTCTCTCTCTCTCTCTTCTCTCTCTCTCTTCTCTTCTCTCTCTTCTCTCTCTCTCTCTCTCTCTCTCTCTCTCTCTCTCCTCTCTCTCTCTCTCTCTCTTTTTTATTTATCTCTCTCTCACACACAGAGACACACCCCTCTCTCTACAGGAAGTAGGCAATTCATTCATTCCCAAGGAGAGAGGCTATATACCTTAATGGGGACTTTGAGGAGGAAATAGTCCAAGAAAGAAGGCTGTCGGAGTCTTCCTCTGTGAAACCTTCCTTGACCCTTAGGTCTGCCCTTTGTGCTCCCTCCCTTCTATTTTCCTAGAGTACTTTGGGACTCTCTTAGGGCCCCCTCACCCCCCACTTGACACTCACCTCTACCAGGCTGTATGGTCCCTGAGGGTAGGACCAACCATTTTTCCATCTTCTCATCACCAGGGAGAGAGTGCAGCAGTGCCCTGCGGATTGCCAGAGCTTTTAATAAACAAGTTATTGAGCATCTATTGAGGTCTTACTTGGGAAGAGCTAGGCCCTGTATCAAGGTCTGGTAATATAATTACAAACAGAATGAGAGTCCTGTCCTCAAGACACTTACATTTTAATGGAGAAAAACTGAAGATAAAAGGTGTTGGAGAGAAAACCCTCTTGGGGCTGTAGTACAAGTGGCTGGAGAGGTGGACACGGAGGAGGAGGAGGGAGTATGGCTCCCCTGAGTATTTTCTAAAATGGAGGTTCTGGAACAATCCCACCCAATTCAGGGATCTTCTGGACTGAAAAGGCCACAAACATTTGTTGAATTGACTTATTGAAGCATGTGTACTCTAGATAATTCTGGGGACTGGGTTTAGTTATTTGACCTTTAGGAACTCACTAAGGCTCAGTTTCCTCATTTGTAAAATGTCAGTGGAAATATCTGTAGCTCTTACCCCAGAGGATTATTGGAAGAATAAATGAGATAATGTAAACCTCAAATCTCTATATAAATGTCTATCTTCATCACCCCCCCCCACCCCATTGCCCTGAGCCTGGATGCCATTAGCGCTCAGAGAGCATAGACACAGGTGAGCGGTTTCTTCCAGTCTCTTGAACTCTGAATAATTGTTCCACCTCTGTTAGTGTTGACTCTAGGGCCAGGGGTCCTCAAACTATGGCCCTAGGGCCAGATGCAGCAGCTGAGGACGTTTATCCCCCTCACCCAGGGCTATGAAATTTCTTTATTTAAAGGCCCACAAAACAAAGTTTTTGTTTTTACCATAGTCCGGCCCTCCAACAGTCTGAGGGACAGTGAACTGGTCCCCTATTTAAAAAGTTTGAGGATCCCTGCTCTAGGCAGTGATTAACTTGGGGTCAGTGAACTTGTTTTCAAAAAAATGGGATAATTATATTTTAATTTCATTTTCTTTGATCCTACATATTTGGTTATATGTATTTAGAATTTTTTTTTTCTGAGAAGGGGTCCATAGGCTTCAGCAGATTGCCAGAGCGGTACAAGATGAAGAACTCCTGGTCCACAGTGTAATTTTTTTCTGTAAAATTTTTCAGAAGTAGCCAAGGGGCTCTGGGTCTAAGGTCAGAAAAACCTGAGTTGAAATTTGGCTCCAGATACTTACTTACTATGTGTATGATCCTTGGTAAATCACTTAACCACTCTTTGCCTCAGTTTCTTCAACTGTAAAATGAGGACAACATTAGCACCTTGTTGTAAGGATCAAATGAAATAACATTTGTAGAGTGCTTAGCACAGCATTACATAAATGGTATTCCCTTCTCTCCTGTCTCCTTCCCAAAGGCAGGGCCTTTTATATTATGAGAGTTTTCACTAAAAAGCTTTGCAGTTTTTTAAACATTATTAACTTGGATATAACTGTTTTTTTTTTTTATAATTTTATTTTTTTAAATACATATTTCTTTGTGAATCATGTTGGGAAAAAAAAATCAGAACAAAAGGGAAAAACCACGGGGAGAGGAAAAAAAACACACAAAAAAGAAATGAATGTAGCCTATGTTGATTTACATTCGATCTCCATAGTTCTGTTTCTGGATGCAGATGGTGTTTCTATCTAAAGTTCATTGGGATTGCCTTGGATGGATTCTTCTATAACCTGGGGTAAACGTGCCCAAGTTTGGGAGCCACTTTTATGCATGTTCCATGGGACCACCTGTGAGAAAACAGAGATTGGAAGCGGAATGCTAAGTTCCGGGAACCCCACTGAGGCCAGCTTGGCCGGAACGAAGGAGACATCCAGGAGAGCAAGTCTGGCAAAATTTATGGGATCAAAGGTTTCAAGCTGGACGGGATGGGGCTCCAGACTGTAACGGGCTCAGCGCCAGGCTCCATATTTGTGTTTTCCCTTCTTATCTTGGGGTGATAGTTTCTGAGTAGGGGAGCGATGTGGTCAGATTTACGAGTTAGGGAGATGATTCTGGCAGCTGGGAGGAGGATGGGTTGGAAGGAAGTAGGGCGAGGGAAGGGGGAGGTTTTTACAGGTCTCGGCAATAAGCGTGATCGGGTCCTGAACCAGAGTAGGGCCATCTCTGCCAGAGACGTTCTAGAGGTGCGGTCCACAAGACTTGGCAGCTCATTGGGTGCTGGGTGATAGGGGCCATGGACTTCTAGAGGGCTAGTGGTACCTCAGGAGAAAGAGGGAACTTTGGAAGAGGGCTGGGCTGGAGGCGGGAGGGAGAAGGACAAACTCCCTTGTGCACATGTCGAGTTTCTTGCCGATATTGAAGAAAGAGATAAGAGTTTTGTGTGTGTGGCTTTGAGAATCATCTCCAGGTGAAGAGAGAGGAAATTAGAGGGAGGGAGGAGGGGAGGAAGAAAGGGGTAAGAAAGGAAGGATGGGAGGGAGGGAGAAAGGGAGAGAGAGGAGAAGAAAACTAGAAGAAAGGAGGAGGACAAGGAAGCAACAAAGAGAAATTACTAGTGAATAACTGAGGAAAGGGCTAATAAACCCCAAACTGCAACAACGTTAAGGACCAGATGAGGCCTGAGGACCGGGCATCTCATTAGTAACCCTGTTCCTTGGCAGGCCTGGAAGCCAGATCTGCCAGAGGTTGAGGAGCCTATGGGAGGTGCGAGAGGAGGCCGTTTGTAGCTACCTTAACGTAAAGCACAGTGCTTTGCACACAGTAGGTATTCCATACATGCTTCTTGAATTAAACTCCCTAGTTTTATTACAGAGGAAACTCAAGCTCAGAGAGAGAAACTTTTGCCTGTTTCTCAGATCAAATTTTTCCTCAGATTGTCCTGGCTTATCCCACCCAGAGATCTTTGGAGGGTAATGATTATGCCTAGTGGCTAATCAAGAAATAATGATATTATCTCATTTATATAAGGCTTTAAGGTTTGCACAGGGCTTTATATATGGCAATTCACTTTGTTCCTTCCAACAACACTGTGAGGAAGATAGTCTTATTATCTCCTCCCCCTTTTCCTTCTGCTTCTCCCCTTCTTCCCCTTCTCCTTCCCCTTCTACTTGCCCTTCTTCCTTTTCTCAATTCCTTCTCCTTCTTTCCTTTCTCCTCCTTCTTCCATTTTCCCTCATTCCCTTTCTCCTCCTTCCTTCCTTTCTCCTTCTGTTTCTCCTTCTCCTTCCCCTCCCTCTTCCTTTTCTTTTTCTGAATGATAGTTCCCTGTGCTGGCATTCCCTTGGCTGGATGAGGTGAGGTCAAGTTTAGAGAGGATCCAGATATGGGGGGGGGGGCAAACAGCTCCCAGATTTCCATTTGAAATCCCAAGTTTTGGCTTCTTTCGGTGACAGAGACCTGCTGGTGATCTGAAGGAGGCTATGACATCAAAATAGAAGAATACCCTGCAAAGAGTAGAAAGTTCATTTTGAATGCAGTATCCTATTCCAGTTGTGTGTGTGTGTGTGTGTGTGTGTGTGAGAGAGAGAGAGAGAGAGAGAGAGAGAGAGAGAGAGAGTTGTGTGTTTTCTACCCAAAAAAAAAAAAAGGGAACTGTGATAAAAAGCTGCGATAAAGGCAGGCCTGTTCTGTGTAGGAGTCGGTATCAACGTTATCTATCTCTTTTTTTTTCACTTTCTGAGCAGCTCTGTTGTTTTTTACTCTTATCTCCTTCCACCAAAATGCCAAGAACAAACACACACACACATACAAACCCGGGTGCCTTGATAATTCATGAAGCGAGTGATAAACTGTAACCAGTAAATTAAAAATGAAAAGTTTTTTTAAAAAGAAATTATTTTTGCAAATGAAGTCAAAACAAAACCCCTCCACTGAGAATGTGTTAGGGCTGTTCAAAACATTTTGGGGGCAAAAAAATCCCAGATGAATCTCATCCCCTCTAACTCCCCAATCTCCCCCCAAAAGCCACTGTCCTCCTCAAATATAACATTCCCTCTCTCCCTCTCTCTCCCTGTTTCTGTCTCTCTGTCTCTCTCTCTCTGTCTCTCTGTCTCTCTCTCCCTGTCTCTGTCTCTGTCTGTCTGTCTGTCTGTGTCTCTCTCTCCCTCCCTATTTAGGACAAAAATCCCAAATGGGATAGCTGTTCAAAACAAAAAAAATGTCACCTTTCCTTGCGCACTTGAAGGCCTGAAGGGATAAATCTAACTACTGGGTAGAATCTCCAAGTTAGTTCCATTATGCGTGGGGGGGAAAGTAATATAACCCCTCTTTGGGAATTTTGCATTGAGAATAAAAGTATTCCTTCTAAGCTGCCAGATCATCCTTCCTCTGCTCATGATCTCTCTCTGTCTGTTTTTCTGTCTCTCTGTCTCTCTTTTCTTTCTCTTTCTCTCTGTCTCTGTCTCTCTCTCTCTCTCTCTCTCTCTGTCTCTCTGTCTCTCTCTCCCTGTCTCTGTCTCTGTCTCTGTCTCTCTGTCTCTGTCTCTCTCTCTGTCTCTGTCTCTCTCTCTCTCTCTGTCTCTGTCTCTCTCTCTCTCTCTCCCCCTCCCCCTCCCCCCCAGGGATGATGGATTAGCGCACTGGGGGTAGCCCAAACGGGCCTGCCCCCCCCCTCCCCCAGCCTGAGCTAGGAAGGCTGTCACAGCCGGCTGACTAAAGACATTCTGTTTGTATGGACAGCCTGGGCCTTGGGCATTGGATCCGTTTCAAGACTGATGGGACAAGAAGCTTGGCTGTCTAGTATTAAGGGACCCGTCCTTCCCTCCTCGCCCCGCAGCATCCACAGCCCCGGGTGCACCTTTGCATTGTGAGTGGGCCCCCGATTGCAGCTGGGGGGAAGGGGCCCTTTTTTTGACCAATAGGATTACGGCATGCATGCATGCAAATGAGGGAAAGCGAGCCCTGCTTGGGATTGGCTGAGCCCCCTCTGACGTCACCGGCCAGCCCCCTGAGATAAGGGCTAGGTTTGTTTGCCCTGGTTCTGGGCTGATAGTTTGGGCTCCTTTCCTCTGCCCTTGTGGGTCAGGGGAACGGCCGGGGCCGAGGCTGCCAGAAGCCCTTAACGTCCAAAGAAAAAACCCCTAGAATATGGCTTGTGTTTTCCTTCCTGTCTCCAAGAGCCAACCCTTTAAAAAACAACAACAAACTCACTTCCCATGTCTTTGTGATCTGAGATTATTCCCACTGCGAGGACTCAGAAATCTTGCTTTTGTTTTTCCCTCTTGGTGGGCATTCCCTTCATCATATTTTCTGGCTTCTGCTCACTGGCGACCTGTGGTCCTTTTCCTTTTGGTCTTTGGTCTGGAGGGGCAGGAGAACGGAGGAGCTGAGATTGGGGTGCGGGCCCCTCTGGAGCCAGGAAGGCCCCGCCCCCCCGTCCGGCACGCTGGGGGTCAGCAGTGCCCACCAGGGAATGGTTCGCAGGCAGGGCCGGCTCGCTGCTTGGCCACCTTTGGTGCGTCTCCCGCCTGGGTCTGGAGGGGCAGGAGAACGGAGGAGCTGAGACTGGGGTGCGGGCCCCTCTGGGGCCAGGAAGGCCCCGCCCCCCCGTGCGGCATGCTGGGGGTCAGCAGTGCCCACCAGGGAATGGTTCGCAGGCAGGGCCCGCTCGCTGCTTGGCCACCTTTGGTGCATCTCCCGCTTTGGTCTGGAGGGGCAGGAGAACGGAGGAGCTGAGACTGGGGTGCGGGCCCCTCCAGAGCCAGGAAGGCCCCGCCCCTCCGTCTGGCACGCTGGGGGTCAGCAGTGCCCACCAGGGAATGGTTCGCAGGCAGGCCCCGCTCGCTGCTTGGCCACCTTTGGTGCATCTCCCGCCTGGGTCTGGATTGGCCTCTGAGGGGTCACACCGTTTTCTAGAGGCCCCTGTCCCTGGGGGATGGCTGGGATCTCTTGGGCCTCAGGAGTGCAAAGAAAAGGAAGCCTTTTCTCCAAGAAGACAAGCTCTAGCTCCTCCTCCTAGGAGTTTGGTTTTAGAATGACTAAGAGCTCCAAGGCCCTTCTCATTTCCCTCACATCTTATCCCCATTTAATGGATGAGATAACTGATCTTCCGAGAGGCACAGCTGGACTGATGGGCTGGTCTCGTAACGGACTCCTCGAAGGCCTGGCGTCCTGGGCCCAGCGTCTCCGAAATGGGCACTGTTGTTAGTTGCTGGTCATTAGGCCTTTTATAAATATCAAGAACTGTGCTCACACTAAAAAATGCTGTTAAAAAGCCCAAATCCCAAACCATATCTGAGAGTATCTGTAGGATACTTGACATCTCCAGATGTCATTTTATCTCCTCCCACTGGCCTTTTCAGGATAAAAATAGCCACAGCAATGAGGTTTGCTTTATTTAGTTTCCTTTTAATATGTAAACACAAAACTAGTGAAGGCATAAATAAGGCTTACAGATAAGAACTAATGAAAGCTGAAAAAATGGGAACAAAACTGCCCACTGCCCTTTTTCAGTGAAGGTGCTGGGGAGCCATTGCAAGTGTGAGGGGGAGGGGGACTGCTGAAGTGACTTTCTATCTTCTAGGTTGTGTGTGTGGCCATTCTACCCAATTTCTACCCATCATCCCATGCCCAATATTTCCCTTTTATATAACTTTTATAACCTCCATTTCTTCTTCAATTCAATTGAACAAACATTAAGTGCCTACTGTGTGCCAGACCCTGTGCTGAACTCTGGGAATACAGAAAGAAGTAAATGACAGTCCCTGCCCTCAAAGAGCTCACAATCCACACCCAATGGCACGAATACTTCTTCTTCCATAGGATTTGCTCTCCTAAATCCTTGATTGGCACATCTCCATTGTTCAGTCTCCACGATAAATCTCCCCGGTACCACAGGACGTCATCTCCTCTAAGGCCTACATTTAAGAAGAAATGGAGACCCAGAGAAGCAATAAATAGCAGAGCTGGGATTGGAATGCATGTTGTCTGAGTCCGAATATAGTGCTCTTTCTTCTATCCCACACTGCTTTAGTGGTTGGTATTATTTGTAATTTCAGAGACAGGAAAACAAGGTGTGATTTCCCTGGGGTCAGCAGAATACAGAGCAAGACTTGTTTTTGTTGTTGATGTCAAATTCTTCACGACCCCGTTTGGGGTTTTCTTGGCAAAACCCCTGGAAAGGTTTGTCCTTTTCTTCTCCAGCTCATTTGACATCTGAGGAAACTGAGGCACACAGGGTAGTGACTCGCCCAGAATCACACATGAGTTAAGTGTCTGAAGCTCAGGAAGATGAGTGTCCCAGATTCCAGGTCCCGCACTCTAAATTCCACCAGAGCAGAGCCGTTTACACCACCCTTCTCCAGAATGGTCCTTTGCACATAGTAGATATTTCATGAATGTTTGCTTATTGAATGAGCTGTACTTGAGTCTGGGGACTCTTCAGGCCAGTGGTTCATCCTCTAGTTCAATGTTTTGTTCACCTGACTTTTTTATCCCTTGGGTTTTTTTTATTAACCTTTCTTGGGCACATCTCCGTTTGGAACTGGCAGGGCGTGCCCTCCTTCCTGGACGTCCTCTCACAGCCTGGCACCGAACTGCATACAGTTAGACTCAGGAAATATCTGCTGAGTGAATGAATGAATCTCTCCCACATCTCTCTCACACACACAGAATTGGTTGTAGTCTAGCAGACTATCCATAGGATCCAATTCAACAAGCATTTATTAAGCACCTTGTATCTACTGGGCACTGTCAGATACTTGGGATAGAAAGGCAAAAACAGGGCAGCTCCTGACCTTAAGAAGCTTCTAATCCATTCTCGATATAGAACATTAGTCATGTAAGCACATGCAAGGTGATCTGATAAGTAACTCTTCCACAGAAAGCCTTCACCAACCCCTCCTAATTCTAGTGCCTGCACCCCGTAAATTAATTCCTATTGATCCGCTGCTTGTTTTCTCCTCGGCTAGATTGTAAGCTTTTTGAAGACAGAAACTGTACTTTGACTTTTTTTTCCCATCCCCGGCACTTCGCACAGTGCCTGGCACATAATAAATATTGATTGACCAACAAGTGGTGGCAAAGGCCAATAGCCAGCAGTACTTGAGCTGAGCCTCGAAAAGTCCTCTGGAGGGTCAGTTTTTGAGATGAAGTTTAGATTTTTAAAAGAATTACTCAACGTTGCTGAGTGTGAGGAAGAAGAGCAGGAGCCTTAGAGTTATCTTGGACTTTCATACCTTTTCTTCAGGTGATAGTGTTTCTGCCTCAGAAACAGCAACCACATCTCCTGTCTGCTCTAAGTGATGGGGAGGCTGCTGGACCTGGACTTAGAAAGACCAGATCTTCCTTCTACTTTCTATGACCAATGAGCTCACCTCCTGAGCAGCAGTTTTCCCAATCTGTAAAATGCTTCACAGGGTTACTGTGAAGGTCAAAGGAGATAATAATATATATTTCTTCAGCCAAACTCTTCATAATGTCTAATTGGTCTTCTCGCCTCCAGGTTCTACTCTCTGTAATCCATCTTTCTAAAGCTGTATTTGAACTATCTTCCTTTTAGTAAGTATGTTTATTTTTAACAGACATTGCTTTATGACTCATGTTGGGAGAGAAAAACCAGAGCAAAAGGAACAAACCATGGGAGAGGTGAAAAAATTAAAAAGAAGTGAACGTAGCATGTATTGATTTTACATTCAGTCTCCTTAGTTCTTTTTCTGGATGTAGCTGGCATTTTCTGTCCAAAGTCCATTGGGATTGCTTTGGATCACTGAACCACTGAGAGGAATCGAGCCTTTCACAGTTGATCATCGCTCATTGTTGCTGTTGTCTATGATGTTTTCCTGGTTCTGCTTGTTTTGCTCAGCAATCGGTTCATGTAAAGCTTTCCAGGGCTTTCCATAATCAGCTTGTTGAACTCTCTTCCTAATAGTACCCTTTGGTCTTATTTTCCCCCTACTCAGAAGCTTCTCCATCACCTACCCATCCATAGGAAACTCTGCTTCTGTCATTCAGAGCTCACCATAGTATGGCACCAACTGACCTCTCCAGTCTTATGTCTTTCAGATTATCTCCATTCCAGCAAAACTGGGTGACCCCCCCCACCTGATTTGTGCCCTCCTTCCTCCTTCGCTCAGTCCGCTCACAGGATCACGGTTTTACAGCTGGGAAAATTGAGACACAAAAAAGCCAAGTGATTTGTTTTAGCAGGTGTCGAGATTTGAATCCAGCAACATTATATTTGGAAAGAGTTCCAGCCCCTGTCGCTCCAATTTCTTTTTGTTGATGTCCCTCCGCTTCCTTCTTCAGCTCACTTGTCGCATCACTCCCCCACCCACACAGAGTCTCCCCTTTCTCTAGTTTCTTCCACGGTTTCCCCCAGTACAGTCTCTTACTCTCCCTTGTGCCCCGGTGATGGGCCTTCCTCCTGAGAGGGTGAGCTCCTTGATCACCAGCCATAGTACTCTGGGTCTGCCGGAGCCCAGCATGGGACACAGTGTCTGTTGCCTGGGGAGGGGGCACAATAAAGCTCTCCTCGCCATCTCTGGCCGGTGAAACCTCAGCTGTCTCAGTGCAGGGAATTCTTCTCCAGTAATCACAGGAAGAGGTTTGAAATCTCCCCAGCGCCGCTTACGTAATGTGTGGGGCCGGCTACATCTGATCTCCTGCCCTGCCACCTGAGGAAACCAGGGAACTGGGCTCGCGGGCAGAGCCGCTGATTTTTCAGGATTCTTCTGCTTGTCCCCGCAGGGTCACCTGCACCCCGCCCCCTTCTTCTTGGAGCACAAGGGGGGCAGGGAGCTGGGGACTCACCCCCAGGAGGCAGCTACGTGATTGTTCACATGAAAGGGTGAGGGGCAGCTGGATGGCACCGGGGATAGAGCCGCAGAGTAGGAGGGCCTGGATTCAAATCTGGGCTCAGGCTCTTAACGGTCACTGGCCGTGTGACCCTGGCAAGACACAACCCCAAATGCCTCTAAGGAAAAATAAAAAAAAAATGAAAGGATGGGACTAAATTGGAAGTGGTCAGTAACATGCACAGCACTTTTGCTGCCAAGCCAGATTAAAATATAATTCAGAAATAGTTAACAAAATAAAACAGAAATAGAAATAGGAGATGGATAATGTTAATATGTGTTCTTCTAATGTAAGGTTTGTTTTTGTTGTTCAGTTGTTTCAGTCATGTCTGACTCTTTGTGACTCTATTTGGGATTTTCTTGGCAAAGACACTGGAATAGTTTGCCATGTCCTTCTCCATGCATTTTACAGAAGAAGAAACTGAGATAAATAGGCTTCAATGACTTGCCAGGTGTCATATAGCTGGGAAGTGATGAAAAAAAGTCTTTCAAAGTTTTCAAAGTGGTTTTTACATGTTATTGTTACTGTATAAATTGTGCTTCTGGTTCTGCTCACTTTATTGGCTAATTAATCAGTTCATAAAAGTCTTCTTCAGGTTCTCAGAAACCATCCCTTTCATCATTTCTTTTGGCACAGCTGTAGTCTATTATAGTCGTATAGCATAATTTCTTGGGCCATTGATGGACAGCTAATTCTCTGCCACTCCTGAGAGAGCTGCTACAAACAGTTTTGTATTGAACCCATTTATTTATCTTTGGTCTCCTCACTGCCTGCGGGCCGTACCATTCTCTCTGCATGTAGTAGGTTATCTTTGGTCTCCTCACTGCCTGCCGGCTGTACCATTCTCTCTGCACATAGTAGGTTATCTTTGGTCTCCTCACTGCCTGCAGGCCGTACCATTCTCTCTGCACGTAGTAGGTTATCTTTGGTCTCCTCACTGCCTGCGGGCCGTACCATTCTCTCTGCACGTAGTAGGTTATCTTTGGTCTCCTCACTGCCTGCCGGCTGTACCATTCTCTCTGCACGTAGTAGGTTATCTTTGGTCTCCTCACTGCCTGCGGGCTGTACCATTCTCTCTGCATATAGTAGGTTATCTTTGGTCTCCTCACTGCCTGCCGGCTGTACCATTCTCTCTGCACGTAGTAGGTTCTTTGGTCTCACTGCCTGCCGGCTGTACCATTCTCTCTGCATGTAGTAGGTTATCTTTGGTCTCCTCACTGCCTGCAGGCCGTACCATTCTCTCTGCACGTAGTAGGTTATCTTTGGTCTCCTCACTGCCTGCAGGCCGTACCATTCTCTCTGCACGTAGTAGGTTATCTTTGGTCTCCTCACTGCCTGCCGGCAGTACCATTCTCTCTGCACATAGTAGGTGCTTAGTGACTAGCATGCTGTCGCTTTTCCACAGAATCAAGGTGATAGAGTCCTTCGGAGGCTCTTTTCCAGGCTGGCTCATTCATCCAGGGGCCCAAGATGGCAGCAGGGATGGATGAGGGCCGAGGGGCCTGTGGGAGTCTTCCTTGTCATTTCTACTCTGATCTCAGGCTAGGTCTACAGGGGTAATCAGAGCTCCCACGTTGGAGATGAGATTCATGACGGCTTAGAAGCAAAGACCAAGGCAAAAAAGGGTCCCTGGGTTGGTTTTGGGAGCGCCCGTGTGAGGCAGGCGGTTTTTAATGTTTGCTCTGTGTCCCTCGGCACAGCCCCGCATGCAGTGGGCGCCTAATAGATGCTGGTGTGGATGTATGGGCACCGGCTGTAAGTATCGCTTGTGGTTCTATCACCGGGCCTTTTCGTTACAGGCGCCTGAAGGTTCTGGGGCCCCTGCTCACAGCCTCTGGCAGGGCCGGTGCAGAAAGCAGGCCACAGAATGCCCCCTCCCACCCTTGCGCCTCCTTGATCAGGTTCCCTTCCTTCTGGGCAAAAGCGCCAGCCCACTTGGAGACCGAGCCTGTGAGAGGCAAAGGGTGACCTGACTGCCAGAGAAAGGCGGTTCTGGCCGCCCGGGCGCCGCCCACTGCCCCAGCCCTGCCCTCTTTCCTGGACTGCTCAGGGCTCATGGACGGGCCGCATGCAGACGGCCCGACTGCCAAGGGAGCTGTGGGGCCCCGGCCCCTGCTTCCAGCCTGACTGGTACCCAAAAAGGACGGCTCGGGGCCCCTCCTCACCTGCTGGAGCCCACTTTGAGCGAGCCCAGCCTGGGGAAACGCACGTGGGCCCCACAGACAAATTAAGGGCAAATCAGACTTTACCAGGGCCGGGCTGCGGGGCGCCCTTTATAGGCAATGACACGCTGTGAGTGGCGGGAGGCTGCCCGCCGTGGGCTCCCCCGGAGGCCCCGGGCGGACGGGGACCTCGGGCTGCGGGGCTCCCCCGGAGGCCCCGGCGGGCGCGGCAGGCTCTCCTGGGCCCGGCAGGCCGCCCCCGCCGCGGTAGCCGCGGCCCCTTTGGGGTCTCGGCCGAAAACTTCCCTCTGAGCCCGAGCAGATTTTTCCCGAATCCCCTTTCGCCCATGTGGAAGCCGCCGGCTCTTTCTTTCTTCTCTTCTCCCACCTCGGCTATCAGATGGAAAGCCGGCGCTGCATTAGGAGTCGCATCCCCTTTTGTGAAGCAATCTCCTCCTATCCATCTGATGTGTCGGAGCAGTGAGGACGGGTCTATTAGAATCTTTCCTCTCTTAAAATCTATCAGGCCTTATCGGCGCATCTGAAGCGCCGAGTCACTCCATCGCCATTGTGTCTGTATTTTCTTTCTCGTTATTTCCCCCTTGCTTTGGGGGCTCCCCTCCCCCGCTCCCTGTCTGTAGGACGCGGGCTCTGCTATTAGTATTAGTAATCGGGTCCGCGGAGTTAAACAATCTCCCGTAATCTATCAGCGCGTTATCTGGTCCATCGGAGAGCTGAGAATGTCCCGGCCCAAGAGATGGCGCCGTGCTTTGCTGCTGATAAAGTTACAGAGTTCAGCCCGTGATGAATGTTAAGTAACTACACCCCGGTTAGATAGGATATGGACTTGGCAGCGGGAGCGACTCCGGCTGAAACCAATCTCCCCGATATCAGCCGGGCTGTTTTTTCTCAGGCCCCGGCTCTCTCTTCCCTCCTCCTCCTTTCTCTCCCCGCTGTCTTGCCCTCACCTGCTCCACCCCCATCCCAGCCCTTACCTGGCTGGCCTGAGAGCGCTTGGGAAAGGGGCCCCGGGCCGAGGGGGGCTTGGGGAAGTGGGCGAGGTCAGCCCCCTTCCCTTCCCAGGCTTATAGATTTGGGGTGGGGGCGCCCAGAACTCCGGGGAATGCGGCCTTCCCAGCCTGGAAGGGCCTGCCGCTGATCTGGGGCGTCGGGCCGCGGCAGGGGCTCCCCAGGGTGCCTGGGGTAACCGGGAGACAGGGGCATCCCTTGTCTTAACCCACGGCCCCGCTCGGCTACGAGGCTTGGATTCCCCCTCCCCCACCGCTTTCTCTGACCGTTGGGCACATTTCTATCCACACCTAATCTAGCGACCTTTAGATTAGGCCTTTTTTGGTGGGAAGTTTTAGGAGAAGTCTTGAATTATTATTAGAGTTGCCTAAAAGGAGAAAGAGCAGCTTTGAAAGATTCCCTATCATCGAAACTATTTTTATTTTAAATTTTTTCGTTTGTTATTTTTCAATGACATTAAAAATGTTTACATTCATTAAAAAAAAAATTGTTTCTCCTTCCCTCCTGTTGCTTCCCCACCCCTAAAGAAAACAAGCAGTAGCAAGTTGGTTATTATATATATATCACTTATTCTTAAAACTTTTATTATAATATTTAATAGTATTGTATATTATATTTGTATGTGTATAATATATAATAAAGGGGCCTGCTTTTTTTTTTGCTTGAGAGTTGGATTATCTGACCTCCAGGTTTATAGGATTGAAAAGTGGAAGCAACCTCAGAGATAATTTAGTGTAACTGCTTTTAGGAAATTGAAAACCAGAGACTCCTCATGACTTATATATAATATATAATATTATTATATATCATATGTGTATGTAGTAATATGTAATAAAGGGGCCTCCTATTCATTTGGGAGCTGGATTATCTGACCTCCAAGTTTATAGGATAAAAAAAAGGAACCTCAGAGAGAATTTAGTCTAACTGCTTTTAGGAAATTGAGAACCAGGGAGACCTCATGCTTGATCCCAAGTAATACAGATAGTGACTAATAAAAGAATGGATTGTAATGAAGCATCTATTAAGGGCTTACTGTGTGCCAGACACTGTGCTAATAATAAGGGCCGGGATTTGAACGCAGGTCCCCTTGATTCCAAACCGGCTGTTTAGATTCTGTTTCCCTTTCGCCCTGGCCAGGGGAGTGAGAACCGAGGTGGAAGGGAGGGAGGTAACCTTATAGGACACCGTGGGGCTGGTGGGTCCCCTGAGCTCTTGCCTCTGTTGGTCCTTGAAAAGATCGCCAGCTGGGCAGGGGCTGGGTTTGGTTACCTAGCAACTGTCCTGAATAGACTCCTGGAACTCCAGGGCTGGGAGAAGCCTTGGAGATCATCCCTATTGTTTTCCCTGGAAGAAGCGGAGGGAAGGACAGAAGGCGCTTGTCCGGCAGTTAGTGGCTGGGCCGGGCCCTTCCTTGGAGCCGTTTTCCTCACTAGGATAAGTGCTGCGTGTTGGGTGCGGGACCGTGAGCCCGCCCAGCGTCTCCCCCGCCCCCCCCCCCAGGGCTGCGACCTCCGTTCTCGCCCTTGGCCAGAAGCTCCCTGGGGCTGGCCGGTCCGGGGTGCCCCCTGGCAGGGAGGCCCCGCGTGCAGGAGGGGCTCCCGGGCCGCTGTCCGGGGCAGTTAAGCCCGGCCAAGTTCCGTCCGTGGGTAAACGGGGTTGGCCGCAGCAGGAAGTGGGTTTTGCTGGATGGCAGGATATGGGCCCCGAATCCTCCTCCTAGAAGAGCGATTAGCCTTTATCTGGGGCTCTCATCTTCTCGCCATTCTTCTCCCCTCGGACCGCCTCCCTCCCAGCCTTTACTGGTTTTAATTGAGGGGTGAGGAGGGTGGGAGCAGAGAGCTTAAAACCCCTAATACTGGGGGGGGGCATCCCCATCACCATGGAGACCAACGGGAGAGGCCAGGCCCGCTTTATCTTATCCTGATAGAGGAGGGTTACTAATTAGAGATAGGTACCCTCTTCTCCGAGCTTGGGCTGGTCTAGACATTATCAGCTCCTCGCACCAGACTGATATTAAGACTATCTAGAGAGAGGGCCCTTATCCTTCCCCCTTCCCTAACCCCATAGGGTGCTTCACCCCATCTCTGGGCTGATATGATAGATAGGCGTGACCTCCCTGCCACGGGAAGGGCCTCTGGAGGCCGCGGGAGGGACGGCGCTGGCGGAGGGCTCCGGGCAGAGGCAGTTCCCCTACAGAAGGTCCTGCTTGCCCCCTCGGCCGTGGGGATGCCGAGTCTGCCCTGCACGGCGCTGGGGCTCCGGAGGCCAAGAACCAAAAGTCCGATTCTCCTCCTGGCCCCATCACCCAGGGGTGGCTGCTCCCGGCCTTGCTTTCCGCATCTGTAGTGTGAGGGCCGATGAGGGGAGGGGGCTGGGAAGCCCCCGGCGCTTTCTCCTCTCCCCACGTTGGGGGGGCACCTGCCGGGCTGACCCTTCCTTTGCTTCCCTCCTCCCCGTGGGGCCACGAAATGGCGGCGTTGCATGCAGCCTGGGGACCCTGAGCCTCCTCGATTTATGGGAAGGGGTGGGGCATGGGGTGGAGAGAGCGCTTTCAATTGGAAGGGATTTTTACCTCATTCCGTGATCTTGGACAAATCGCCAAGCCTTCCCATAACCTCGTTCAGGGAGCCGTTCGCACCTGCGCTACTTGCGATGCAAGATTGTTGTAATAAAGACAAAAATCTGTAAATGCTGGAATATTGTAAATATGGATTGAAAAACTGAGGCCCTGGAGAGGGTCAAAGTTGGTGCTGGAAGCCAGGCCCTCCTCCAGATTCTTAGCCCAGTTCTGGCTCCTCATCCTCCAGCCCCCCTCAGTTCCTGCCTCTCTGGGGTTCCCGATCAGTCTGTCCTAGAAACAGCCCATCCCTGTGCTTAGTCCCCTGAGGGAGCCCAGGTTCTCAGGCAACCCAGACAGCCCTTCCCAGCCTCCCCTGCGGGGACCGAAGGGTGGTGGCTGCCTTCGGGCCTGATGCTGCTTGTTGGGGAGGAGAGGAGGAGCCCCTGATCCCGGGGACCCCAGATCTGGCCCGGGGGTATGGTGGGAACCTTCCCTTCTCAGACTGCTGGCTCGCTTTCTCAAAGGCTCCAGCTATTTTCCCCTTTTGTACTTTCATCAAGACCCCTAAGCTGGGGAGCTCTTGGCTTGGCCCCTTTTCGGTCCCACTCCCTTCCCAGGAGCTTCTCCTCTCCCTGGAGGGGCAGCTTCCGTCTCACCTAACCATGGCCAGCCTGACTCTGGCCCAGCTTTGCGAGGAGGATCCTCAGGAGGGTGGAAAACTGGGAGGAGCAGACTGGAGGCTTCTGGGCCTTGGCTCTCCCAAGCTCCCGAGGCTCCTTCAATCTGGCACCCGGGAGATGCTTAAGTTTCCTCCTCCCTCCTTTCCTACTTTCCTTCCTTCTTTCCATCTTTCCATCTTTCCCTCTTCCTTTTTCTCTTTTTCTCTGTTTCCCTTCCTTCCTTCTACTAGACACCATGAAAAGTACAGAGCTAAGACACCTTCTTATGTTCTTTTGGTTAAACCACCCTATGAAATAATCAACAAGGATTAAATTCTTTTAAATATTAACTATTAAGCACCTATCACCTCCGGCATTTGTGCACAGTGTGTGTGCTACCATCCCCATCTTGTAGAAGAAGAAATCAAGTCTCAGAGCTGTTGAATGTCAGGTTCAGGATTCTTGACCCCAGATCCAGTGTTTTTTTGTTTTTCTGTCTTGTTCTGTAACATATCTCAATTCTGTCTTTCCTATTGCCCTGTAAGCAGCTTAAGCTCCGGTCCGTTCCCCACATCATATGGTTTCCTACATCTGTCCTTTGTCGGGCCTTTCCTTCTGCCCCCTAGCTTAGCATGGCCATTCCTATCAAGTCCATCTTCAGCCTGAGCCACGGGAGACATCAGCGTCCTGGGAAGGATTTGAAAATTACCGACCTGTGCATTACTCCGAGGGGTGTGTTGGTAAATATATTTAACAACTAGCTCTCCAGAAGAAAAAACGCACAAGACACTTTGAAGTTTAATCTGCTTTAGAAACATTTTCTCCACTACTTTATGAAGTCTACACAATCAAAAATAAGCCAAGCCTTGATCTGCAATAGTAGTCAAGATGTACATGCTCACACTGAAATTTTAATAATTGGCTCTTTAGCAGATAGGAGTTAGCTCCTGCACACCCCTGACATTTTCCACTGAGGGCTTCCAACTTTCTATGTGACTCACACAACTTGATTTACCACAAAATAAATCAGTCCAAGGTAGGGAAAGAGGGATTTGGAAGCATTCGAAATACGCGCATTTGCAAAAGGAATATTCGACTGTCTCTTGCTTCAGCCCCCTGTAGATGTCATACCCCAAGGTACAGCCCAAGTGGACATCTCATCCATGAAGGCTTCCTGCGATCTCTAACCTCAAGGGGTCTTTCCTCCTGGGACCCCTCCCCAGTCATTTTGACTGCTCTTCCTAACCCTTCTGAAGCCTTCCTTGAAGGAGAGCTGTTTGTCCGTGTTTTTACTTGCCAGACGATAGGGTTCCTGAGGGAAGAGTCAATTTCTTTTTTGCCTGTTTCCTCAAAATCTTTTCAAGTTGCCTTGCACATAGTAGGTGCTTAATGAGTGCTTCTGGAATTGAATTATATAAATGTGAGAATAACCATGACACTTAGTGCTGAGATTTGTGATGGGCTTTCAACATCATAACTCGATCCTTACAATCCTCCTGGGAGGTGGGTGCTATCCCCCCCATTTTATAGATGAGAAAACTTGGATGACCCAGCTCTCACTTGGGTTGCTGCAGTTCCCTCTTCGGTCATTTCCCACCTGTCCCCTGCTCCTGCTGTCAGTGTGATCTTACACTCCGGACCACTTGCCCTTCTGCAGTCTACACCGGCATTCGGCACTTGGAACTGCTGCTGCAAGATTGCAGTCCCAACTCCCTCGTCCAGCCCGGCCTGATCTCCACAACGTTTTAGTTCTGGGAATCCTGGTCCATTTTCGAAGGAATTCCAAACTTTGTATAAGGAAACCTGTATTTTTGAAGGATAACTCAGTGGGGCAGAAGGGTAACGGATGAGGATTGTGAAAAGGCCTGAAGCCCTGGTGGGAGCATCCTCAGCACAGTTTTTGAGGAGGGGGTTGCAGCCACATCTGCTTTGGGAATCTCTATTTGGGAACTGTTGGGTGAGAGGTGGGAGGGGGGGCTTTTACAGTCACCAATTGGTTGTTTTACTAAGGACACCATGTCAGGGAAAGAGTTCTGGCCCTAAAGGGGCTTCTATTCCAATGGTGGAGACAACGTGGACAAAGAGGAGGAATGTTGGAAATCTGGAGAGCGAGAGGGAACGGAAAGTTCAAGTCCGAAGTCCCTCTAGCCCAGTGACCGCGGGTCCTGAGCTGGGGTGCATCCCCCAAGACCGGTCTCAGTCCCTTACAAGCCACTGTAATGCCCCTCCCCAGGCCCGCTACATTTCCAAGTTCTGTGACAGGGAGCAGGTCTGGGATTTGTCCGTCCATCAGTGAACAAGCAGGCATTAAGCACCTACGAGGTGTCGGGCCCTGTGCTTGAGTCATGGGGGGCAGAAAGAAAAACAAAAACAAACTTTCCCTGGCCTGGAGCTGCTCACTGTCCCACAGGGGAGATAATATGCAAACGCTGTGGACTAGTAAACTGGAGGGAGGATAACGTGGGAGATAAGC
This sequence comes from Antechinus flavipes, assembly GCF_016432865.1. Classification (NCBI taxonomy): domain Eukaryota; kingdom Metazoa; phylum Chordata; class Mammalia; order Dasyuromorphia; family Dasyuridae; genus Antechinus; species Antechinus flavipes. Next base: position 51,844,759 of record NC_067399.1, on the reverse strand, counting down.
AGCTAGGGAAAGTTCTGACCTTAAAGGAGATGGGGAAAGGTGTGATTTTGGCTGGGATCTGAGGGAAGCCAAGATGCTGATGGGGAGCATGTCATGCTTGGGGCAGATGGGAATGAAACTCCTACAGTTAATGACCAACCTCAGGTCACCTCCTTTTCTCCCTTTCTTCCTTCCTTGCTCCCTCCGTCCTTTTTTTCATTGCTCCCTCCTTCCTTCCCTCTCCTTCCTTCCTTTCCCCCCCTTTCTCCCACCCTTTCTTTCTTCCCTCCTTTCCTTTTTTCTTTCTTACTTCCTCCTTTATTCCCTCCCTCTCTCCTTCCTTCCTTCCTTCTTTTTCTCCCTCCTTCCCTTCCCTTTCCCTTTGTTAGTAGAAAGGTAGAACACCATCATCCATAATAGCAGATTATCTCCCCAACATCCTCTTTCGTGGTATACACAGCTTTTAGAGTACTGATGTTTAGCAGAGAGGATGGATGCAAGCAGCTCATGTAGTGGTTTCTATGGGTGGTCCTTCCCCATCTCTTAGCCCTGGCCCCCAGCCCTGGGCTCACATGTTGAATGACTAAGAAATCATCGGGTATCTTGCTGATAGCATTCTCGACGCATCTGTACTGCTTTCATCTCATTCTTTGCTCTGATATTGGGCAGGTAAAAGTGAATAGAATGGAGAGCTTGAAGAGAAGAACTTTTCTTCTCTGGCATTTTTACGGATAAGGAAACTGAGGCTCAGAGTGTAGCTACTCAAACTGTCACTATAATGCTACTCGGCACAGGATGATGACATTTGTGTGGATCCTACAGGGACCATCCAATCGAAAATGTCAAATCTATTTTTCAGAAATGTTCTGCTTAACTTCATGTGCCTTCTCATTGTGGGAGATGGGGAGGGAGAGAGGATCTGGAACTTAGTTTTAAAAGAAATGTAAAAAAAAGTTTCACATTTACCTGGGAAAATATTAAAATCAGGAGTCAAAAAAAAGTTAAATCTAGTGCATTTGAGTCTCTATAAAGGCAGAAGAAGGAAAAGTGAGTGATAATTCCCCTGTTCCTTTTATAGTTACTTGTTTGATCTTCCCAGCAATCCCTATTAAAATGGGTAGAGTTAGGTGTCATTATTCCCACTTGACAGGTAGAAAGACTGAGGCTTACATAAAGTGATTGGCCCCGGGACCCACCAATCCAAGCCTTTCCCGCTTATATCTGCCATCATCTCAGAGCACTGCCTCCATTCTCTCATGGAAGTCTTTTTTATTAGCGTGACCTCCCTGCCACCGATTCACCTTCATGCCATCCTATGGCAAGGGCCCCTGGCAGGGGTTTGCCTTTGCTGCTTGTACCTTGGGAGGGAGAAGCCGGAGCCAGCTGGAAGCGTCTCCACACCCCGGGGAAAGCAGGAGCCCGCCCTCCCCACTTTCAGCCGCAGCCGAGGAGATAACGTGAGTGATGGGCTGGGGCCCCCCAACCAGAGAGGTCTCCCCCGTGCCGGGGCCCCTCGGTAGCTCCTCCAGCCCCTTTCTCCTGGCCCTTTCAAGATGAATTCAGGGTCAGACGCTGGATAAGAGGCTGAAGGGAAGCGGAGAGCCTGAAGAATAAAGGCATTATCACGCTCTCCCCAGCTGGATGTATGTGGGGCTCCGGCTTTGTTAACTCCCTCTGCCTTCTTGGCGTTTTCTCATTGTGCCCCGCATCCTCCTGCCCTCCGCCTCTGGACCCGTTGTAGTCCGGGGACTTGTCGCGGTCGGGTTTGGGGTTAACCCTTCCTGAGAAGTGGTGTCTCTGAGGCTCAGGAGAGCACCCCGTCTCCCGCTCTCTCTCCCAGGGAGATATCCCACTCATCCCCAGGGCATCCCTGCCTTCCAGCCGCCTCCTTACCCGCTCTGGTCACCCTCCCCTCAACAGCTCTGCCCTTCTCCTCTGCAATCCCGGCCCGATCCAGGGCTCCCTTCTTCCACTCGGCCTTTCCCTTCCACCTTTCTTACCGTCCTTTAAGCTCACAGCACTGAGCTTTTTATTAGGAAATATTGTGGATAAAGGACCTGCTTACAAGTCCAGAGTTCAAATCTTGCCACTGATAACTTGTTTTTTTGTTTTTTAAATAGTGTTTTACTTTTCCAAATACATGCATAGTTTTCAGTGTTCACCTTTGCAAAGTCTTGTGTTCCAAATTTTTCTCTCTCTTTCCGTCCCTCCCATCTGCCCAAGACAGAAGCAATCTGCAGGCATGTTTCCATCTCTGTCATGCTGCACAAGAAAAATTGCTTCTGATACTAAGTCTGTGTCAAGCCTCAGTTTTCTCATCTGTAAAGTGGGCATAATAACGGTACTCTCACAGTGTAGTTTTAAGGATTGAATCAGATAAAATATCAAACCTTAAAGTTCCCCTTATCACTAGCTAAGTATTTCTTAAGTGCTGACTGTCTACCAGCCATGGTATGGAGTTAGGAATTGTTAATTGCTCACATGCTATTGCTCAGGTGGAATTTAGAAAGAGAAATAGGTTTTTCAGCGGACTTAATTATAGCGTCAGGTAATAGCCAGATTGCAATTTTGGCTGTGGATCCCCAATCTCCTCAGCGTGGGTGATGGTCATAGTGAAGGAACAAAAAAGCATTTATTAAGGATCATTTGCCAAGCACTAAGTCAGTTCCTTCCCTCAGGGGGCTTACGTTCTAGAAGAGGCAGCAATAGGAAGGAGCATTTGGGTTTAGAAAGTCATAGGAATGGCTGGTGGGGCAATGAGAGAGAAGACAGATTAGCATTGGCCACTTTGATTTCATTGTGGCTTCAGTGAGGAAGGTGGGGAAGGGAGGGAGGGGACAGTATTCCATCCTCAGTGAAAAGAGAATAAACCATCCTGCCAGGATCCTTTTATAGAAGAAGAAACTGAGGCAGATGGCGGCGGAGGGATTTGGCCGGAATCACATGCCTGGGGTTGGATTTGAACTCCCTCCCTTGCGGGCCAGCCCTTTTTCTGCAGCCTGATTGCTCTGGACTTCTGGCTCTCCGCATCTTTCATGAACGCGATCCCAGTTCTCTGGCTGGCCATCTGCTACCCCTGCTCTTCTTCGATTTGACAGATTTAGTTGTGTTCCGCAGGCATTTATTGATAGATTGTTGGACAGGGACCAGGAGTGGGAAGGCCGGCTCTCCGGCCCCCACGCCCTGTGTCCCCGGACAGGCCGGTCCCCGCCCCAGCAGCTGCAGGTTATCTGTGGGATGGGGGCCTTCGCGCTCTCTGGTTCCAGGGTCTCCCGCTCATCCTCATGCAGGACCCCTGAGGAATCGTGCTTCTGAGCTCAGGGAACAAGAAGAGGAGCGGTTTCTCCCCTGTCAGCTCTGGCTTGATCTGTTTCCAAGAAGCGGCTTCCATGCTGTGTCCTAGATCCCGGGCCCCCAGTGGACTTCATCTGTCATCACAACTACCTGCCTGGGAATCAAGTGTCCTCCTTCATCAGGAAGCTCATTAGGCGGGGAAGATTGGCTCCGGGGGGGTGGAGGCAGTGATTGTGCCCCCGTTCTCCTCCGCGGGGGCAAAGCGGGCCCCCGAGAGACCGATGGGTCTGCGATTTTTTCCTCCTTCTCGTCCCTTTGCTGATATTTCAAGGACAGTCGCCGATGCCGTTTCTCGGCTAATGCATCTGGCAGGGTCCTTTGCCAACCCAGAGAGGAGAGAGGCAGGCCTGGGGAAGCTCGGCCTTTTGGCCCCTGTTTCCCCCTTGGACCCTCGGGGTCCTCCCACCTCTGATAGTCTGGGATTTGATGACTCCGTCAGTGGCCCCAACTTGCTGGACCAGAATCTGGTGGGTCTCCTGCCCCTCACCTTAAAAATCTTGCATCACCCGGGCAGAGAGATTTCAGGGCGAGACTTTCTTTCTCTCTGGTTTGAAGTCTAATAACAGCGTTTCTAAGCATGGAAGGCCCCCCTCCTGAACCACAGCCCCAGAACCCTCCTGAACAAACGGCATTTCTGAATGCTCCAGCACCGGACCATAGCTGTCAGGGCTTGGGAGGGGACCCTGGGACCGGGTGGCCCAAATCCCTCATTTGACAGATGAGGAAACAAGGCTGGCCGAGGGCAAATGACTTGTCTAGAGTCACAAAGGATGCTTTTGTTTTCCAACGGGAAGATGTAGCAACCCCTGAAAGGGGGGGATGGAGGATTCCCTGTGGCCCTTTGTTTTAGATTAAGCACAAGGACCAGAGACTTGGACTTTTCGTCCAAACAGCTCATTTTATAAATGAGAAAAATTGAGGACCAGAGGGAGTCAGTGAGTGAGGTAGGATTTGAACTCGGGTCTCCTGACCCTAAAGCCAGTGAACTGCTTATTTCTGGGAACCAGATGAAGAATTTGACGTGTTCAGTGGTCTGGCCTTTGCTACTCCTCTGGTTCAGCAGGGGTGGGCTTGGGCTCACAGCCCCTGCCCACTCACAACAGCAGGAACCCTTGGAATAGTTCCTCTCCTTGCCTCTCCCAGGGTCTAATTTCCTTGCTCCTGCTGGAGCGGGGAAGCCTCTTCCAGCTGAAGAAAATGCACAGACCTCTGGGAAGGCTCAGGCCTTAAGCGGTCAGCTCGGATCTCTGGGAGAATTCCCTTCCCACAAGGACAGCCGACCAGGGGAAAGACAAGGCCACTGGGCGGGGAGTCGCCAGGCCCTCTGCCATTAACTCTGCGTGACCCTCGGCCGCTCACCTTCTGCCAGCCTCGTTTTTCTCATCTGGACTAAATGACCCCCCCCCATTTTAATCCCCCCCCCAAACTGCAGATTGCTGCTCCTTCTTCCCCTCCATCCTTCCCTGTCTCCCCATGTCACTGCTTTTCCCTTTCCTCCTCCTTCCCTCCTTCCCCACTTCTGGTGTGGGGAGATGCTCTTTCTTCTCCCTTTTTCTCTCTTCATCCCCACCTTCCTCTTTTCTCTCCTCTTTTTCTTCCTTCTTTCCTTCTTTTCCTCTCTTCCAACCTCCCTCCTTTTTTTCATCCCTTCCTCCCCTTTTCCCCCTCCCCTCCTCATCTTCCCCTCTCTTCCCTCTGTCTCTGTTTCTCCCCCTGCCTCCCTCCCGCCCCATTGTCTTTGCTGCCCCTTCTCCCCATCAGCAAAGGTAGGGAACTAGGTGACCATTTGGTCTGCCCTGGTGGCTCCTGCCTCTGATCTCTGAGCTTGTGGGAAAGTTGGAATCTGTTGCTATTTTCTGACTGTTATCGAGGCCCCTTATCTCTTAGCTCTTGTCTGCAGGCCCGCTTTTGGAGAGCCCAGGGTCTCTCTCTTGGCAGACGGGAGGAAAAAAAGGCCTTTTCCTCCCCACTCCTTTTCACTTCAGTGGCCAGGCCAGACAGTAAGAAAAGCGTTATTGTTCAGATGCTGATAGACGTTTAATTTGAGCGAAATGATCAAATCATTACCTCCAGAAATAATCCTTTTGCTGACCCTGGGATGGAGGGAGTTACCTTCACCTTTCCTCCTCCCTCTTCTCCTCCTCCTTTTCTCTCCTAGCCTCCTCTTGGGGAGGTCCAGCCCCAAACTACCTTTCTCTCATCTCCCCCTCTTCAGGGCTCAGCTTCCCTGAAAAGGGGGTGTCTCCTGGGCAACTGTGGGACCCCCCAGAAGAACAACACCCACTGTCCTCCCTGGCCTCGGCTGCCCCCCCACTCCCCAACCCCTCTCTTCAGTCTTCCCTTCTCTCCCTCCCTACTTCTAGCCCTAATCCCCAGGGTTTGTAATGAATGAATAGGCTTCTGAGGTCGTAATTAGGTTCCTGGGGAAATGTAGATTGCTAAATAGGAACCTGTCATTCTTCTGCAAGTGGGTGTTTTCATGATGTTCCAGGGATTATTCTGCTGTCCCCAGCCTGAAAGCAGGGATGTCACTTCACCAATTTTATTTCCTAGTTCTTTCCTTAAAATGTCTCTGTGAGAAAAAGTGGGGAGGGGGAAGGCTAAGGAAATCTAGACCCACCAAATCTGGGTCTGTGGCTCAGCAGAAGCTGACAGAAAAGGTGCAGTGGGACCCTCGAAAGCACGAGCGGGCCCATCCCCAACAATACTCAGAATGGGGAGCCCTATTTGTCCAGTTGTGTCCAGGGAGAAAATGCTCAGCTGAACAAGGCAGGGCAGTGTAGGGCAGGTAAATCCTCAGAGTATAATGTAAGTGGGAAATGTTTAACAAAGAAAATCAAAATGTGGCACACTGATCATGCTCGTTTCTGGTTTTTGAAGTCATTTTCCTCATCAGTAAAATGGAAATCATAACCCTTCCTTTCTACCTTAGGATGGTTATGAGAGAAGCACTTTGTAAACTTCATTATGTAATGAGGAGGAGGAGGAAGATGGGAAGGCTGTGGGTAGTGTGAAAAAGGCTGGTTCATAGTAAAAGAAAAAAGTTCTAGAGGTGGGGAAATCCTAAGTCTCCCTATTCCTTCCAGCACAACTCCCCTCTCCTCTGCTCATTTTAAAAGAGGAAAGAAAAGAAAAATGATTGTAATCAATATATTGTTTTGCAAAGTCATGCAAAGCAAGTTCTATCCTGGTCATCCACCAAAATATAGGGCCCATTTTGTACCGAGTCTGTGGGCTCTCTGGCAATGCTGCATTGATCAGAGTTCTTAAGGCTCTCAATGTCATTTGTTTTTACATTGTTAGTGGTGAACATAACTCGTCCTCCTGGTTCCGTTCAGCCCACTTGTCAGGTCTCACTAACGCCATCCTCTCGTCATTTCTTATGATGCAATAGCGTTCTATTGTACTTGTGTACCATAACTGTTGAATCATCCCTCAGAATCTGTCATTCTCTGTTACTGGGGAAGGGGGGGGGAGGAGAAAGCTGCTATAGATAAATTTATGTCTGTGGGGTTTTTTCCCCCTCTTTCCTTGATCTCTTTGGGGTATAGGATCAAAAGGCACTCACAGTTTGGTTACTTGTAAGGCTGAGTTCCATATTGTTTTTCAGGACTGAACCGATTTACAGCTTCACCAATAATGCATTGATGTGCCTGTTTTTTTCCCCAAAGCCTCTCCAGCATTTGTCATGTTCCTTTTTATTCATCAACTTCAGGCAGTTATGGCCGTCTTAGGATCACAGAATATTAGAGCCCCACGAGGCCTTCAAGATCAGCTTTTTTTCTTTTTTTTTTTTGCATGCTTATTTTGCCCAGAGAAGGGCATCGACTTTTGTCTTGTGACCAACTAGTGGCTGTAGGAAAATTGGATCCCTTGAGCTCTAATCTGGCTCTGATCTAGTCTGTGAAGATTTCTCCCCATCCCCAAAATTAAGCCAGAAAAGGCTCAGAGAAATAAGGTACAGAGTAAAAAAACTGTTTTTTAATCCCAGCTCTGCCAATGAGATTTGGAGGAACTTATTTCTTAGGCCTTTTCTTCCTGATAGGTATCATGGTGTAAAGGAAGGGAATCACTGAGTCTGGAGTCCAAGAACTTGGGTTCAGATCCTGACCTGGCTGTTCTTTACCCGTATAACTTTGTGGAAGTATGTGTTTTACACTCTAAAATGAGGTAGTTGGACTTTATGTCTCCTTTTTGCTACCAGATCTTAATACTTCTGATCAATTAGCCATCACATTAGCTACTGTATGTTTCTCTGTGCAGGGACAGGTAGGGGAAAAAAAGCACAGAACTTTTCTGTTTTTAAAATTGGAGGCTGAGGGGGACAATATAGTAGATATTGAAACATATCTGACATATATTAGAACTAAACTCTCCCCTCCCTCCACCTAGAGAAAGGTATTTCATCTTTTTCTATCTGTTTGATTTCTGTCTATTTCTATCATCTGTTTCATCTACAGATCTTCATCTATGAGTCAGGGTAGAGCCAAATGACATAATCTCTTAATGGTCCATAATACTATGATTTCTGGGCACATTTTAGAACAATTAGAGGAAGTCCCACTTCACCCATCCATAGACAGCTTGGGGCTGATGGGTGGGTTGATTAAAATTCATTACTCTAAAATATGATTTTATTATTTTCCTCATTTAAAAAAACTAGACCTGTAGTTTTATAAAGTGAAGTTGTCATCCAGCATGTATTAAGCGCTTACTGTATACTGCTAAAACCAGCGTACAGACTTTAGGAAGAAATGTCCTCTTCTTTTGTCCCTCCAGCATTTTCTCTGTGACTTACAGATTGAGAGTGTCCTGAAGGGTCCAGAGTTTAAACCTCTTGCCCAGTGACTCGGTTGGTATCAGTGTCTGGATTTGAATTCAGGCCTTTCTGTCTCTCTGACTACACCACCAGGTTTCCTCTCAGAAGCTCGATTTTCCAAGGGAGCAAACTGAGATTCAATTAGGTTTAGTGCTTCGCCTTAAAGGTGCAGACAAGGGCTGCAAAGAGAAACCATTTCAGCAGAGGTTTAGGCAAATTCAGGATGGGAGAGAGATGTGAAGGGAGCCAGGAAACCTCAGAAGGAAGATGAGGATATAGCCGAGTCCTGAGCTTGTCAAACTGGGAAACAGTGAGCACCTGGCGAGGTTGGGGAAACTGAGGCTGCGGGAGACGGAACGACTTGCCTGAGCTTCCATAGCAATGGGGTAGCAAAGTGGAGGAGCTGGCCCTGTGCCCCTTCAGAGAATAATCCCTTTGGGCTGTAACTGCTGATGCCCCGGCCGCCGCTGGCGCCAATAATGATAATGATAGCATGATAATTGTGGAAATACATTTAGAAGAGTTGCACATGTTTAACATATATCGGATTACTTGCCAACCAGGGGAGGGGGTGAGGAAAGGAGGGAAAATTTGGAACGCACGGTTTTGCAAGGATTACGTCAAAATTACCCGCGTATGTGTTTTGAAAATAAAAGGCTTTAATAAAATAAAAAAATAAAAAATAATGATAATGATAGCCATAATGCTCAATTATTTTGCATTTCCATCCATGCTGGAACTGCTGCCCCCAATGTATCAGTGTGAGGAATAGTGTCGGTGTCAGTATAGAATCAAGAGCCTAAGGAGCCCTGGGTTCCAATCCTCCCTCCAGCACTCGCTGACAGAGGGTGAACAACTTGCTGCTAATTCTGAGCCCTGGAAATGGGAGTGATGAGGAAGAGAGGAAGAGAAGCATTTATCAAGTGACTACTGCACACCAGGCACTGTGCTCAGTCCTGAGAATATAAAGAATGAGACAATCCCTACCTGTCATTTGTTAAGCACCTACTAAGTGCTTTGTAATATTTCATTTGAGCCTTACAACCATGTGATGGCCCTTGCGGTAGATACTATTATTCTCATTTACAGTTGAGGAAACGGTGGAAGAACCCAGGGTCACACAGCGAGTTCCTGTCTGGGTCTGGATTCAAACCCGTAATCTTCCCGCCCCCAGCTTAGGTGGCTCAGTGGATAGAGCACCATCTCCACAGTATTTAGAGAATAACTATAATCAGAATAAATACAACATTTCTGACTGCAAGGCCGCTTGGGAAGAAGGGGGCCAGAAGAGATGTCTTTGGGTTGAATCCCGAGGGAAGAGCAGGATGGGGAGATGGTTAGGTGTGTACTGGGTAGGTAGGCAACAGAGCAAGGGTTTTACCCTCATGAGATCCCAGAACTCGAGGCTACCTCTCAGCGCCATGATTGTACCCAAACAAGCATAAAAATCAAGGTTGGGTAAATGCTCATTTTTGTGCCATGGACAGCTCATAAACATCCTGATGTCCTTCCAGTCAAACCTGCTTACCCCCGTTTTATAGACTGATAAATCAGGGGTCTGAGCTCAAAATAGAAGCCGAGCCTTGTGCTGAGTGGCACATTACATGGAGGCCTGTGACAAGAATGTCCTTTCCCTGGGGATCTGGGACGCCCATCTCTGGGATGCTGTGGAAGGAAAGCTGAACTGGGGGCTTCTGGTCTGGCTCACTCCGCTAATTCACTGTTTGGTGCTGGGCAGGAACGGGACCTCAAAGCCGCCCTTGCTCCCTCTCTAAGATGACAACAATAATCTTTGCCTTATTTCCTGCCGAGGTATTAAGCCCCGAATGAAACAGCGATGGGTGAGAGTGCACGCATGGGCTTCTCCCCACCTATCCCTCCCCCAGGGAACCGAGCAGGAGGTCACTGGGATTGGTCCCCTTGGTGGTAACGGCAGAATGTTTCCTGGGATACCCTTTTGAGCACCTGAGCCCCCTCCCCTCCCCGGCCTAACTCCCCCGCGAGGGCTGATGGATGGATGACCCAAAGCCTTGATTCCCATTCAGTCCTGGTGACGCCTGGTTCTCCTCATCTCTCTCCCACGGCACTGTCCGGCCCCGACCCTGAGCAGCGGGAGCTCGCCCGGAGAGCCTGGCAAAACCTGGGGACCTCCGACGGCTCGGCGAGGCTCCCGGGCCAGCAAGGTTAATATTGTCGCCACCATCTGAGATCAATGTGAGTTTTTAACAATCACAGTAATTTGAAAAAAAAAAAAAAAGCCAGCCTTGTTATCAAGAAAGGAGAGGGAGAGGGAGAGAGAATAGTTAATCGTCCAAGCGGAGTGTCTTGGAACTGAGCTTTTTGGCTCATCCCCCTCTGTAGAGGCTGTCTTAGTAATTCAGTTTTAAAGCATGAAAAAAGGGAGTTGATGAAATTCCACTATCAGCACTGAACCAATATGCAAAATATCTCGCCCAAAATCAAATAGCTATTATGTTTTCATTTCCATTTCAGCGTATTTGCTTAATGAAGAATAGACAGATCAGGCTGGCAGAGGGAGCCTGCATGGGGTGATAACCGAGCCAGGCTTCCAGCAATCCCAGAGAAATGACGCTCTCGTCACTGCGGCCGCAGCCAGCAGCCGGCGGGCTTCGGCCGCTGTCCAGTGCCCGCTCTCCCCGGCCCCCCGCCGCAGCCCCAGCCCTGGTGCACCGGGGAGAGCTCCTTGTGGACCAGAGGTGGGGGGGGGGGGAGAACAGGGATCCCGCTTTGGGGAGCCCAGCCTGAAAGTACCCCATGGCCATCTTCTTCACTTCTCAGTGACACCGAGTGATCCTGGTCTCAGTTTCCTCCTAAATAAAGCACTTTGACGCCACTCACTCTTAGAGCTCTCCAAGCATCCCTCCGACCCCAAATCCTGTAACTTGGAGACATCACAGTATTCATCTCATGTCTTGGAGTTACCTGGGGACAGGACTTGAATCCAAGGTAGTCTCAATAGCCATTGGGCTGTATGCTTCTGCATTAGTGGGGGGAGTTTTCCTCAGAAGGAGTTGCCTGGCCCAGCGAAATCCTCAGTGCCGCCGGTCCCTGACCAAATCACAGTAATGTAAAAAAGAGCGCTGGCCTGGGAAACAGATTTAGATCTGAGAATTAGGAGTCTTTTAGTCCAACCCTTTTGTCTTGTAGATGAAGAAAACAACAGAGGTGTCATTACTTGCCCAAGATTACATAGCTACTGAGAGGAATTCGAACCCAAGACATTGGACTTCAAATTTGACCCTCTTTTGTCTTTGCCACTTCTGTTAGATTCAGTTATTGGCTCTGAGACCGTGTATGAGCCTGGGCAAGTAGTAAACCTCTCTCAGCCTCAGTTTCCTCTTCTCCAAAATGGAAAAGATGAGGGAAAAAGCTTTGTCAGCCTTATAATGCAGAAATTGGAATGGCTGCGAGCAGGGAACTGTTGGCTGTTGGTTGCCATGATCTTCTGATCAATCTTCCCACATATCCTGCAGATCAAAGGGTGTTGGGGAGAGGAAAGGCGATGGAAAAATTTTAGTCAAAAAGAAAACACGTGGATGAATCTCATCTTCAGCTGTGTTCAGGGCCGTCTTATAAAAGGCTTTAGACTTCATGTGCTTCTAAAGGAAAGGGAGCAATGGGTGTGGATTGTTCTGAATTGTCTGACTCTTCATGATCTCATTTGGGATTTTCTTGGCAAAGATCCTGAAGTATTTTACCATTTCCCTCTGCAGTTCATTTTACAGATGAGGAAACAGGGTTAAGGGACTTGCCCAGAATCACAGTTAGTAAGTATCTGAGGCTGGATTTGAATTTATGAAGATGAGACTTTCTGGTTCCAAGTCCAGCGTTCCATCCACTGCACCACATAGCTGTAAATTACTGGGAGGTAAATTTTGGTTCCATTTAGATAAAAACCTAACAATGAGCCTTCTTCTCCAAATGTGGTGAGTTGCCTTGGGAGTAGTAATTTCCTCATCAATCCAGATATTTAACCAGGGACTGAAAGACTGGAGAAAGCAGTTTCAGGGTTGGAAGGATGCAACCCTATCGGCCATCTCATCCAACTTACCATACATGTTATAGAGGAAATCCTTTTTCAAGAAGGGAAATACTTAAAGACCTGAAGTGTCTTAGAGCAGTGATTTTCAAAGTGTGACACTTTAGAGAATCCTGGGAGTCTCTGAAACCCTTTTAGAGGGTCCACAATTTCAAAATTAATTTTTATTTCTAATACATCAAGTATAAATATAACCCACATAAAAACTTCAGACAGATTCTCAATAATTTTTAATACTATAAAGATACTGAGGAGAAAAAATTGAGAACCATTGTTGAACAGGAAGTTTGGGAGCTCATGCTCCCCGTAGTAATGATGCTCTCAGAAAGTCAAAGAAACCTACAGATGAGGGAGTGTAAAGAACTCGGGATTCTCTGTAATCAGAATGGCCCAAGATCTCTTGGATCTCCAGCGTGTTGGGCAGATGAGGAAACTGAGGCAAGGGGGCTCGGTGACTTGGCCAGGGTGACGCAGCCAGGAGTGTCTGAGGCCGGATGCGGCTCCGCTCCCTCCATACCTTGCATTTTTATCACTTTGTCAGACGCGCGTAATCTGATTCGGCCGCGTTTTGGTGGCAGTGCCGAGGCCTTAAGCTGCCTTGATCATGACTTATCCATGGTTGAGCGGTGTCGGCCTTAGTTTTTCTTTTGAGTGGGAAATGTGCTCTCTGTCTCTGGAGGTATTCACGAGCAACCTGAATGAGCGGGACGCCAAAGTAGCTCGCGGTGTGGGGAGAATCGGCCTGGGGGAACCGTCCCGTCCCGCTCTCTGAGCCGACAGAGGAACCAGAGAGAACTTCCTCTGTTAAATCGCGGGGAAGGAGCCCATTCATGACTTAAGCTAGCTCCTTGCCTGTTAGGGCGGCGTGAGAAGCTATGGAGCACTCTCCAGAAGGTCCAGCCATTGCTGGAAATGTCCAGACGACCGAGGCGAGCCTAACCTGCTGAGGGGAAACAGACTGGATGAAAGGGCCTGTGGGAGGTGGGTGCGGAGCGAAGGGCCGGGGGCTGGGGGGCTGGAAGGGTTCGTGAGCCTTCCCACTTGGATAACAAATGACCTGTGGGCACTCAGCAGGCCAGCCCTACTCTGTGTGTGTGCGAGACAGACAGACAGATGGAGAGACTGAGGGACAGAGAAGGTTACAGAGACAGAAATGGGGGAAAACTGCTTGGGGAGCGGAGTGGGGACATTCAGCTTAGCGCTTTCCTCGCGTGTCTGCAAAGGATTTGGGGGTAGGGAAGGAGCTGCCTGCTGGTGGGCCGCAGTTGGGCCGCGGGGAAGGCAGGGCGAGATCTGGAGTGTCCCTCGCCTTGCTCAGCGTCCTTGGGGCCAGAGGGAAGAGAGCGGGGTTAGACCTCCCGCCCTACTTGGGAAGCCCCAAGGACTGGGGGTGAGAAGGACCTAGGGGGGGGGGGGGCAGAACACGCCAGGAGCCGTCAGCCCCGAGGACAGGGCCTGGTGCCCGGTGGGTTCCTGAGGGAGCCGGAAGTCGGGCCCCGCAGGGCTGGGAGGTGAGGGGGCGCTGGGGGAGCTCCAGGAGCGGGGACCCCTGCCCTCTTTGCTGGGGGCTGGGGAGAGGACCTGGGAGAAGAAAGCCAGTTAATTTTATCAGGCAGCCAAGAGCCGGGAAGGCGTGAAAGAAGAAATTAGCCTAACGATGTTTCATTTGCGGAGAGAGAAACGATTTGTTAGGTGGCGATTGTTTCTGGGCATTATCTGAGGCTTTTTAATTGTGCTGGAACTGAAATTAGCAGAATTAGAATAAATTGCCTTTCCTTCTCGGGCAGCCTCTTTATTCACGCTTATTGTTGTCTGCTTTGTGTAGATTATAGGGCCCTTTGTTCTCCCCCGTAAATATCCATGCCTGGAGTCAGGGAGCAGCTGAGGTCTGAAGACATTTTTACTGTGTGGCTTTCTCCTCCCTCCTTCCCGGCCGCCTCTCGGCTAAGGACGTGGCCAGAGACTGGGCTGCTCCACTTAGGACCTTCCGGTCTAACGCCCCCATTGTTACAGATGAAGAAACTGAGGCCGCTCCTTCAGGGCATGCCCCAGGAAGCGGCTGAGTCGGGATTTGAACCCAGACCCCGCGGCTGCACATCCCCGACCCTGTGGCAGTAGCGCCGCCGTCCCGCAGGTGAGCGCCATTCACGGCTCTCCAGGATGCTGAGCCGGCTCCTTCCGGCCTTTCCCTGCGGCGGCCATTGTTCCGCCCACGGGCCTGCGGCACCTCAAGTTTACCGCTGAGTCTTGGCTGGCTCAATTTCCCACAAACTCCAGGACGTTGGTTCCCCAAACTTTCGGTACTCCCTCCATCATGGATCCTTCTCCCTTTGTCTTTCTGGTGGATGATTTGGAGGAGGGGGGAGGGGGCAATGGCAGAGCCTTCTGGGAAAGGAACCTGCAAATAAGCTCTCAACTTGTCATGTTTACCATCGGCTAATTAATTCCTCCTCGGCCCCATGCCGGTGACTTGGGTAGAGGCCAGCAGGTGAATGATGGCTGCCTGCAACTGGCTACCAGAGGCTGAGCCGGGCCTGCTAAGGCCTGCAAACATCCGGGGACTGGCAGTGGGGGGTCGGAGGCTTCCGGGGAGGACCGGCAGTGGGGGGTCGGAGGCTTCCCGGGGAGGACCGACAGTGGGGGGTCGGAGGCTTCCCGGGGAGGACCGGCAGTGGGGGGTCGGAGGCTTCCCGGGGAGGACCGGCTGTGGGGGGGTGGGTTGGAGGCTTCCCGGGGAGGACCGGCAGTGGGGGGTCGGAGGCTTCCCGGGGAGGACCGGCAGTGGGGGGTCGGAGGCTTCCCGGGGAGGACCGGCTGTGGAGGGGGGGTGGGTTGGAGGCTTCCCGGGGGGGGGGGGTCGGAGGAGGCTTCCCGGGGAGGACCGGCAGTGGGGGGGGGGTCGGAGGCTTCCCGGGGAGGACCGGCTGTGGGGGGGTCGGAGGCTTCCGGGGAGGACCGGCAGTGGGGGGTCGGAGGCTTCCGGGGAGGACCGGCAGTGGGGGGTCGGAGGCTTCCGGGGAGGACCGGCAGTGGGGGGTCGGAGGCTTCCGGGGAGGACCAGCTGTGGGGGGGTCGGAGGCTTCCCGGGGAGGACCGGCTGTGGAGGGGGGGTGGGTTGGAGGCTTCCGGGGGGGGGGGGTCGGAGGCCTCCCGGGGACGGGCTTTGCAAGGCGCCCCCTAGCCGGGGCGCGGGTTTCCGCGGAGCCTCGCGCCTCCGCTTTCTTCTGTTCTTACAGAGGGATTTGTTTGGGGCAAGAAATGAAACCATCAGGCAGGTTTGTCACTAAGGGAAGAAGTCTTGGCCAAGAAGTGATGTGGACAACCGATGAGGGGCCGGTGGGGCAGCCCGCGTGGAGGTCTCTGGTAGCCTCTTTGGGGCGGGCGGACGGGGTCGTCCTCTGCCTGGGACAGAGCCGGGAGGGGGGAGCGGCGCCCCCTTCCCACCCTCCCTGGCCGTCTGGGAGCAGATTCCCTCCGAGAGCGCCTTCAACAAAGCAGATAATTATTATTCTCTGCAGAACTCGGCATTGTTGCCACTTGTTACTGTTAATAATAATTCCAGCTTTGCTCTTTGCTCCAAGGAGCTGCAGGCACTTGTCGGAGAAGTATTATTATTCCTGGCCTGCCACAAATTAAGGGGGGGAAAGGGGGGATGCTTAGGGAGGAAGTGATTCGCCTCAGGGGGCTGTCCCTGCGCCTGGGTCCGCATTGGGGAATCTCGGGGGTTCCAGCCCAAGGAGGACCTGATCCCCGACGCCTTCCTTGGCACTAATCCTTAACTGGGATGACTGACTTTTCGGCGGGTACTCGGAGTTCTTACTTCCAGACGGGCACTCTACAGCCGTGCCCACTGACACGCTTCCAAATTTGTTGGTGCGCCAGACACCTCATTGATATCATCGCTGTTCCTTCCACACTCCATAACTCTCACCCCAAGATAGTCTCAGACACACCTAGTTTCAGGTAATAGTCAAAATGATTAATAACATTGATCAGGAAGTGTCCCACATCTCCCAGTGCAAGAAGGATCTGTTCAAAGACACACAGGGAAAAGCTCCGTTCTTTGGGTGTGAGCTGTGGAATTACTAGTAAATCGGGAAAAAGACAATCGTGAAATTAATAGTTCAGTCACCCCTTAAAGCCAGTGTTTGTACATTGAACATTAGATAATGCTTTGGGCTGATGTTAGAGATTAGCCCACTATTAATTATTAAGTTGGGCACAGAGCATCATAAAATCATTAAACATTAGCCCTAGGAAGGACACCAGATTTAACCTAGACCATCTTCCTTTTCACATGGCCCTGAGATTGCCTCCATTGTCCCCTCTCTCCCAAAGCTACCATCACTTCCACCCCAGCCCAGTGGGAAAGCAGCCCTGGGAAACGGGGATTCTTGGGGTGTGAGGATACAGTGGGGCCTCGAACTCGTAAATTTGTCATTTCCCTCCTTTGTGGAGTTGGGAAATGTTCTGAGAGGGTGGATCCTCCTCCTCGCTCCCCCATTCTCTTTTCTGTTCCAAAAAGCAAAGTGGGGATTTTCATTTCTTTGCTCAATGTTTGAAAGATTTCACTGGGCTCCTTCAGATAACTGGAGCCATTAAGGCTGGGCCGTGCTTTCAGAGCACCCAAGTCACGTGGGGGTTTTGGTGCCTCCCCTCAGACTGGCTGATTCAGGGAATGAGGGATCCTGTTCAGGAAAGCCTTCTGTTAGATGGTCTCCGGGGGTGACTCGGTGAAAGCCTAGAGCCGGGGTCCCTGAGCTCAGACATGCCCTAACTGGGTGTCCCTGGGGGAGTCAATGCCTTAATTGCCTTGACTGTAAAAGGGGGATTGTGACAGCACCTATCTCCTTACCAGGGTTTTTGTGATACTAAATGAGATAATACTGATAAAGTACTTTGTAAACCTTAAAGCGCTGCCTAGATGCTAGCCCTTATTATTTAAATATCCTACCTTGAATGGTATTTATTTAGGGTTATGCAATATCAGAACTGAAAGGGATCTTAGGGATGAACCACTTTGTCCTCGTTTTTACATCTAATTAGTGGAAGAGAAAGACTGGGATTCAAATTCAGCCTCTGTCACTTGCTTGCCTGGGTGACCCTGGGCATGTCACCCAATTTCTACATCTGTGAAATGGGTCAGATGACTGTTAGAAGCCTCTTTCAGCCCTACTGTAGTCAATGACCTTCATCACTCCTGCTCAAAACAGTTTGCCTATATACAAGTCAATAAGTGCCATATATATGGCTATATGGATCGGACACATTTTTGGACAGGGACAGTGGGGGATTTTTCTTACATATTTGTTGCAATGATTCTGTTTTTCTTTTATTGTCAAGATGGGGGTGAGAAGAAGAAAATGCATGCTTGTTAATTGGGAAAGAAAAGAGAAGAAAAGGGAAGGAAAGAATTAATTTATAATTTTTTATATATAAATAAAATTTATAATGTGTTTAAGGCTAAGAGCTGTGAGTTCTTGTCCATGTCCACAGCCAGGACCTGCTTTAGGGCTCTTCAGGTACCTTGGATGTCTCCAGGTCTTTCTAGCTTATTCCCTGCCCTCCTTCTCCTGATCTTTCTGCAAGCTGGAAGCCCAATGTACTCTTTTAGGAATGAGGTACCCCTTGCTCTCCATCCCTGAGAGTAGGATTGCCTTGGCCAGACCCTTCATTGGTGCATTTGATGGGATTTTACACCTGAGAGTCGGACAAACCCAGGTTCAAATGCTCTTTCAAACACTCAGACCAATCATTAAATTCTTTGGCTCTCACTCACCTCATCTGAAAAATGGGAATGCCATCCCCTCACCTACACCTTCCTGTGCAGCTTTAGGGCCAAATGGGGCTTCTGGAGTCAGTCAGGCAGGATGTCTTCTTCCCGTGATTTTCAACTACATCCTGCATCAACACGTTCTTTCTAGACTAAAAAGTTCTTTTTTGGTCTATTCCTTGCCTAGTTTTCAGGCCGGAATAGTGGCTCCCTCAGGTCTCCACAAGACCTCAATGTACCAGGCATGAGAGTAAGCGAGGTTGGGTCCCAGTTGGCTGTGAGCCCTTTGGAACCCCACAGCGGTATGACCGCCATATTGGTTTTCTTTTTAAAGGTTCTCTTGGTGACATGGAGGAAGGAGAAGACAATCAGGCCGAGGATGCCAGCCAATCAGAGAGAGAGGGAGGAGCTTCAGATCCTGAGGCCTCTGGAGAGTGTGACCCCGGGAGCCCTCCTTGCAGTGGTAAGCTATGCTCCTCTCCCCATCTAAGATTGGGCCAGTGGTCCTTGCCCAGGGTGTGCTCAGGAATTAGAAGTGGGTCCTAAAGATTTCAAAGTGTGCTCCAGGGAGTTTCCAAGACCCTTTCAAGGAGTCCTGGAGATCAAAACTATTTTCACAATAAGGCATAGATGTTATTTAAGTTGCTCGTTTTTCTGACTAGGTATCTGCAAGTTTTTTTTCATATATTTCAACCAAAACTACCTATTGTAATAGACTGAATGAATGCAGACGCAGATGAGAATCAAACTATCTTCCATTAAGATAGACATTAAAGAGATCTGCAAAAATATATGAAACAATGCTATTCTTACCAATTTTTTCTTGTTTGGGAAAATATAGTTTTTTTTTTTTAACTAAAAAATTATTTATGCTAATATATAAAAGTAATTTAAAAAATTTATCCATTTTCATTTCTACTACAATAAATATTAGTAAATATAACTAGAGATGTACTGATAAATGACTTTTCCAAAATCCAGTGTGTACATGGTTCACTTTTCAGTCAAATCAGCATTATTCTAATTTTCTTCATCACTCTGTTGTTTAGACAATCAATAAAAGCATAAATAAAGACTGGTTTTGTTCCTCTTGGGACCTAGGATGAGTTGGATCCAACATATCTCTAGACTCAGAGAAACAAAAGCTCACTGGGGTCCTTCCTAGTTTTTGAGAGAGTGGAAGGTCCTGCAATCCCAGAAGGCAGAGAGAACTTCCAGCTTTAAGGATGGTTAATTGTTAGTGCTAGAAGAGACTTTGTCTTCATTTTTCTCTCAGTATGGGGAGCTCTTCCTTACCCGTGCAGACAGTGGCCTCCTGTCTAATTTAGACTTGGGACACACAGAAATTAAATGTACTTGCGCAGGGTCACATATGTGTCAGTCAGGATTTTCCTGAGGTTGACCAGCTTACTCCAAGGATGTTGAAGATTGCGGGGCGGGAGGAGCTGGGGAGGACGCATCTAAAGCCCCACAGTTAGGGAGGCCAAACTGTGGCTCCTGACCCCCATGGCTTGTCTGAGAGGAGGCAGGCAGGGACACTGACCCAAGGCATTATGGGTTACCCTCTGCCAGCGTAGTAGAGCAGGAGGGGGTAATTATCTGGGGTTTCTTCCTTCCCTTCTCCCACTAAAGGACCTTTGGGTCTCTGCTATCCAGATTGGCCATTAGGCAGGGAGCCAAGTTGCTGACACCTTGGAGGTTAATTAATTGGAATTTATCCCCTGGCCCTGCCCAAGAGCTCTTAATTAATTACCCATAAGGTATTTTTCTCTTCCTTACAATCGCCCAACATGGGAGTCTACTCTGGGGAGCTTTAATAGCTGAGAAAAAAGGAAACCCGAATCTCTAGGTGGGTCCATCAGCCTTTGCCAGCGACCTTCACCTTCCCTCTGGTTTAGGGCCACCACCCACTGAAGGCTGATTTTCCCCTCTGTAAGATTAGGAGGGCCTACGCCTGTGTCCCCGAGCCTGCCTCCATCAGATTCATTCTCCTTCTGTAAGAGCCCTCTCCTTCATGGAGATTCAAGGAGAAGGAAGCTTTCCTAAGCTGCATCTTTCTGCCTTGGGCCTCTCCAAGAGAGTCTTCAGCTCCTTTTAGAGGACAGTAATTATTGCCGGGAGACAAAACCTACAACTTCTGCAGGCTAACTGATCTGGGAAAAGGCCTCTCCCCCGTCGGAAGCTCCAGACTCCCCCTCGGTGCTTCAGACTTCAGGGCACTCCTTCTGTGCAGTGAGAGGATTTGCTGAGAAACCTGGTTGACCTGAATCAGGGAAGGACGCGTCTTGGAAGCAGTAGTGAACCATTGAGCATCTTTAAGTAGTAAGAGAGCTGCTAGTTCATTCTGTGACTTTGATTCTATCCAATTCAGTTCATAAACATTTATTAAACTCCTACTTTGGGTCAGGGACTGTGCTAAGCAATGAAAGTCTTGGGGAGTCACTTCCCTTTCCTGATCTATAGAATGAGGGTGTTCATAAAGATCTAGATGGACAGGGAGTATTACAGATCTTTTGAGGAACTTGTTAAGAGTCTACTGCCAAAGTCAAGGGCTTTGTAGCAAATACCAGCCTCAGCTGTCCATGTGGCCTCTTCTCTCCTGCCCGTTAGTTTTGCCTTAACTAAACTAACCGACTAGTTTAACAAAACTAACTAATATGATACGGGGTGTTCCACAATGTGGAGACAAATACTTTCTACTTCAGACAGCCCTCTGCCTTAGTTTCCTTCTCTGTAAAAATGAGGATAATAATAGCACCTACTGTCCCGGTTGTTGAGGGGATTGAATGAGATAATGGGTAAAGCATTTTTCAAAAGCACAAAGGACAGTATAAATGCCAGCTATCATCATCATCTTATCTCATCTCTTTTTTGATACCAAAATCGGCCTTCATGATTTCCCAGCACTCTGTATTGATTTTGGGGGTTGTCATTGACATTCTCTCCATTCACATTGTGGAACTCACAGAATCTATCCTGTTTTCCTGGTATGACTTACTCCATTCTGGGTCTTCTGGTGGATTCTGTGTTCTTCAGCTCCATCGTTTTTTATAGCGTAGTAATTCTCCCATTATGTCCGTGTGATGTAATTGACTTAGCCATTCCCCAATTAACACACATCTCCTTTCCCGTTCTTGGCTACCAGAAAACACTGTTGCTAATGCTATTTCAGTAGAGGCCTGCCTTTCTGTCTTTGACCGCTTTGGTGGGTGTGCTTAGCAGTGGAATTTCTGAGTTAAAGGGCACGAACATTGCAGCGATTTTTCTTGCATAACTCCAGATTGTTCTGCCGAACTGTTGAACCAATTCACAGCTCTACGAACGGCGTGTTAGTGGCCCTGCCTTTCCATCCTCCCACCTTTTGTCTCACCATCTCTCGATGGGAGGTGAAAGTTCAGAGCTGTTTGCTTTGCATTTTTCTATATTAGTGATTTGGAACATTCTTTGCTATGGTTGCTACTAGTTGGCAATTCTTTTGAGAACTGTTTGCTCATATTCTTTGTTTATCTGCCAGGTCCTTGCTTTTTAAGCAGAAGCTCTATAAAGATCTCCAGAGCTATAGCTGGTTGCCTAATAGCTTATATTTTTGTAGCTCTATAAGGTTTACAGATCCCTTACAACCATGTAAGGGAAACGGGGAAAGGCTTCCCTGCAATTTAAGAGTGAGGAGATTGAAGCCCAGGGAGGTTTTGTGATTTGCCTCTGGTCACACGGTTTTGTGTGTTTAAGTGCAGGAGCGGGATTCACAATCAGGTGTTCTGACTCAGGTCAGTTTGCTACGCCTCCCTCCATCCCTTTACTTAGCTTGGAAGAGGGCTAAGTCCTAAGTAAGCAAAAGCAAAGTAATTCTCAGAGAGGAAGCTACTGCCTTGAGCCTTCATGGGAAGTCCAGCTTATCTTTGTGATGTGGGGGATAAAAGCGGACAGAGTTCTTGCAACCACAATCAGAAGCCACTGCATTGGCTGCCCAGAGATGGGCGGCAGCTTCTGCCGGGCAGGGGGTCCCAGCTGGGTCCCTAAGCCCTGACCTGGTAGTTTCAAGCTGCAGATGTGGTTCTTGCAGTTCCTGAGGAACTAAAGTGGACTTCAGGACAAATGGAGGAAAAATGTTGGAGGATCTCATTAGTGTCAGCCAGGACTGAGACCAGAGGTGGAAGGGCCCACGGCCCAGACACTAGGCTCTGGGTGGTGCTATGGCCAGGCTTTCTTCTCCTGGCTGCCTCCACCTTGGATCCAAGGCTCTTTGGGAATCTTAAGGAAGTAGCTTCTTAAGAATCCAAGAAATGGAGTCCTTTACTGAATGAGATCGGGCTCCTCCTTTTCCTTCACAAGACTATTCTCCCTAGAAAGTTAAAGGTCAATAGCAGGGACCACAAGGGCCCCACTGAAGAGAGACCTCAGTAATAGGGACTTTTTCAGATAGGGGCTTATCTCACTATCTAGGGCTGGGAGCCTTCTCTACTTCAAGGGAATCATTATCAGCCTTAGAAATGTGACCCCTTCAGAGTATTGCTGCAATTTCTCCTGTGAGGGCCAGAGGAGGGTTTAAAGGTTTCTAATCCCAGTGGTTTGTGTCTTCTTAAAGGAACTCTTTGACTATGGAATTGGAGAGAGGTGGAGGAAAAACAGGAGGTGGGAAGAAAACTATAGAAACGGGGTTTTTCGTGACCAGTATTTTTCTTTGCAGACTACTTACCTCCAATGACAAATGGCACATCAGTACTTATAATGTCTCTCTCTGTCTCTCTCTCATATATATATGAATATCTTTCTCTCCTGATAAACACATCCATTTCTTTATGTTAGGGAATGTTTAATTTCTCTTTGTGTCTCCTATGCTTAGTGCTGAGCCGAGTAAATAAGCAGATGCTTTCCTCATCTGTAAAACTAATTAGAATCAGGAAGATTGCATCTTGAGTTCAAATCTGGCCTCCGGCACTTACTAGCTGTGTGTCCCTGGGCACTGTTTGCCTCTGTTTCCTCATATGTAAAATGAGCTGGAGAAGGAAATGGCAAATCACTCCAATCACTCTGGTCTTTGCCAAGAAAACCCCAAATGGCGTCACAGAGACTCATACGAGAATGAAAACAAATGAACAGTCACGGCAGTAAAGAGCTTGGAGCAGGTCTGCAAAAGGCTAAGATCTCCTTCATCTCACATTCTGTAGTTCTGTCGTCAAAAAACCAGATCTAGAACGAGAAGGAGCCTCGGCAGCCGTGTGGAGCCTCCCCTCATTTTGCACACGAGCGTGTAGTACTGAAGTAACTTGCTCTGAATTGCCCTTGAGCCTCAGTCGTGGCTGTTGTGACACCGTTGTAGGATGTGAAAGCATATCTTTGGTCAGAGTTCGGACACTCTTGGAGCCTTCCCTTGGCTCTTTGAGAAGAGTGAAGCAGGAGGGCTTCATCCTAACCGAGACTCCGCTCACAGGTTCCCCCCAAGCTTCTTCCGTGGGCCCAGTGGCTGATGAACCCCTTCTAGTCCCTCTCCCCAGAACACCTTGTCTTCCCCAGTCGAATGCAAACTCTAAGCTCTAGCTCTAATCCCCAGTGCCTATAGTTTAGTCCTATCCTGAACTGACAGTAAATGTTGATTGAGTGATTGATTGATTGATTTTATGTTTATCTAGAGCAGTTTTCCAAGATATGTAGCAGTCCATGAAAAAAAAAAAACCTATGTTAGCAACATTTAAAAATGTTTTCAAAAATGAGTTTTTTCCTCTCAAATATTAGATGTGATTTTTGTTGTTGCTCTTCAATTGTTTCTGTGATGTCCAGCTCTTCATGAACTCATTTGGGGAAGTTTGCTATTTCTTTCTGAGACAAATGGGGTTAAGTTACTTGCCTAGAGTCACACAGCTAATAAATGTCTAAGGCAGGATTTAAATTCTAGGCCAGATGCTCTATCTATTGTTCCACATAGCTGCCTTAAATATGATATTGCTGTATCAAAAAACTTTTCACATGCATCATTTTAGGGGATTGGATCCTGCTCCAATAATTTCCCAGCAGCCACTGAGGGGAGACGGAGGTTTGCCGACATATTTGGTATCTCTCAGGCCACTGCCAGCCCACAATGCCAAATCAGCACTTTGGGGTTCTTTCAATCTAAGTCACTTCTAAAGATGATCGATGGTCAGATTAAATTGAGGAACAATGGTATAGTCCTAGCAAATGTTAGTCCCTAGTGCGAGAAGTCAGGCAGAAGGAGCTCCGGGGTGGAAATTAGGAGACCTGGTATCCAGCCTCACCTGGGACTGACATTCTGGGAAAGGAGAATAACATCCAGAGATAAGGAACATGTTATATATATACAAACTAATTACAAGGAAGGAATCGCTAACAATGCGGGGTGATTCAAAAAGGTTTGTAGGCTGGTGCTGGGGCTAAACCTTGAATGGAGATAGAAAATTAAGAATTAAGGAGAGAGGGCATTTCAGGTATGGGTCAACTTAAACAAAAGCATGGAGGCTGGATCTTAAGCCTGGTAGTTCTGAGCTTGCTTCCTGATTTCTAAAGGCTGGGGAATAATGTTTGTATAAAGTCTGTCTCCCCCCCATAGGCACAGACTAAATCTTTAAGCTTTTTGGAAATAGGAATTACCAGTGATTTGGATTCAGTATTAGGAAACACATTTTATTCCTGACTTTTCCTCTAATGCACTGTATGGCCTTAAATTCTTTCCTCTCTCTTGGGTCTCAGATGTCTCAGTTGTAGAACTGGGCTAAGTGGACTTTCTAAGGCTTGTTCTTTCAAGGTCTGGTAGTTTATGATTAAACCCAGAGGAAAAAATGTCGGACATTCAGTCTGAGCTGGAAGGGGCTTGAGAGGCCATAGAAGGCAACCCTCTCTCATCTTACAGACAAACACATCGAAGCTAGAGACGTGAGTTGACTTTTCCCCAAGGTCACCCCGGTAGGAAGTATCCCAGCTGGCCTTTGGGCCAAGCAGCCAGCCCAGCCCTCTGCCCAGGGCTCCTGCTGAGCAAGGGGACCTGCTTTGTTAGGGGGGCGCGAGTTGGGAGGCCAAGGTGTGTTCAGCCATGTCTTCCTCTCTGTTCCTCCCCACCCCCAGCCCCAAGTAGAGGCCGGCGATGGAAGCCCATCCCTTACAGGCGATAAGAAATCGAGTTGTGTGGTTTGGCCCCTTCTGCCTATCTCTCCCCGCCCCCATTCCTGACCACATCCTTCTCCCATTTGTGGCCCTCAGAGAGTTCTCACTCCCACCCAGGGTTGGGGGAAATCAGTCCGACACCTGGATCCTGGTCTTTCACCCAGAAATCAATAGCCAAGCCTTTTATGGGAACTCAGCCCCAGATAACAGGGAAGCGGGTTTAAAAAAAGTCCCATCAGCCCCTTGGTGCATAGGCAGCTGGAGCCCAATCTTCTGATCATTGGAGCCGATAAGAGGCTGTTGGGATTGTCCGGGTTGCAAAGCCTCCTCGAACTGACCGAGCCCACCCTGAGCCTCCTGCCTCTGTGCCCGCCCCGAGGGGGGTTAACTGCCCAGCCCTGAGCCGCCTCGTGTGTATGGGTGACGTGGGTGGGCAGCGAACAGCCGGCAGCGGGCTCCCCTTTCTCCCCCAAGCCGGGGGATGCATTTCCATGGAGCCGCCCCTTCTCTTGCCTGGTTCCTTTCCCTTGGGGTGGGGGACACACATTTTTCCAATGACGTGTCAGGGCTTAGGAGTATTAGGGAACGGATGGAATCACAGGGAACTGAACTCCCAACCTTGGTTTTTGGAACACGTTCTCTCACCTAAGGTCCGCACGCGTGGAAGGGACCTGACACGCCGGGTAACGCAATACCACCCCCTCGCTTTCCGGATGAGGGAACTCGGGGCAGGGAAAGAGATGGGCCAGAGGCCCTTAGGTGGCGGGGGGTCCCTTGTCCCCCTCCACCCAGAAGTGGCCCGGGATCCTCTCCAATGTAGGCCCACCGGGGCTCTGGAGAGCAAGGGAGCGGCGGCCGGGTTTGGGATTTGGTGGTGGGAGCAACAACTTGTCAAAGGGCAAGTGGTTCGTTGGTGTAGACTTTGACCCCGGCCGGTCTAAAAGGGAAGCCGGAGGCGCGTTATCTGATGGCAGAGCTGATGCAGAGCGCGCAGATAGGGCAGGGGGTGCGGTGGGGGCGGGGAGGGCCGCCGGGAGCTGGGAACAGCAGCCCGGGTTGCACCTGGTACTGGCCTGTTTTGATAAAAAGTTGATAGGGTCGATAACGTTGGGCGGCTGCAGCCACCACTGCTCTTGTGGCCACAGAGGAAAGCTTTCACCGGGATGGATAAAAATCAATATGCCATCTACTTTGATTTATAGCCAAAAATAATAGGACTTTTATACGGCATGATTGATTTATTTGATGTTAATCATCGGCTTATCGCCGGCATTAATAATCTGAAATGGCGGTGACGTCACCCTGGGCGTGCTTTCTGGTGCCCATCGATTGGGGCCACCGTGGTTATCAGCCCCGGGATGTAAAGGCAAACATGTACTTTGCGCACTAATCTGTCCCACTGTCATATGCACACGGGCTTATCGGCAGCATCTCCAACAGCAGTTAATAAGAGAAAAATAATTGTTATCAAGTTGCTAGGCAGATCCCACCCACGGAGCAGGGCCCCGGAGCCGCGCCGAGAGGCGGCCACAGGGCCCGGGAAGGCGGGAAGGGTGATCCCTCTGCCTGTTCTAATTATTAACCGAGCCGTCATTATTAGTGTTCTGCTGCTGTTAATCAAAGAGGCCGCAGAGGTTCCAAGCACCAGGAAAAAATGGCGGTAGCTGCGCTGCTGGTGGCCCCCCATACCTCTCCAATCCCCCCGGGCTCCTTCCAAGGGCTCTGTCCTTTCTTCTGTCCAGGCACTCGGGGGCTCGCCACTGAGCTGAGGGCTGGACAATCATAAGTCTGAACCTGAGGCCCCTGTTGGCAAAAAGGCAAAAGACCCCTCCGGGGTGGGGCAGGGGAGGAAGGGAGGGATGGTGAGGGAAGGCTGCCCAAAGGCCCCGCGCCGCCTCGCCCCTCAGCTCAGGAGCAGGAAAAGTGACTCTGCTTTTACCCCAACAGAAGGAGACGTTCAGGAAAGCCCAGAGGGCCCCAAGGAGCCGGAGGAGCAGGAGCCTGACCGCGGCCCAGGAGAGGCGAGCCCGTGGAATGGGCCAGGTAACCAGCCGTTCGACCTCCATCCCCTCCCCCCCTCGCCATCTCCCCATCTGCTGAGGGCCCTGCACAGCAAGAGCTGGGATGGGACGGATGGGGACGCACCGAGAAGACCTTGGTCTCCTCCGAGAGAATTCCTTCAAGCATGGCAGGATTCGAGATCCTCCTTCCCTTCGTGGCCTGATTCTTGTGAAATCATTCTTCGTAGTGCTTTCTCTTCCTCTTTTCCTCTGCCTTAGTTTCTTCCCTCTACCTCTCTTATCCTTGATTTTTTTTCCATTTCCTTCTTTTCCATTTTGCCCAGTCTCTTTTTCCCCCTCCCCATCCCATTTCCCTCTCTCTTCCTCCTCCCTCTCCCTTTTTCTTTCTTCCTCTCCTTCTTCTTCCTCCTTCCTCTCCTTCCTCTTCCTCTTCCCTCTCCCTTTTTCTTTCTTCTTCTCCTTCCTCCTACCTCTCCCTTTCTCTCTCTTCCTCTCTCCTTCTCCTTTTCTTTCTCTCCCACTTCTTCTCCCTCCCATCCCATTTCCTCTTCTCCCTCTTCCTCTCCTTTTCTTTAGTTCAGAGGCTGTTTTGTTGTGGCCTGGACCCGTTGTCGGTTTGGTGAAATTCAGGACCCCCTTCTCAGAATAATGTTTAAAAAAAATACATTGATTATTTTGAAATAAATAAGATAAAATACCTAGATTAGAAAGAAAACCAATTATAATGGGGGGTGGGAGGAGGCAGGCTTTCCCCCATTCAAGCTCACAAACTCCAGAAAACTACTCAGGGACCTTGTTGCACAGTCCAGGTAAAGAGCTTCTGGTCTAGTGTCTCCCTCCTTTTTCCACTCCCCTGCCGCCTTTCCCCTCCCACTTCATCCCATCTTTCTCTGTCTCTTCCTTACTCTCATACCTGATATTCCCACCCTTGTTCCTATCACCTTCAGTCACGATCTTTCCCTCCCTCCCTCTCGCTTCTTATCATTCAGTATCCCTTTTTCGCTCTTCCTGGGATTGAGAGTTAAGTCTTTCCACCATAGCAAGAGTTAGGTTGACATGTTTTAGATAGTGAAATCTATCTTCTATGACTTCAGGGAGGTCCGTTATAGAAAGGGTCTTGGGAATGATTTTTTTAATAGCTTTTTATTTTCAAAATATTTGCAAAAATAGTTTTCAACATTCACCCTTACAAAATCTTGTGTTCCAACTTTTTTCTCCCTCCCTTAGATAACAAGTAATCCAATATATGTCAAATAGAGAATGAAGTTCTTGGATCATGATTCTCTTTCCTAAGACCGAGGATTCAAAGGAAGATACTGTGAGGCAAAAAATGGGAGGAAAGTCTGTCTGAGTTGTATCCTGAAGTATAATTAGTCCTGATAAGGAAGGAGAAAAGCTAAGTCTCAGTCAAATGCCCCCAGTGGTAGCATGGCCAGACCAGGCTGGCTGTTGTATTGGCTCTCATTCTACTCTAATGAAACTCTTTGGCAGAATACAGAGAGGTCTGTTTTCATTTTGCTGTGTCTGCCTTCCCTTTTTATAAATTTGGGCCCGGAAGGATAGGAAAGGGCAGAACTATTGAAGAGAGAAGAAAAGATGGCTATATGTATGTGATGAAGGGATGGATAGATGGCTAGAGTTTATTTATTCACTGAGTTTTTTCTGAGGACAAAGCTCTGGGTACTCAGGAACATACAGAGATGAACAAGGCTTGGTCCCTCCACTCCAGGAATCTGCCATCTGACGGAGGGGGAAAATAAAATGGTTGGGTGAACTAAGACTAGACACAAATAACTGCCATATTGGTTAGATTTTTTTAATCAAAGGATACTTGTTGAAATCCTGGCTTTCCTATTCATTACTTATAGGATATTGGGCAAGTGACTTAAATATCTGTAGGTCTGCTTTTGCGTAAAATATGAAGGTCAGACTGGGTGACTGCTAAGTTCCTTCTTTGTGAATATGATGAGTGCTATTAAGAGAGGTACAAATAAAATACTACTTGGGCTCAGAAAAGGGAGAACATGTGTCCACCTGGGAGTGATCAAGAAAACGCCTTTTGAGCTAGATTTTGCAGGTGAAGTAGGAGAGAGCATTCTGAAAAAAGAAACACTAAGCAGAGATGTAGAGATGAGAGAGCCCAGAGTAAGGATGGGGCAGGAGGAGGAAAGGAGGGGTGCTATAGATATTAGCTGCATTAATCCTAAATTAGTTAAAAATATAAAGAAAATAAAAGGAAAAGCCTTCAAAGAATGTATATGAAGAGCGACATAGAACATGGACTATACTTAGATTTCTGAATCTATTTTTTTTCTTTGTGTCTGTGTCTGGAAGGGGGCTTAGAAAGATTTCACCAGTGGAAGGATTTGGGTCATTTTTGAAAGAGACCTTGGAGTCAGATTAGAGAAAAGGAACAGATGGGTTATTTCACATTGCCCGAGGCAGAGACAAAAGCCTAAGTGCTTCTCCCTGTCATGGCTGATGGCATCTCTTCCCTCTGAGAAGGAGCTGGAGGTATGTGGCTTTGATCAAGGCTGACTTGAGGAAAGTAGCTTTGAGCCACTGGAAACCAGGCTTCTGTCTATTGTAGCAGTACTTTAGGGATTCGTGATTGTGTCCTTGTATATCAGTCAATCAATCAATCAATCAATCGACAAACATTTATTAAATGCCTGCTTTGTACCAGGAGCTGGGCCCAGGGAACTAAGACAGAAATGAAACAGTTGTTGTCTTCAAGGTGTTTATATTCCCTCAAGGGAGTTTTGCAAGTCTTAAAGCACTAAATAAATAATTGCTATTATTATTAAATGGTTGATTGTTAAACATGATGGTCATCGTGAGTGTAAACAATCCCTTCCCTAATGACCAATTCAGATTTAGCTAGACTGGTCCCAGGATGATGGCCACTGTTGAGCCTAGGTAAGATCTCCTGAAATGCTTACTTCTCTGGTGTAATCTCAAGGAACTAAATTTACCAGTATATACTGACAGAGTAAGGTTTTGTGGAGAAATGTACCCATTTATCAGATAGGAAATATCCAAAACCAGTGGAGAGATGCTCAAGAGTCAGAATAAGGAGGCCACGAGATAGCCTTATAGATGAGTCTTAAAAAAAACTTCTGGTTTAGGGTCCTCGGAGGAACCCAAGTGTAGCTAGAAATGCTTTGGGGGCTCCAGTGATAGCTCAGGGCAGTAGCCCCCAGAAGGATCTCGGCATATTATGAATTCCCGGGTTCTCTTATTTATCAGATCACAGAGCTGTAAGATATTTAGTCCAGGCCCTCATTTTTTCAGATAAGGAAATGGGCCTAGAGGTTAAGTGGCTTGTGTGAGGTCACACAGATAAAAAGCTTTAAAGACAGGACTTGGACCCATGTCCTCTGTCTTCTGAGTCAACATTCATTGGATTTTATCATGCTTCCCTCTTGTGATGGTTGACAAGGAAGATGAAAACCATGGTGGGTAGAAAGGGAATAGTGCAAAGTTACTGTAGTCAGAGTAATTGATAATAAAAGTAATCAGTAGCCTTTACCTAGTCCGTTAAGGTTTGCAAATAACTTTGCACATCTTATTTGATGTTTGAAGAAAGAGCTGGGAAAGGGGGTCACTATGCACCCCAGAAAACCCATATATGTGTGGCGGATTAGGAAGAGATTAGAAATGCCAGTTTTGAGAATGGTCTCTTTTGGTTATTTCCCCCTCTTTTACCACAAGCAGGAATCAATCGTATCACACCTTTTTCCTTTGCCTTCCTAATGTACGGCTCTGTGGCATTTCTTCAGGGCAAATAAACGGTGCTAGCCAACATGTCGTATGGGATGGGGGTCTTACTAAAAGGCCCTGTCTTGGTCCTTCTGTCCCCTTGGAGCAGAGATTCTAGAGCAAAACTGTGAATTCATCAGGTAATGGGAATCTTGCCTTTCTGGTTCGGCCATCAGACTGAGTGGCATTTTGAATTACCCCTGAGATGCCCTCTGCAAGGGGGAGCAGATTCTCCTGACATGGGTACCAGGACTGTCCCTCACTCGTCTTGTGAGTGGACACCCCCAGTTTGGAGAGGGTTTTCCCACATCTAGAGGGAAAAGCAGCCAGACTAGGAAGCACCCTTATTGCTGTGCTCAGATTCCTGAGTGCATCACGGGTAAGCTGGTGTTCAGCCCTTTCCCCATCTCTGCCCCCTTGCCTAGATATTTCCTCAGTGATCCCAAGCCACCTCCCCCTCCCTTCAATCTTCTCCAGGAAGGGAAACAGGCTCCCGGCAAAACTGATAACACTGGCCCTTCCGGGATGGGCTGACAGGAAATCTTAGGCCTCCCAAGTCTAATCAGCCTGTCTCTCTGCTCCCTCCTTCCCTGCTCTCGATGACCATTATGGGAGGTGGAGGAAGGGAATATAGGCTGACTCAACAAAACTTTCCCAACCGCCAGGCCATTCAATGACCAGTCTGACAGCCAATGTGTTCAGAGAAGCCTCTGGGCAACCACTATTCAGCCCAAGGGCCGACTGGTCATGGTCTCAGTTCCCTGCCTTTAGCCAACGATCTCAATTACTCTTGGTGAACAGGGCAGGCGGGAGACATCCCTGAGATATTCTGACCACAGAAGTGGACAGTGAAGGACAAAAAGCCAAAGATCCACCTGTTAATATTCATCAAGAACACTTTACCGTTTGAGGGAAGCATGATCCCTCTTCTCCCCCATTTACTTCCTTCTCAGTAGGCAATGTCCATCTGTCATTCAACAAATATTTACTAAATGACTATTAAGGGCCAGCAACTGTGCTAGTTTTTGGAGATACAAAGATAAAAGTCCCTATTTCCCAAAGAAACACGTTATTCCTGTCTTCAAAGAGCTTATATTCTATCTAGAGGAACAGAATATCCATAAATAAAAAATAAGTATCAAAGGGGAAGGACTTGTTCTTAACCCTTCCCACTTTATGAACAGTCCCATTGATTCCCCTTTCATTGACAGTCTGCTAAGTCCATCTGATACCTGCTGGGTTTCATTGGTTTTATATAATGACCAATCACTGCTTAGGAGGGCAGGCAAAGTAGCTCCTGTCTGTCTAGCACTTGGAAGGTTTATGCACTGCTCTATGAAGTAGGTGTGCCATTCCTCCTTTTTAATTATGAAGGAACAGAAGCTCAGAGGAATGGGATTTGCCTTGGATTTTCTAGCCAATGCTGCATCCACTAATCAGTCCCCTAACAAACATATTATGCTCCTTCCATATGCACGACGCCGTGCTGCCATGTTCTTCCCCTTCAAAGCTTTTGGGAAGGCAAGACTAACATGAAATAATATTGAGGAACAGAAGACATTCTATGTAAATACCTGCTCAGTTGTGTGTTTTAGATTATTAGAAAGGTGGCAGGCGTGGTTGGTAGAGAGTGGACCTCAAAGCCAGGAAGAACAAGGCCCAGGTAACATGGTAAGGCAGCCCACTTTCCGTGATCTTGGCAGTTCTGTCAGAGTATAAGTTTCAGAACAGTTAATGATCTGTATTGGTGGGAGCTCGCCGTACTCATGAATTCATATCTGGACCTCCCCAAAGTGGGGAAAGATGTATAAATGGTAGAAGAGAACCGTTAATGATCCGTATTAGTGGCAGGATAATGTCTGGGAGCTTGCCGTGAAATCACAGGTCTGGACCCCCCAAAAGTGGGGAAGAGATGCATAAATGGTGGAAGAGAACAGGGAAGATCAGTGCTTCAGGGAAGACTTCGTGGAGGAGGTAGCCTGGCCTGAAACTTGAATGATGAATAGAATTTGAAGAAACAGTGAGCACAGAGTGTGCTGGGAAAAAGGGATAATTGGAAAGGCTCCAGTGTCAAGGCACA
Organism: Antechinus flavipes; assembly: GCF_016432865.1. Taxonomy (NCBI): domain Eukaryota; kingdom Metazoa; phylum Chordata; class Mammalia; order Dasyuromorphia; family Dasyuridae; genus Antechinus; species Antechinus flavipes. Next base: position 51,811,798 of record NC_067399.1, on the reverse strand, counting down.
GTCTATTTAAAATAGATGTAAATGACACAAGGCATAATGAGCTGTCACTATCTTGCCAGTAGGGGAGAAGACCCATTTAACTCACTTTCAGGACCCTGAGATAAATACTAATGACATTTCCCTTAAATCCAGACCTAGCCTCAGTGACGCCAGGTATCTCTCGGAGCTGTGACCCTGACCCTTCCTTCCCTGAGGTCTTGCTTCAGCTATGTGGCCACACCCCCAGGCTTGGAGGTTGGTCTCGGGAGGAATCAGTCCCTGCAAAAGACTGACCACCTGCTCACTTCTCTGCCGGGGACCTTCCTGTGGCTCACTGTTCACTGGCCCTCTCCCTCTTTCAGAGGGAGTCTGGAAATGCATGCCCGGGAGGAGACTGAGGATGGAATTCCCATTTTTCTCTCGAGGTCATGGCGGGGGAGTGAGAGAAACACACAAATATGTGTGGGGTTTTGGAGGGGGATGGAAGACAGAGGGGCTTTGTTGACTGAGATCAGCAAGGACCAGAGGTGCTCTTTGTTATCAGTGACAAATGCTACAAAGATGAGCTGCTGTTTATAGGATGGCAGCTTGAGGTCTCTGACCTCAAGTCGTTACTTGGAATCATCAAATGTCAGAGCTTGGAAAAGACCTTAGAATTCATCTAGTCCAGACCCTATACTTGACAGATGAAGAAAATGAGGCATTAGATAGTGAAGAGATTTGCCAATAGATATTACCAGTGACATATAGATTACCACTTCTGGGGGCAACCCCCCTCCCCCTTTTAAAATTTATTATTAAAACTTTTTATTTTCAAAACATATGCATAGATAATTTTCAACATTCAACCTTGCAAAAACTTGTGTTCCAAATTTTTCCCTCTCTTCCCCCCACCTCCTCTCCTCGATGGCAAGTAAACCAATATATGTTAAACATGCAATTTTTCTATACATATTTCCACAATTATTATGCCACGCAAGAAAAATTAGTTCAAGGGGAAAAAAAGAAAATAAAATGCAAGCAACAACAAAAAGAGTGAGGATGTTCTGTTATGATTCACACTCAGTTCCCACAGACTTCTCTCTGGGTGTAGATGGCTCTCTCCATCATAAGACCATTAGAACTGGCCTGAGTCATCTCGCTGTCAAAAAGAGTCACGTCCATCAGAATTGATCATCATATAATCTTGTTGCTGTGTACAATGATCTCTTGGTTCTACTCACTTCACTCAGCATCAGTTCATGTAAGTCTCTCCAGACCTCTCTGAAATCATCCCGCCGATTGTTTCTTATAGAACAATATTCATATATCACAATTTACTCAGCCATTCCCCAACTGATGGGCATCCACTCAGTTTCCAGTTTCTTGCCACTACAAAAAGGGCTGCCACAAACATCTTTGCACATGCGAGTCTTTTTCTCTCTTTTATGTAGGGGTAAAAACTCTTTAGCACTGAGAATACAGCATGGCAAAGTAGAAAAAGAATGGAAGGTTGGAATAAAAAGACCTGAATTTGAATAACCATGACTTATTCACTGGGGTCATTTCCCCCTCTCTGTAGGTCCTTTCAGCTCTTTCTAAGAGACAGCTCTATGCTAAGGGATAGCACCAGGACTAGAATGAGTGTCTTGACTCTCAGGCCAATATTTTGTCTCTTACAACTTTCTTGCCCTATTCCTTTAGCCAAGTGACTTGACTTAGTCTCCTTATCTGTAAAATAGGGAAATATACCCTGCCCTACCTCACAGGGATATTGTAAGGCTCAAATGAGATCATGGATATGGAAGAAGCATGGATATGAGAGTTGGGGTGTAAGATGCAAATATATTTTGTATGTCACTCTGCTAACTTGGAGGAATAGAAGCTTAATGAAAAAGGAGGGGAGGGTTAGATCAGCTTTTTCCCCCAACATTCCTGAAGAAAAGTTTTATTTTTCCAGACTACTGGGAAGGAAAAAATGGCACCTGCTATTGGGTTCTGGGAATCTTCACCCTTGGGATTTCAGATACTCATTTTTCCCTTACCCCCAGGACCAGGGGTTTTAAGATTGGCAAAGATCACAGTGGATTTGGCTTGTTTTTTGTTAGAAGGTGGTTCCCCCTCCCCTTCTTTTTCAGATCAGTGAGGGTTATTTTATTTTATTTTTTGGGAGTTATTTGCATTCTTTATGGAAAAGAGATTTTTATTATCGGCTGCTCCCAGCCCATCGCTGTTCTGGTAATTGGAGTGATATTAATTTCTGTGTGGTAGGGAGTTGATGGCAGCCCTGCGATGCCGGTCCGATAGGCTGTTCCTCTCACACTAACCGCGGTGATAGGCGTTCTATCAGCCTTCTTGCAGGCGCTGCACTTATCAGGAATGGGTCTGGCAAAAAACTTTGAGCAGTCTGAATTTTCTTTTTATCTCTCTGGATCCGCTGTATGTCAGCAATGGCAGCTGTGAAGATGTAATATGGAGGGCAGGCAGGGAGGGGAGAGAGAGCGGAGCCACAGCCCCCAGAATGCTTTGCCCGAGCCAAGACTCCCAGAACATCCTCTCCTGGGTCTCTATCCCAGAGACAATGTACGTGGGGGAAGTCGAAGAGGGGGGAGGAGGAATCCCTCTCTACCTCCCCTTTCCCATCTATATTGGCTGAACCCTCTCCAGCAGTGTGATTCCTATCTCTCTTACAGTAACAAACCACTCACTTTGGCATTTTCAGCACACGTACACACAGTTCCTAACCTCCCTAATGACTCACTCTGGCTCTGAGGGCTGTGGAGAGCCGAATCAGTGACTGGGGGCTTGGCAGTGGGCTAACAACCCCAGCTCCGTCACTTTCTTGTCCTGCGCCCTTAGCCAAGTGACTTGACTTAGTTTCCTTATCTGTAAAATAGGGAGAGAGATAGACCCTACCTACCTCACAGGGATACGGTAAGGATCAAATGAGATCATGGATGGAAGCACTTTTTGAAAGTTGGGATGTAAGATGCAACTATATTGATAATTTTTATTACCAAAAAAAAAAAAGTGAAGATCTTCCATAATTATTCTATGCACATATCATGTTTAATTAAAATGGTCCAGTGTGAATCTTAGATCAGAAGACACTGAGGTCCTCCACATATTAAAGGGAGGGGGTGTGTTTTGGATAAAATTGTTTCAGGAGGACTGTTGATTACAAGCCAGATGTCCCTGTTGTCTTCCCAGCTGGCCCTGAACTAAAGCCAAAACTAGAGCCTGATGCAGGAAGACTACAAAACCCAGTTCCATCATATGCTCTTTGGCAAGCTATTAACTCCATGAGGATCTTGACCCCCTTTTCAATGACCTAGAACATGTTCAGTCTGCCCCACAAAATCTCATACCTGATCCTATGCCAAGAATTTACAGAAGCTCCAACTCTGAAGTTCTTTAGAAATAATTCAGGCCCACATCCTCATTTTTACCATTGAAAAATGCCTGGCTTATAAGGGAGAAATGTCTTGTTCATTTTCACTTAGGTAGTGAGGTTACAGTCAGAATCTGAGCCCAGCTTCCTGGTCTCCAGACCTAGTGGGCTTTCCATTCTGTTCTGTCTACCAGCTTTCCGCTCAGGTGTCTCCAGGGCAAAGTAGAGAGTTCTCTCAAGTATCCTTGTTGAGTACCCCTCCTGTGCCTAGTACTGTGTTAGGGATTATAGGACATTGAAAAGACAGACTGGAAACTTAGACTTAGTTTGAAGATCCAACCCTCTCATTGTACAGAGGCCCCGAGAAGTGAGATGGGCTTGGGGTCATAAAGTGGGAAGGGTATTATCTTTAGAAGTGAAGAACCCAGATTCAAATCTCATCTCTTTCACTTACTACCTATGTGATCTTGGACAAGGCTTTCCATCTTTCTTAGGCTGCCTCAGTTTTCTCTGCTGTTAAATGGAGGAGACCTAATATATTAGAAAATGAGTCCATTAGATCAAAGGACTGGAGTCCATTAGGTCAAAGGACAGAATCACAAAGAATCAGACATAACTGAATAAATAATGGGGGGAATTGTTAAATGGTCTCTCAGATCAACATCTGTGAACTTGTAAGCGGGGGTCCTTTAATTCTCAGTCCAGTCTTCTTTCCATTGAAATCTTAGAAGAACTCACATTTCTAATTGCCAGTATTACAGAAAAAGTTAAGGGACCATTCAAAATGGCAGAGGCTTGGAGATGAGATTATATGGGGCAGAGTGTAGCTCCAGATGCTTGAAGAAGAGAAGAATCACTCACTAACCTAGGAGTAGGTCAGTGATTAGTGCAATTAATGAATCAGTGATTAGTACAGTTAATGAATTCCCTAAAGTAGTCTCATATTTTCAAATTCTGCACAATTCTAAGTTATGATTATTTGAAATATGGACGTTGGCTCCAGCCTAATGCAAGTATGCAACACAAATTCATATACTGTGACACTTTGAAGGATTCTTCATTCTTACTAACCAAGACTTGGGTTTTGCCAGAGCTGGATCTTAAATTCATCATACCTCTTGGTTTTGCCCAGACATTCATGCTTTATCTTCCTCTGCTGGGTATGAGTTCAGGTCTTCCCTGGCTTTTTCTTAAGTCTCAGCTAAAGTCCTACTCTCTGTAAGAAGTGTTTTCCAGGCCTTTTTAAAGATCTTCCCTCCAAGACTACCCTCCCTTTACCCTGCCTAGATCTTTTTTGTATGTGTTATTTTCATGTGGTCTTCTTTGGTAGACTATAAGTTTCTTGAAGGCAGGAACGGCGGTGTTGGTGGGAATGGCTGGGGGGATTGGCGGGGAGGCCTTTTTGGTTTCCCCCGTGCTTACTAAGCAAAGTGCCTGGCACATAGTAGGGCCTCAGTAAATACTGACTGATTATTAATATTTGACTGTTGTTGATATAATGACAATTATTGATGATTGATTAATGATAGGAACTCAGTCAATGATGGTAACTCCAATTCTTTCTTTCCTTCTTTCCTTTCTTCCTTCCTAGGCAGTGTGGGATGGTGGATAGTGCTGAGTCTGTCTCTGACACTACTTAGCTATGGGACACTTAACCTTTGTGTCCCTTAGGCAACTCCCTAGGCCTTATCTACTAAGCTGGAAGGGGAGTTCCTTAGTTCCCTACCCTGAGGAAATCCTTTCCTTATTCACATATATTTTTCACAATCCTCCTATGGGAGAAGCGGTACATAAGTATTATAATTCACATTTTACAGATGAGAAAACTAAGGCTCAGAGACATGAAGAGAGCTATCCAAGGAAATAAAGACACTGTTAGAACCAGAACTGGTACTCAGTTTGCTATTGACCCCAAGTCCACAGGGCTTAATCCACTCTACCATGCAAAATAGAGCAATTGTTCTCTCTCTTTTGATATATCTCATCCATCCTAACTCCAGTGGGCCCTCACCACCATCTTGTTTCCTGTCCTCTCAGTAGCCTCAGCCTTTGGTCAAGAAGATGACAGCTCATTGGAAAATCTATCTTCGGAAACATAGATCATCTCCCAAGAAAGCAAATAAAGTCTCTGCATAAGGTGTTGTTCTCCAGGACTCACTTGATGGCCCACTTCTTTCTAGTATAATTGGCCCCTAATTAGAATTTGGATCCTCCATTGTCACTATGGAGTTTGATCTGAGGAAGTACGCAGAAAGCCACTTTTGTTACTCTTCCCAACATGGTAGCAGGAAAACCTGGAGCTGTAAAAATTACCCTGGCATGGATTCTATCAATATAAAGTTATTATAAAATAAAATATAAACTCACTCTCTCTCTCTCTTTCTCTCTCTCTCTCTCTCTCTCTCTCTCTCTCTCTCTCTCTCTCTCTCTCTATATATATATATATATAAACAAAACCTGGAGCTGTAGGTTCACAGCATGGCCTCCGGGTTTTTAGCGATTCATCCCCTTCGTTTTCAGATAAGGTAATGGAGGGGCTAATTCAGCAGTGGATCCTACACATCTTGGGATCGGTGGTGAGGGGACACACTGGAGGGAAGGAGTGGGAGTATCCCAGAAGCCATCGGGATAGGAGATAGCAGCCAACAGCATGGCTGCCAAGCAGTGACCTGTATTGTGAGGTCTCTAATTGGGAGCAGGGACTATCTTTGGTTTGGTTTTTTTGTGTGCATCTGGTACACAGTAGGTGCTTAATAAGTGTTCATGGAATGTCTCTCTAACTCTGACCTTCCTCCTGCCCTTCACCTCCTCCCTCCTCCCCTCACCACCATCCCCAGCACATACATCAAATTCCAATAAACCTCTCTGCCCACATTAGGTACCAGGAGACTCTTTTTAAACATTGGTAATCCCTAAGGTTTAATTCTTCTGTGCCCTAGTAAATTGTCTTTCCTGCACTAGAAATAATTAACTCGGATTTATTCTTCCTCTTCTTCTCACTGGCCTCCCCGCCACATTCATCAGAGGATACCTTTCTTTGACCCAGGGAGAACCTGCTCCTGGTCCCCGGAGCCCTTCTGAGTCCTGGGACACTGAGGGTTCCATTGGTCACCATTCCGTTTCTGACACGCAGCCTTGGGCATATTTCCTCTTGAGAGAGACAGAGGGCACGGCTGGCATGGGACCGAAAGCCACATTTTTTAGTCTATCGGACAACCGTGACTCCGTCCGTATTCCCCTTACACTAGGTTCCCTCTCCCCCTTCCTGGTCTGTCCCCCTCTTGTATCTTGATTTTCCTGACAGAGCCTCACGCATCCTCCCCACCCCATCCTGGGTACCCAAGTGACCAGGGCACAGGGGGCAGAGGCTGGGGGGGGGGCTGTCTCTTGCTCTAGCTATATGAAATGCAAACTGAATTTAAAAGGGGGAGGAAAGGGTGGGAGGGGAGAAGAAAAAGTATTTTTTATCTTTGAAATGACCTTGTTCGCTGGAGGGGGCTGGCTGCTTAAAATTCTGATATGCAAATCACTGATAGCTATAATCTATAATCCTCAACTTGGGAGCATTTAGAGATGGAGCCTGCCACATTTACCTCGTCTTTCAGAGGCGAAATTTTCTGCATATCAAAATGTGCTGGGCCCTTTGACTCCTTCCCAGCCTGGCTCTGTATTTATGAGCCATAAGAAAACTAGAATAAAACAAATCATCCATTTATAATTAAAGGAAAACCTGGGGCTGCGGGGGAGTTGCAGGGAAAGTGGGCCTCTGCTCTAGGTCAGGCAGGACTGGGGAGAGAAAAAAGGGACCCTGAGTGTGCAGCCAGAGGCTCTCCGTTCCACCGCCAGACTCTGCTATTTGTTCCCTGCTTCATTTTGGTCCGGCTGCCTCCCTTCTCTGGGTAAAATGGAAGGCTGTTGCTGGGAGTTCGGTTCTATCCATAGCATCAGAGGATCTGGGCTGGTCCTTAGGAGAGCCTGCCAAATTCATGCTCTACTCTTGGTCTAGCTTAGGGACCATGGTTCTATTGCCCCCCAGCTCCGGGCTTTGTATGTCAAATGAGAAGAACAATGACTACCTAACAGAAATATTGTGCGGATGTAAGAATTCAGTACAATAAAGATTTATAAAGTCTCTACTGTGTGCCAGGCACATAGTAGGTGATAAAGGGAAACCCAAATGGCACCTAATCTCAAGGACCGTAATACAGGGTACTCCAAGAGTCTTGTGTCGGCTTATGTAGTTTAAATGGTTTTCAAATTGCCTAAAACTTTGGGGATACCATGCATGTGCTGGTGTGTGTGTGTGTGTGTGTGTGTGTGTGTGTGTGTGTGTGTGTGTGTACACAGGTGAATAAATATATTTTTGGGAAGGAAAGGATATTTAGAACTGAAAAGAATGGAGGCAGGAATCAGGAAAGACTTCTAGGAGGAAATGGTGTCCGGGGTGAGTGATGGAAGGAGCTCCAAGGAGCAGATGAGGAGGGAGTATATTCCAGGCATGAGGGACAGCCCATGAAAAGGCCGGGAGGAAGGGGACGGTATGTCATATTGGTGGGCATTTAAAAGAATGGTTTGGCTTGCAATATAAAGGGAATGAAGATGAATCCTGGAAAGGTAGGCATGGAGCCTGATTGTGCAGGGCTTTGAATGCCACAACAAGGAGTTAAAGAAAGTCGAAAAAATATTTTTTCTTGATATCTTTGATTTTTTTTAACACTTTCCAATATATAATTTTCCTCTCCCCTCCCAGAGAATCATCCTTTATAGCAAAGAATTTTTAAAAAAAGAAGAAGAAGGAGGAGAAGAGTTATCAACAACTCCATGTGTTAGCATTGTGTTGAAGTAGTCACTTGGTAGTGAGGGTGGATAGCACTGGGCCATCTGCACTCTCCGACCTTAATCCTCCCTGTAACAGTACCAGAGGTTTGCAAACCATCTACCTGGAGCCAGGGGTGTCGCCCATGACCAGAGCAGAGCCATTCTTTGTAGTATAGGGGGACTGAGCTTCCTTTCTGGGTCTCATGCTCTCACCTTTGATTTAAAACCATCTTCACTGGTCCTGGTAGGAAAAACTCAATGCAAATCATTTCAGTTCAACATAATTGAAATCAAAAAGTACTTATTGAATGCCTACTATGTGCCAGATACTAATGGATATTAAGGCAGGGGGGAGTTCAGTGTTCAAGGAGCTTCAATTCTATTTCTTATTTGATAGATACTTTTCTCCCTTGCCATTTCCAGCTCTCTCCACACCTTCCCTCTGTCTCAGACTCCAAAAGTCAGGACAGAATCAGGCCGGTCACCCTTCTGTACTTGCATCTGGCTGGCTTTTCAGCGTCTCATTGACCAACAGTGGTGCCATATTAGGCACTGGCCAGCACTGCCTGGATCGATCGTCCTAAAGACTTCGGGGCCATAATTGTAATTTAGTGCTGGGAACCAAGGCTTCCGAGAGGTTCAATAATTAGCTCATATAAGAAGGAGAAGGATGGAGAGAGGGAGACAGAGGACTCGTGCTATTCCAAAGGTTAGGGAGGAAAGTATCTTTTCTCCCTGTCTTCTCCCAACTTCAAAAAACCCAAAACAAAACAAAAAAAAGTGAACTAATGGCCCCAGGACCTTTGGTGTTCAGGATCACTCTAACATTTTCTCCCTTCCTGTTGTTTGGCTTCTGAACTTCCCCTCTGATGGAAAGAATGAGGCTTTGAAAATATCCGCTAGTTTCCTGGCTTGGGGTGGGGGGTGAGGTAGAGGGTGTGGAGAAAGGGGAGAGTTGGTTTCCTTGGGGGCAGGGGTTTGGGCTCCCCCAAGGGCCAGACTGTTAAAAGGTCCAAGTTTTAGGCTTGGCTGTGACTGCCTCTTCCAGAGTCCCGGAAAGCATACAGGACAGGAGGAGCTCAGGGAGCCAGACTTGAGGACTAGGCTTGAACTTTTTCTCCCTCAGGGCCTCGGCTGCTTCCATCTGTCAAATAAGGGGACTGGATTAGGGGATCTCTGGGGAGCCCCTCCAGCTGGAATTTTGTGTGAAGTGCATCTTTCTGTACGGGCAGCCACATTGATCAGCACTGGCCAGAAATGTAACTGCGGAGATGCGATCATGTTGAAGGTCCTGGTTCTAGTCTTAGTCTCCAACCCTTTCTAGAGTATTGTCTTATCAATTTTCCAACCCTTTTAACTCCATCCATAAAATAGGGATAGTAATCCTTTGACTATGTGGCACACTGGGTTGTTGTGGGGTATTTATAAAGTGTTCTGTTAACTGTACTAGCTAGCTAGTATGGTTACTCTTTGCAATCTAGAGCCAAGTGGCAGAAGGGGCAAGACGAGTGGTAGTTATCTTGTTCCTTTGCCTTAATGTGCCTTTCTTCTTCACGGGAGACATGAAAGCCTGAGCTGATCCAGTCCAGTGCCTTCATTTTACAAATGAAAGGCAGGGGGGTGATTTGCCCAGAGTCACAAAGTTAATAAGGAGCACCTGAAGAAAAGGATACACAGTCAGGGCGTCTTAAACTTTTCTTACTTTACAATCTCTTTTCACCCTTTTGACCCCACCTATGTGGGTATGTAAAATCGGTATACAAATCAAACATTTAATGATAATATATCAGAATTTTGTGACCCCCTACATTCAGTTATGAAATGCCATTTGGGATCACAAACTACAGTTTAAGAAAATGGAGCCTGGGGAGATAGAGGAGAAAGTATATTTCATAGACTGTACCACTGTCCCCTCCTAGTCTGTCTAGAATAGGAGAAAACCACTGCTAATTCTTGTGTCTAAAGGACTCCTTGTTGGAGTGTGGTGGATTTATGCAGAGCCCCCACTCCTGGGAGGCCGAGTCAGGGGATTGCTGTATCTTCCTCATCTGTTAAATTAGAAGGTTGGACACTGGCTCCACAGCCCCTCTCAGCTCTAGATAGAAGGTCCCACAGCTTGGCCATTTGCCCCAGCTGGACCCCCTCTCAGCTGAATCATGATGAGCCATTTAAAACCAGAAAGAATCATGGAAACCAGCAAACCCTCCTCCCCTATCATCATCATTTTCCATTTTGTTTATAGCCTCGTTTCAGCTTTATTAGCTTTGTCTCTGAGCTTCATCCCCATCAAATATTTAAATATATCAGAGGGCCCTGGATCTCTTTAATGCTCTGCCATCTATTTTCCTTGAGTTTTCTGCCGCTTCCTAGGAGCTCAGTAAAGATTACTCACTGTTAATTATAGGCAGAGAGGAGAAAACATGGCCAGGGCAGAAGCTCTTTCAGGAGGTTTATGGTAGAAGGCATTTTTAGAGGTCAGATTGATTCCTGCCTCCCCTCCATCTGTCCCTCCCCTTGCCATGCAGGCAGTACTAGGCCCACGAGGCTCCAGAAAGATGAATCGGAGCTTTAACCTATCCTTGACTATAAATCATCCTGTGGTGGCAGCCTGCAGTACTGGGGGACAAGCTTCTTCTTCCTGGCCCCCTGGGAGTCCTGAAGGAGGCCAGGGCTTCATGAATCTTGTGGAAATGAAGGAAGGAAGAAAGGGAGAGGAAGAGGGAGGGAGAGAGGGAGAGAGGGAGAGAGAGAGAGAGAGAAAAGGAGAAAGGAAGGAAATAAGCATTCATATATATATGTGTGTTAGGCACTGTGATAAATGCTCTTTTACAAATATGATCTCCTTAATGTTCACAACAACTCTAGGAGACAGGTGCTATTGTTATCCCTGTTTTATAGTCGAGGAAACTGAGGCAGACAGTAATTCAGTCATTTGTCTAATTGCCTCACATAGTAAGTGTCTTCTAGACTTCCAGCCTATCTGCATCGGGGCAGAACCCCGAATCCCACCTCTGCCTTTTCATGTTTGTGCATCTTTCTTCATATCAGCTACCCTTTTCTGATTTTCAGCTTTGTAAGATTCAGTTCAAGGGTGTATTAAGCACCATTTCTTCTGCTTCCCTTTCCCTTTAACCTCTGTTCCTCCCATGCTTCACCTCTGAGATTATCTCCAGTTTATCCCAACAGGTAGTCTTCCCCACTAAACTGAATGCCCTTTAAGGGTAGCCTGTTGCTTATTCCCAGTGCTTAGTACAGTGTCTGGCTCGTAGCTAGTAATTAGCAAATCCTTTTCCGCTTGCCTGTGGTACACTGTGCTGGGTGCTCTCTCATTAGAACACAAGTTCCTTGATTTTTGTCTTAATATCTCCAGATACAAAGCCTTCAGTTAAATGCCTGGAACGTAGTAGGTGATTTAAAAATGCTGATTGATTGATCGCTTGATTGATAGTGTAATCCAAGGTCAGATGGCCAGCGCAGCCAGGGTGGGATTTGTACTTACGGCTGAACAACAAAAGCTTCTGCCTCCAAATCCATCTATTTCTCACACTGCATCACCTTGCAAATCTTAAAGAGCCACATAAATGCTAGCTATAGTTATTATTATTACAGTGCAATTGCTATTGTTTCCATTTTATAGATGAATAAACAACCTCACACAGATGAGACAACTTGTTTAAGGGGTCAGGATCTTACTTTTCAGGGCTTGAAGAAGCTTTAATTATCATGTTGGTAGTCCCTTCATTTTATAGGTAAGGAAACGAAGGTTTAAGAGGAGGAGGAGATTATTTATCTAGAATCCAACCCATTATATATACCTCCCTGTCTTTGATTATAGATTAGAAGGGACTTAGAGAATAAACAGAGGCTGTCTATTCTAGCCTCCCTCTAGAACCTGAATCTATTTTCTTTGTATGATCCCTGATAGAGACTTCCATTGATGGGGAACTCACCACTTCCTTGGGATTGCTTTATGAGGAAGAATAGATGAAGTAGTAGATGAGATCAGTTAAAGATCCTGGTTGAGAGAAAGAGGGTGTTTATTTCTGAGCTTACTTTAAAAAATATAGCTTGGTTTAGTCAAAGTCAAATCTGTATGGAAGGCTGAGAGAGCCAAAATGGGAGGTACAAAGGAGAATTGAGATCTGATTTGGAGAGGACATCTCAAACTTGTTTTTGTGTTATAAACCAATGGTTCCCAGCTCTTTTTTTCACCCTGCAATTCCTCTCAACAATGGTGGAAAAGTGTTAATTAACTCCCAGGGTAATTTAGTACACATAATATTCTGCAATTACTTACCCCTTAAGGCTCCATTAAAGAATTTTTAGCACCAGTCTATGGGGCCATCATCACAAGCCCCCGAGGGGTTCACAAACCACTAAATAAATGGGAGCTACTCTTGTCCACAATTTGGCTTCTAAAAGCATTAATCTTCATTCTTTTTGAAGGATGGCTCAGCAAAATTCACCATTTCAGGGACAGTCCTCAGTTTCTCTTCTGCTTTGTGTAAGGAAATGTTTATTTTGTTGGCCATAAAGCTCATAGTTAAATTTTTTTTGATCAATTAAAAAAAAGAAGAGTGTCTTGGAAGTCAGAAGATCATCCTTATTTCCAAGCCTGCCCCTGGCTCTGAGTATGATATTGAGCAATTCACTCTCATTTAGGGCCAGGGTTTCCTTATCTGGCCAATAAAGAGAGATTTAATTGTCCGCCTGGTCTGGCTTTCAATCTTGGGTCAGAATAATCATCTTAAATTACAGATCTTACCATGTTACATTCTTCCTCAAAAGGCTTTGATGGCTCCCCAGTGCTTTCAGGGTGAGATGCAAACTTCTTATCCTTATCCTGGTATTTGCACCCCCCCCCATCCCCACCTCCATCCCCTCTCTCCATTCCATGCCCTCCCCTCTTTCTTTCCACAACATGTAGCTTCCATTCATCTTTCTAGACATTTTATTCTAGTTTTCCTTGTAGGTTCTGGGTTCCAGCCAAAGGGACTAATTCAGTGTTTTCCAATCTTGGTATTCCATATTCCAGAAACGGGCCTTCTTTGGACCTAGAATCTACTGCCTTCCTTCCTTTTCCTCCCACTTCTTAGAAGGCTTAGCTTTCCTGATTAGCTGACTGCTAAAGCTCTATCCCCTACTCCCAGTTGTTCTTGTATGATCCTCGGCACTCCTTTTGGGGAGCTGCTTGTTTTTATTCTCATTTTATAGATAAGGCAGTTGTAGTCACACAGTAGGTACCTGACTCATAGTCGGTGCTTAAATAAATACTTGTTTTCCAAATGGCCGAGGCCTTTAACTTAAAATCTAGGTATTTTACTACAAAATCATCTAATTTCCCACTTCAGACAAGAGGAAGAATCACTAGCTGATGTGCCGCAGTGGGTTCTGAAACTGAGAGAATTGTCAAAATAAAACTTCTCAGAGGGCAGCATGATGATATTAATTAATAAGGCACAGGACTTGGAGTCAGAAGGATGTGGCTTCCACTCCAGCCTCAGGACCTCACCAACTGTGTGACCCTGGGGCAAGTGACTGAACCCACTTCTGCCTCAGTTTCCTCATCTGTAAAATGGAGGTCAGAATAACAGCACCTGCTTCTCAGGGTTGATATAAGGGCCAAATGAGATGATGATCATGAAGCATATAGCACAATGCCTGGCATAGGGTAAGTACTGTATAAATGTTAATTATCATCATCATCATTATTATTACGGTACCTTGAGCCAGGTTCTGCCTAATATTACAAAGCCTGGGGTCCCCATGGGTAGGTCTGCCTAAGGTCATGTGTCTAATTTGTGGGACTTCAGCAAAGTCTCCCAGAAGGGTGGGTGTTAAGTGTAATTATAAAGAAATTATTCTTTTTTGGCCTGATGGCTGCTCAGCCCTGCTCTGAGGATTCCAGGAGGCCTTACTTCCTGGGCTAATCATGGAATCTTAGAGCTGGGAATCTGTTCCCTTCCCCCAGGGCAATCCTAACAAAACCACTTTGGCCATCACATCCCACCATGCCTTAGTTGGGGGATTTTTACTCCCCTCTTTGACCTGCCACTTTTCAAATGAACATCTCATGTCAAAGTGGCCGAGATCTGAGTTGACGATTGGCCCTTTTCCTCTTGACAGAAGTAGGGAGAAGTTCCCTCTACTTCAGGCCTGGCCCTGTTGGCCCTCACATCGTCCAGGGTCCTGCCGGGTTTAATTAGAATGAATGAAAATTGTCGGCTTCTTCTTCCTCAGTTTGTGTGTGTGTGTGTAATTTTTTTTTTATCTGTGCTGTGACTCCTGTCTGACTAATCTCCGGCAGCCTGAAGTTTCTGTGAAAACCTCAAGGTTTATTATCGGGGACAGCAGGGCAGTCTGAGGCAGGACGGCTTGTTCTGATGGACAGGCCTGGGAGAGATCTCTCCGATTACTCCTCCTGGGGTGTGGGTATGAGTATTTTCCTTTCCCTCTGCTTTGGTATGTGTGGGTGGGAAAAATCATTTCAGCTATTTTTCTTTATCACCTCAAACTTGCCTTTCAACCCGATAGCCCTATTTGTGTTAGATTAACGGACTTTGAGAAGAGAAAAAGGCCGGCCCGGGAGGCACAGGGTGGGGGTAGAGGGAGGGGGGTTGGTTAGGGGAGCTGGACAGGGCAAGGAGGCAGATGGTGAACTGGAGGGGGTCAGGTCTGGGTCAGCCAGCCTGGATGCCATGCTCACTTGCCTGAGTTTCTTCAGTAGCATTCGGAGGGTCATCTGAAGGGGACTTGACCATCTGTCTCTCCCGCAGTAACCCCCTCCCCAAGCTGGATCTCACATGGTCACTCTCATGCTCTCCTTACTTCTGCCTCTTAGCTTCCATTAAGACTCAGCTTAGAGTCTGGAATCTCCCTCCCACCTTCCTTTCCCTGCTCCCCAAGTATTTTCCCCTTGGAAATAATTTTCCATTTATCCTGGAGATCCCCTTTTATTTATACTATCTATATTTTGTACGTGCAGATTTTTGTGGATCATCTTCCTCTTAAGAATGTAAGCTCTTTGAGAGCAGGCATTGTGGGGGGTAGGGGCTTTGAGGATTTTTTTGTTTGTTTGTTTGTTTTTTGGTATTCTTTCCTACTTAGTATTCCCACACTGTTCCTGAAGCTTGCTGAGTGATTAATAAATGCTTGTAGGGAAAATGACCAACCCACTCAAAACCAGCTCTTTGTGGTGGTAGGAAAAGCCTACCTGGTGAATACTAGCAGGGGATTTTCTCAGCCTATCCAGAAGAATGGTTGAAAGGTATCAGCCAGCTCCTTCTTTTTTCAAAACAGGAAGCTGGCTGATACTTTATGACTCAGTCTACTTTAATTTTAACTGTTACACTTGGCTGATTGAATATCTTCTTAAAGCTTGGTGGTATAGCCCAAGTTTAAGTGGTGGTGAGGTAATAGATCACCAAGCACTGTGCTAAGTACTAGAGAGACAAAGAAAGTCAGGAGCAAATCCTGCCTTCACAGAAGTCTCACTCTAATGGATGAGACAGCATGGAAAGAGCCACGGGTGTACTTTGCAGACAAGATAGAAAGTCATCTAGAAGAGAAGGCCTTCGCAGCTGGGTCCGACTTGGAGGAGGAGGGGGAACTGGTCCTGGGAACTTGGCCACATCCCCCTTTAAGCGCCATCCAGGTGCCCTCACTTGGGTTTAGAACTCTCCCCCTTGTTGGCCCAAGCCATGACTTCTGCAGAAGTGGTTACATTTCAATAAGTCAATAAGCATTGTTTGCCTTTCAGTACAGTATGTAATAGCTCTCATTTTTATAGGACTTTGAGGTTGGCAAAATGTTTTATTTACAGTTAAGGCTTTTGATACACAGGAACCTTATGAAGTAAGTGCTCTCATCATCCCATTTTAGAAATGAGGAAACTAAGACAGAGTGATTGAGTGGCTTGCCCAGGGTCAGTCAGTTAGGGCACATCTAAGGTAGGATTTCCTTTGATCCTGCCCACTGGAAGTTGTAGACCCCTGACCCCAGCCTTGGTGAAAGGTTCTGTGTCTCCATCTGGGAGAAAGGACCTTCATAGTACTTGGGGCCTGAGTCTTGCCACTGGAAACACTGGCTTTCCTGGGAGACATAGAGACTAAATTTGAGCCGTACTTAACAAGGTGCCTGTGCTGCTGAATTCACCAGAGAAAGCTTGAGCTTCGCATCACAAGCTCAGAACAGACCATAGACATGGTTCTGGAAGGAACCACAGAATATAGTCCTTTTGTTTTATGGGAGAGGGAAATATCCAGCCCCTCTGGGAGAATGGGCCAGCTCTTCAACGCTAAAGGCTCCACTCCATCCCTGCTCCTGGTACTGCCTAGATTGGGCAGGAGCCTTCGAGAAAGCCAGGAACAAATCTTGCTCGGAGGTGTGGGAGGAGGGGGGACACGTGGGGAGCTCTTGGGCCCATTTGTTGTCAGATTTCAGTACAGATGGCCCTTTTAAAGGCTGTGGGGGAGTGGGGAAGAGAGCAGATGAGATTTGTGTGTGAGTGATTGCTATCTCTGCACTTTATCTCTTCCTTGGGTACCTATCTAGAAACTGATATCTCTCCCCCTTGCAGCCAGCCAGCCAACTACCCTGTCTCCTTGGTACCTCAATGGAGCACTCAGGCGCCTACATAATCCCTACATTCTCCAGTAACCCTTTACTGGCGGAGAGTTTCCAAACAGCCGGCCGCTCCGACCCTCTCGCCTGTGTACCAGTCATGCCTCTTGCTGCTTTTTTACATCTCCTGTCCTCCATTAGCCATTGGGAGACGGGCACTGCCCCCAAGCAGCTGCCAGGAGGGCACACACTGCACAGAATCCAGGCTCAGGCTGCCCTTTAGTTTCAGAAGCACAAGTTTCTGGTCCTGAGAAAGGACACAGCTGATGTTCCCACCACAGATGCTCGGCAGTCAGCCAGCCCCAGAGTAATCTGTCTTTCTCAGGTGGGCAAGGTTTTCTGGGCAGCCAGGAAGCGGGTGCCCATAAATTCTGAGTCCTGGTCAAGGCCGAATACTAGGCCTTTTTGCCTAGAATCTTTCGGAGATTTCTGATGGGAGAGGGACCTTTCTCCACTTGCTCCTATGAAGTCACCTATAGTCTTCCTGAGTCCCCTATGTCTACCTGAAATAGAAAGAATATTGATGCCATCTTCGTTTCTTTCTAAGACCAAGTGTCTCTGTCTCATCTAGGTTAGAAGTTTAGTATCCACTCTCGGGGCTTATCCTAGTGATGATTTTTTGGGGGAGGGAGAGAGGGCAGTTGGGTTAAGTGACCTGTCCAGGGTCGCACAGCTAGTGTGTGTCAGCGGCCCTATTTGAACTCGGTTTCTACTGCCTCCAGAACCATTGCTCTGTCCATGCTCCAGCTGGCTGCCCTTCCCAACAGTGACTTTGGCCAACTCATCTCTCCTTAGGCATCCTGGTGGCACCCCCATCCTGGGGCTCGCCATCCCAACGCCAGCCCTACCGCAGCTCAGAACTCTCCACCTCAAGTGACTCGCCAGCCTCAGTCTCCCCTAGTGGAAGGAATTACAGGCATGGGCCATCATGCCCAGCCAGACTGCTCCCACTGGCTCTATGTGCCATCATCAGGATCTTTCCCCCCTCCAAGTGCAGTCTCATTGCTACCCTCTTGCCCCCCTCCCCCAGAAAAAGCCTCCGTAGCTACCAGCTCTTTCCATTCCTCACCTCAATGCAATGCCAAATTTTCCTACTATTCCTTCCACGACCTTTCTGATACCCATCCCTGCTTCCTTGAGGTCATATTTATCGGGAACTCATCTCAGTATGGATGAGGACATAAAATCACACAGACTGTCAGCTGGAGTAAGCCTCAGGAGGCACCTCTAAACCAGCTTCTAGCTGAACCAATCTCCGTCCCCTCCCACATACATACCCACACACCCCATTGCAGAACCCACCCTGCTTGTCAGAGCCCTTCATTAAATGTAGTTTTGGTTTTTGTTTTTTCCCCCTGAGGCATTTGGGGTTAAGTAACTTGCCCAGAGTCACACATCTAGTAAGTGTTTAAGTGTCTGAGGTCCATTTGAACTCAAGTCCTCTTGACTCTAACCAATGCTTCATTCACTGGGCCATCTTGCTGTCCCATATTTTAAAGTTTTAAAAATGCATCAGATTTGTTATTGCATTCAGTTGGCACAAGAAGGGTCTTTTCTTATTCCTACTTTACTAATAAGGAGACTAACTAAATTGTTCCGTTTCCCAAGAGAGATTAAATGACCTACCAGCCTTATTTGATTCTCACAGACCAACTTGTTAGGTAAATAATAATATTATCCCCATTTTCCAGATGAGGGAGATTAAGTGATTTATCTAGGGTCCCGATCTAAATTCCTAAGATAACATTTGAACTGGAATCTTACTTGACTCCCCGTGCAACACTCTGGCTTCTGTATTGGTCCAGCTGCTTCAAGCCTGATGCTCATTGGTTGTTTCAACCATGCTGGTTCTGCCTAACCCACCCTGGGTGAAAAAGCTCCTCCCCTGGCTCGTAGCCTCACTATACTGTTCACCACGGTTCCGTGTTCCCCAGCCAGGCCCCAACACAGCTGGAGGCATTGTAAAGCCAACTCATGGACATCGGCTTTCTTCTACTTGGCTAACTTCAAAGGAATGGAGAGCTGGAAGGTCACAATATTCATCCATTCAATAGACACTTAATAAGTATGCTTAATAATGTGCCTTGTTACATGTGAGGCACTCGGCCAGATGCTTGGGAAGACACAGGGAGGTCAGTCAATCAATCAGTCAGTCAGTCAATCAACAAGCATTTAAGTACTTGCTGTGTGCCAGGAATTCAAAGCTCTCCACAATCTGACATCTCCATAGCTTTCTCACCATATCTCCTATCACTCCCTTCCACACTTGACATTCCCAGCAGACTGGACAATTAATTCTCGGTTCCCTGTGCCTTTGCTTGCCTTGACCCTGGAATGTCTTCCTTCCCTCTCCCTACCTGTTTAATTTCTGTTTATTCTTTAAAACCCAGCTCTAATATACTTCTTTCATGAAGGCTCCCCTGATATAATATTTATAAGATACTCAGCACAGGGTCTGGTATGTAATTGTTATTCAGTCTTTTCATTTATGTCGGACTCTTTGTGACCCCATTTTGGCAGAGAGGCTGAAGTGTTTTACCATTTCCTTCTCTAGATCATTTTACAGGTGAGAGAACTGAGGCAAATGGGGCTAAGTGACTTTTCCAGAGTCACATAAGCTAGGAAGTCTCTGAGGCTGGATTTCAACTCTGATCTTCCTGACTCCAGACCCAGAGCTCTACTACATAGTAGGAGCTTTATAGATGCTAGTTTTTCTTTTTTTTTTTTTTTTTTTTCTTTTTTCTTTTTAATAGCTTTTTATTTAACAAGTTATACGCATGGGTAATTTTACAGCATTGACAATTACCAAACCTTTTGTTCCAATTTTACCCCTCCTTCCCCCCACTCCCTCCCCTAGATGACGGGATGACAATACATGTTAAATATGTTAAAGTATAAATTAAATACAAAATATGTGTATATGTCCAAACCGTTATTTTGCTGTACAAAAAGAATCAGACTCTGAAATATTGTACAATTAGCCTATGAAGGAAATCAAAAATGCAGGTGGACAAAAATATAGGGATTGGGAATTCTATGCAATTGTTCTTAGTCATCTCCCCGAGTTCTTTCCCTGGGTGTAGCTGGTTCAGTTCATTACTGCTCTATTGGAACTGATTTGGTTCATCTTATTGCTAGAGAAGGCTACATCTATCAGAATTGATCCTTATATAGTATTGTTGCTGAAGTACATAATGATCTCCTGGTCCTGCTTATTTCACTCAGCATCAGTTCATGTAAGTCTCTCTAGGCCATTCTGAAATCATCCTGCTGGTCATTTCTTACAGAACAATAATATTCCATATTATTCATATACCAAAATTTATTTAGCCATTCTCCAATTGATGGGCATTCACTCAGTTTCTAGTTTCTGGCGACTACAAAGAGGGCTGCCACAAACATTTTGGCACATACAGGTCCCTTTCCCTTTTTTAGTATCTCTTTGGGGTATAAGCCCAGTAGAGACACTGCTGGATCAAAGGGTATGCACAGCTTGATAACTTTTTGAGCATAGTTCCAAATCTCTCTCCAGAATGGCTAGATGTAGTCACAATTCCACCAACAATGCATTAGTGTCCCTGTTTTCCCACATCCCCTCCAACATTCCGCATTATCTTTCCCTGTCATTCTAGCCAATCTGACAGGTGTGTAGTGGTATCTCAGAGTTGTCTTAATTTGCATTTCTCTGATTAATAATGATTTGGAGCATCTTTTCATATGGCTAGAAATAGTTTCAATTTCTTTGTCTGAAAATTGTCTGTTCATATCCTTTGACCATTTATCAATTGGAGAATGGCTTGATTTCTTATAAATTAGAGTCAATTTTCTATATATTTTGGAAAAAAGGCTTTTATCAGAACCTTTGACTGTAAAAATGTTTTCCTAATTTATTGCTTCCCTTCTAATCTTGTCTGCATTCGTTTTGTTGTACAAAAACTTTTCAATTTGATGTAATCAAATTTTTCTATTTTGTGATCAGTAATGATCTCTAGTTCTTCTTTGGTCATAAATTCCTTCCTCTTCCACAGGTCTGAGAGGTAAACTATTCTGTGTTCCTCTAATTTATTTATAATCTCATTCTTTATGCCTAGGTCATGAACCCATTTTGACCTTCTCTTGGTTTTCGATGTTAAGGGTGGGTCAATGCCTAGTTTCTGCCATACTAATTTCCAATTTTCCCAGCAATTTTTGTCAAACAGTGAGCTCTTATCCCAAAAGCTGGGGTCTCTGGGCTTGTCAAACACTAGAGTATTAAATTTATTGGCTGTTTTGTCCTTTGAACCTAACCTATTCCACTGATCAACTATTCTATTTCTTAGCCAATACCAGATGGTTTTAGTAACTGCTGCTTTATAATATAATTTTAGATCTGGTACAGCTAGGCCACCTCCATTTGATTTTTTTTTTCCCATTAATTCCCTTGCAATTCTTGACCTTTTGTTTTTCCATATGAACTTTGTTGGTTTTTTTCCCCCTAGGTCATTAAAATAGTTGTTCAGGAGTCTGATTGGTATAGCACTAAATAAGTAGATTAGTTTAGTTTTTCTTATTGTTAATGTTTTAATAGTTTTATTATTGTTATTGTTATCTCCCATGGTACTTTGTTGTGCTTCTCTCTAATATACTTTTCTTATAATATTGAATGTTACTATTGTTAGTTTCTTGTTGAGCACAACTTCCATGAGGACGCCTCATTCGCAGTAGGTGTATAATAAATGCTTGCTGACATTTATATAATATGCTTATGGTAGGAAAATATAGAGGTGGACAGATAATCAGACAGAATGGGAAGCAACTATATTCCCTTTTGCAAGGTGATATTACTATTAAATGATCTGTCCTGCAGGTCTATCAGAGGCTCAGTAAAGGTGGAGAATCATTTACTTCCTTCCCACAATCCTGCGCTGCCCATGTCCTCCATATCCCACGTCAGGCAATCCTACTCCCTACCCAGAGCACTAGACTTGTGGTCAGATTTCTGATCTGTCCCTCCCTGGTTTTGTGACCTGAGGCAACTCCTTCTAAACTTCAGATCTCCTTTTCTAAAACAAGGAGATTGTATCCTCTGATCTCTGAAGTTCCTAACAGATCTAAGTCTCCTGTAAGCTGTGAAAGCTCTCTGAACCTCAGTTTCATTTTCTATGAAGTGGGGATAATAGGATCTGCCCCAATTCCCTTGAGGTTGAGATGGTGTGTGTGAAAGTGTTTTGTCGTTTTCACATCTTGCCCAGAAGGGAAACATTTTTAATTACTATGACTTGGGAACAACGCTGATTCTATCTGCAGGGGCAAGGCAAGTGGGTCTTCCTGCCTGCTCTCTGGAAGGCTGTCAGAGTCCCCACATCCCCCTCACCTCGGTCTTCCACTTATTTGCCAGCCTTCCGCCTCCCGGGCAGCCCGATAGGCCCCCTGCCCCTTGGGCCCCCAGCTATCAACTGGGCCGGGCCACTGACATCACCATCTTGGTTCCCTGTCTTTCCTGGACAGGATATCGCTCTGGCCAGTGGTATCTGAGCAGGAGCTAATCATTCCACGCTCCATTTCCTCCTCCTCCTCCTTCCCCTGGCCTGACTTCCTGGGAATGGGCCCTCACTCTTCCCCCTAACTCCCCACCCTCTCCTTCCCCCATCCCCTAAGAGGCAAGTGGGGGAGCTGTCTGCTGAGCTTCCTCCTGTGAGCTGAATCAGGGAAACAGCAGGCGGGGCAGGGTCCTGGGCCATGGGGAGGGGAGGGGAGCACCGAGAGCCAGCCACGTGGCCAGGGTGGGAAGTGTCCATAGTTAAGACAAAAAGGTCGAGAACGCTCTTAAACTCCTGACTCCTGCCTCAGGTGGACTAAAAAAATTCGTGAACTGGACCCTTTTTGGCAAGGCTGCTGAAACCTGCGGAGCCCTGCTCAGAGTCACATTTTTAAATGCATAAAATAAAAAAACAAAGGATTACAAAGGAAGGCAATTACAGTGAAATACAACAATCAGATTTTTTAAAAAGCTAATTTACAGGTCCTAGATGAATAACCTCAGATGATCTCTCAGGTCTTTTCCAGCTTTGAGTCCTGTAATTCTTGGACTCATTTTTTCCTCTGGTTTTAAGGGACTTTGGAGTAGCTGCAAAGCCAGAGTGGGACAGGTCTTTCTTCCCAAGATGTCCCTTGCTCTTCCAGCCAGCAGCCCTTTCATGCCGCTGGCCTCCGGGGGAGGGGGGGAGGGGGAGGTTGGTCTGATGGGGAGCACCTGCTGTTCTTACCTTGTGCCCTCCAGGCTTGACAGCCCTGTTTGTTACCAGCACCTCAGGCCAAAAGCAAACATTTGGATGGAGGGACAGACCAAACAGACCAAGACAGGTGGACAGACACACATTCTCCCATTCAAGAATATCTTAACTTTCTACCCCAAAGCACACTTGACAGGTGTTAGTTAGTACCCCTTAATTGCTTAGGTCTTCCCTTTCTTCATCACTTATCTTAGAATCATATTCTGCCTCTGGCATCTTCTCTGGAAAATAAATGAGGGACTAGATATTCTGTGAGATCTGTAACCTGACGCTCTATATTTTAAGGGCCCTTCCACTGTTGACATTTATGTTCTAGTTTCCCTCACAGTTCTCACAGTCTAGATTCTAAGGTCCTGTTCTAGTTTTGATCTTCTGTATTCTAAGGTTCCTCCCAGCTCTGACATTCTAAGTTCTAAGCTCCTTCCTACTTCTGATATTCTATGTTCTAGGAGCTCTTCTAGCTCTAACATTCTCTATTCTGTCCTCCCTCCCAGCTCTGCCATTTGGTTTCCTAAGGTCTCTCCCAGCTCTTAAATGTCTGTGTTTAAGGGTTCTCCGTACAGTTTTAAATCCTCCCGATCCTATGTTCTTCTTCCTGTATGCTATCTTTTATGGGGGGTGCTAGGGGAACCCTCTGCCGGGTGACATCGTTCTGGCTCTGCTTTAATTTCTTGTGTGGCCATGAAAGCAGAGGGCCCATGTATAACCCACAGCACTCCCAAGTGCATCCCAAAGCATATTAAAATATAATTAAGAAATACTTAACAGAATAAATAAAAATATAAAATAGATATTGTTTTATAAAATTAGGTTGTTCTGCAGTCCAGGGATCCTCATTTGGTTTAGTGAGCCCTGATTCTGTTTGAATTGGACGCCACCGGTGTTGCATAATGGGCTTGGAAATGAGGAAGCTGGGTCTGAGCCCTGACGGTGTCACAGGCTCCCTTTCTGGGGTTCAGGCTGCCCCCTTTGGGTTTCAGTTTTCCTGAAGGGGGGGGGTCGAATAAGGGAGATGAAGGATCCCTGACCGCTCTCTCTCACAGGGGAAGTGATGGGAACATAGGCGTGAAACTGCATGGGAACCCTAGAAAGATGACCAACAACCGCATCCTGGGGGAGTCTTGGAGAGAGCCAAGGGTCACAAAGCCCGAGCTCTGAATCGCAACACCAGCACTCCATAGTTGTGTACTTTGGGGCAACTGACTAACTTCTCTGGGGCTCAGTTTTCTTATCTGTGAGTGACAGTGTTAAAAAGTGTGTGACAGTGATAAAAATGGGTCTCATGCCGTGCTCCGAGGCAGCCGAGCAGGTCAGAGCCCTGGGTGTGTGGAGGAGGGCTGAATTCAGGCCGGCCCCAGGCACTTGGCTTCTGGCTGCCTCAGTTCCCCAAGTATAAATTAGGGTGACAGGGCATTTATCTTCCAGGGTAACTGTGAGGATCAGATGAGATGATACTGATAAAGCACTTAACGTAGTGTCAGGATCACAGTAAACAATAAATTCTCTCTCCCTCTTCTGCTCTCCTTTCTCTCTCTCTCTCTCTCTCTCTGTATGATCCTGTGACTTTATCTCTCTATCTGTCTCTGTTTCTTTGTCTGTCTGTCTGTCTCTCTCTGTCTTTGTGTGTGAGCCTGTCACTTTATCTCTCTGTCTCTGTTTCTTTGTCTGTCTGTCTCTGTCTCTTTCTGTCTCACTTCTCCTTCCTTGCTTCCTTCCTTCCTTTCTTCCTTCAGAGTATTTCTATCCACACTTTTTGCCCATTTCCACTATCCCTAAGCTTGACAGGAGCAACATGGAGGCCAAGTGTTAGAATGTCACAGAAAACCAGAACTTGCAGAGACCTTAGCAATCATCCGCCCAGTCCCACTTTATAGAAGTAGGAACAGGAAAGGGTCCTTGTGCCCATTCTTCCGATTGGATGTGTCCTAGAGGAGAGGACTAGCCTCCTCATACCTCTTTGGTCTCAGTTCCTGATTTGTAAACGAGAGGGTAGAACCAGAAAATCCAGCATGGGAGGCTTTTTCCAGCTCTATGTCTTGGTCCTAGTGAGAATAGCTAACGCTTCTGCAGCACAGCCAGGTCTACAGAAAGCCTGCACCTGTGTTATCTGCTTTGATCCAGAGAAATGTCGGTGCCGTCTCATGCAGCGGGGTTTGGATCCCAAAGGTTCCCAGCCTGGTGCTGGGCCTGTGACATGAGACGGTTCCCCCACATGCAGCATTAGATGCTTGTCTCTCTCATTTTTTGTAAGGGAAGGAGCCTTGCCAGCCTCCTGGCCCTGGGGCGGAGTGTCAGTGGGCAGAGGAATGGGCTCCTGCAAAGGCACTGCTCCCTTTCCCTCTCGGCCCCCACGGGCCAAGGGAGCCGGGGCTGCCGCCCTCAACAGGGGGCTTCTCTCCAAGGCATTTGTTTGTTTGTTTAACTTTTTTTCCCCTCCCCTAAAGAATTTTTCCATTAAGGTGGCGGTGGCCGGTTGGGCCGATAAGATCATGTCAGTGGAGATGGGACAAAGGGGAAAAGATCTGCTTGAGGGTTTGATCATATCCTGAGTGGAAGGGCACATATTCAGGCCTGAAATGAGTTCTGATCTTATCTGCCCACAGGGTTATGGTTATTGTGTTTAATAAAGGATGGTCTTTCTTCTCTTTTTTTCCCTTCTCTTCATCCTTTTTTTCTTTTCTCCTCCATCTCCTGCCCTCCCCTTCCCCCAATTTTTCTCCCCCCTCATCTATCCTGATGTCCCCTGGATTTATCTCCGTGGCACTGACCCTCACCCTTCCTGACTTTTTTGCCCAAAGAGCCTGGTTTCCCCAAAGGCGGCAGGAGGAAGAGGTCCTGTGACCCTCTCACGCTCCTTACGAGATTTCTCATCTTCTATGTTAGCTCAAGAGAGCAGAACTGGGTCAAGGAGAGGCAAAGTATCGGGGAGACCCCAGCCCACCCCCACCAAAGGCAGAAGCCTCTCATGGCAGTTCTGGATGGTCTACCCCACCGCCATCTTTAACGTCTCCCATGGGCAGGCCTTTTCCCCATATAGCCCCGTTCTGTGCTCTTTGCTTTGCTCCTCTGCTTGCTCCTCCATCATGTTCACTTACCCTCACGCACGTGCACACAAACATTAATCCACTACATATATATCCTGTTGAAGAGTGGCAAGAGTGCTGCTGTTTGAATTACAAGGAGGGCCGTCTTTTCTTGGAAGGGACCCAGGTGTCCCTCCCCGGAGCTGTCGGCCTCCTAGCTCCTCCTCCCAAAAGGTGACCCCATCACCAGAGCCTGGACCCCAGGAGCACCCTGGCCCAGCCCGGGAGAGCTTCCTGACCACGGTTGCTATGTTTGTCACTGAGGATGCTCCTTGGAGAATGGGGCCTCCTTTCAGCAGGGTTTATTAAGCTCCTACTATTTACCGGGCTCTATGTAATCACTCGGAGAGAGGAAGGGAAAGGGTGTTTATTAAGTACCTACTGTGCCAGTTACTTTGCCCACATCTCATTTGAGGGACAAATCTTCATGGAACTCAGTCTACTTGGGGCAGAAAATAGCAAGATATTCAGGAAGGTCATGAGTATGACCTGGAAGGTTCAGGAGAGGTTAGAACCCAGACTGTCCCGGGAGTCCAAGGGAGAAGGTGCTCTTCACTCTGGGGCAAGGTGGCCGGCATTGGAGTCGGGCTTTAAAGCCTGGAACAAAGGGCTCATCTCCGTCGTACGTATGAGGGCTAGGGGAGCGTGTGAACAAGTTGGGGAGACACTCATAGAGTAGTTGAGATTTAAGCTGACCCCAAAGGACAAAATAGATTTTGGTGAGCCGTGGGATGGAGTCCTGTGAGTGAGGCAGAGGAAGGACTCCTGAACAAAGGCGTGGAGGCTGGAAGCTACTGGATGCAGAAAGAAGAGAGAGAGAATAAGGGAGGCAGAGGAGGGAGACTAGGAGGGAATTGGCTTGTCTCTAAGAAGAAATCTAGAGGAAAGAAAACTGGATTTATAGATAGGACCTGGGTTCAGATTTAACCGCCACTTTGTAACAACTTACATCAGTAAAATAAAGACCTGACCTAGAGTTCAGAAACCTGAGTTCAAATCCTGCCTCAAACATGTATAACTTTGGGCAAATAGCTATCTGCCTTAGCTTCCTCATCTGTAAAATGGGAATAATAATAATAAAAATAGTATCTATTTCCAAAAGTTGTTGTGAGAATCAAATGAGAAAATATCTGCAACTCTAACTGTTGGTGGTGGTCTAGATTCTCTTTTCATTCCTTTTCTACTTCAGACACAGGGAAATGAAGTGAGAAAAGCAAGTTATAGAAGTTCTGACTATCCATCTGGGGAATTTGGCTGATACAGTCGGCAGGTGGGAGCTATTGCAGACTCTTGAACAAAAGAGGGACCCAAGGACATCAGCGTTAGTGGTCTCCTAGGGATTTGCAGCCTGGTTCTTGGCTTACCTACATTTCACTCTGCAGTCGTGGGGGGATTACTTGATCCACTGCAGCTTCAAGGCCACTTTCCCCTGGTGGCTGGCAGGGTGACATCCCACAGAGATAGACTTCAAGGATCTTCTGCTTTTGGACTCTACTTCTCCTTTCCCCAGTCTCAGAATTATACAGGACCGCAATAGGAAACTGGGCACTTTGTCAGACCCGTTCCTAAGGAGACCCCTGTTAGACGCTTCCCCGACTTGCATCCTGACCATTCCTTATTTCACGTTCCTTTCTTCCCCCGCAGGACCTGTGCCAAAGGCCCGCTGCATCCTTTAAGGCTCCCCCCAAATGGTCTCCCTCTTCTGGCCTCTCTCCCGATTTCCCTCCTGGGCTCAGGAGCCCTGAACACGGCCCAGGAGAACCCAGGGCTTTGTGTGCTACAGAATGGCAGGGCTGATTTTTCTCCGACCCAGCTTCCTTCCTCCATAGGCTCACAGACTCAGAACTGGAAGGGATCTCACTGACCATCTCATCCAATGCACGTATTTAACGATGAGTAAACTGAGGCCCAGAAAAAGGGCCCCGTTTATTTATTCAGCCGTTCCCCGACGGATAGGTGTCTCCTCAGTTCCCAGTTCTGTGCCCCCAATATTTTTTGTACGTATCGGTCCTTTTCCTTTTGGCTTTTCTCTCTTTTGGAATACAGGCCCACCGACAGGAGGGTCGGGGGAAAGCGTTCGGTGACTTGCCCACTCCCACAGGGAGTTAGAAATCGGGCGGACTCCACAGCCAGTGCTCTCCCCACTGAGTCCCACTGGCCCCTAACTCTAGTCGGGCACAAAGGGGACCCGCTCTGGCCCAGGGCCTGGGGAGAGGTATATGCCAGGATAAGAGAGAGGAGGAGGGAGGGAAATAAGTCTGCCTTTCGTCAGAGGGGAATGGAGAGTCCCGAGTGTGAGTTCTGACACTTTTGTGTAACCTTGGACGTGTCTCAGAGCTGCTCTGGCCCTCACTCCCTTTATCTTGACAATGAAGCGGTTTGGACTAGACAGGGAGGTAGTGTGATTTAGGAAAAAGCTCCGGCCACTTATCTGCCCTCCCTCCTTTCTCCCTC
This sequence comes from Antechinus flavipes, assembly GCF_016432865.1. Classification (NCBI taxonomy): domain Eukaryota; kingdom Metazoa; phylum Chordata; class Mammalia; order Dasyuromorphia; family Dasyuridae; genus Antechinus; species Antechinus flavipes. The sequence goes on along the minus strand of NC_067399.1, from coordinate 51,783,200 downwards.
CCCGCGCCCCCCCCCGCCCCCCATTACAGTGGAAGCTCGCTGAGGGCAGAGATCATTTTGCTCACTCTTACTAGTATCCCAGGGGCTTAACCCAGTGCCTGGTACATAGTGAGCACTTAATAAGTGCTGGGTCTGTCTATCTATCTAGCCATCTTCTCTGTCTTTCTGTCTCTGTGTAATACAGACTGAATAGCCCTGAAGGGCAGTGGGAGGCTCTGCTCTCTGCCACGGGGCCAGCCGGCTGCCATCTTCTGGCCTCGGCGTGCCAGTGGGTGGGGGGTATAACGTGCCCGGGCATCCCGGCCCCCGAGGCAGCCAGAGCAGAGCCCCGGCTGTCCCCATTATCTCTCGCCCGGGCCCAGAGTGCGTCCCCATTATCTCTCCTGTCCTTTTCCCGCCCTTTGCCGGGGAACAGTGAGGGTTGGAGGGTTGGGGGCCAGGGTCGGCGGGCCTTCCGAGGAGCCACCCCCAAAAGCAGGAAGGAAAGGGCCTTCCGGCCAACCCCCTGGAAAAACATACAGCTGGAGAGGGTGGTTACTTGATAGGTGGGAAAGATAAGCATTAGGAGCTGGGTAAAGAAAATACACCAATGCAAATAAAGCCATTACAGGGATCAAGCTGGGAGCTTATCTCCTCACATCCTGGTTTCAGCGAAGGAAGCCTGCCAGGCTGCCGCACTGCCCGGGAGTGGAGGGGGCGCTGGGGGGCCCAGCCCCTGCCCCCGCCGCCTCCTGCTCACCAGCAGCCCCTCCAGGGTGGGGATCAGGGCTGGGGGCAGCCCCCCGAGCTCTTCTGGCCTGAGATACCCCGTTTGGGGACCTGCACTCGCCCAAGGAGTAAGCGGAAAGCAGATCACAGACTAGATTTAGGCTTCAGAGGAACTTAGTCTGCCCCCTCATTCTACAGGGGAGGAACTGCAGGCCCCAAACTTACCCCAAAGTCAGGCAGGCCCCAAGCATGAAGGGCAGGAGGGGAGCCCGGTCCTCGGAATCCTGCCCACCAAGAGCCCCCACTACTCATGCGCACTGTTCCTTCTTTCACTTATCAGTAAGTTAGTTGGTGAGAGGGAAACTGGCTCTCAGAAAGGAGGCTATGCCCTTACTGACAAATGGGGAAACTGAGGTTCGCAGATTCGCCTTAAGGTCTCGCCAGGAAATGGCTTACTCTGTGATTTGAACGCCGCTCTCGGGCTCGTCCGGGGACCTTTGCCCCGCAGAGCGTGGTGTTGGCTGGCTGCCCCCTTCGCCGGCAGGCTGCCTCCTTCTGCCTTTGCTGGGACATTACCTACAGCATTCTCTCCTGCTCCCCCTCCGGCCCCTCTCCCTGCCCCCGGCCTCGCAGGCTACACCTTTAGAAAATGGCAGTCCTGCCGCCTCCTCTCCCCTTACCGGGGCCTCCCCCGGGGAGTGTCGGTGGGGAACGTGGGGGCCCCGGAGAGTGCCTGAGCTGGGGCTGACGGGGCCACGGCGGTGGCCAGTGAGCCCGCTCCGCTTGCTATTCCAAGGAGGTAAGATCTCCTCCATTAACCAGGGCCAGGGTTCAGCGTGATAAAGATTTGCTGTTGTACTGTGTCAAAAAATCAATAAATCCCAAGCGATATTCCAGAGAGATACCGAGAAAGTCCACAGTCACTGGCTGGCAGGGGTGGGGGAGCCGGGAGGAGCCGAGCCGGAAAGGGCAGAGGGAAGCTTGAGAAGCCTGCCTTCCCTGACCTGTAGAATGAGGGGGGCAGAGGGAAGCAGTAATGAAACCTTTCCCACTTCCCCGAGAGGTGGGGGGCTATGGGTGGAGAGTGCTGTGTACACCGCCTCAGCCAGTGTAGCTGGTCAGTCAGCTTTGCTTTGTTCGGTGTGAATTTTCACTAGAGGGAACTCCATTTACAGGGAACTCCTTTGTGAAAACGAAATGCCCCAGTAGCATTTCTTGTTTAACGGGGGGTGTGGTAATGGGGACGGAAATGCTGTTACCTCTCACATTATTTCCACTGCTGCCGGCCCCTGACTCCTGTTCCGTGGGAGCCCGGGGCTCAGCTTCCATTTCCTTAAAATTAAGATCGGGTCCTTCGCACCCCCCACATCCTGTGCTCTTCTGCCGCTTCTCTCACGGTGCCATCAGGTGCGCCTCCTGCCAGCTTCTAGCTCTCCTGCCCTGGAACCCTCCCGGTCCCGACCTCCCGCAGCGTCAGAGCCTCCGCCCGGCTCCCCTTCAGCGGCGGCTCTGGTCCTGCCTGCTGGGGTGTGTGGCTTCCTCCGCTGGGTTTTCCAGGAGGTTTCCTAGAAAACAAAGACTAATTTTTTAGCCCTTACTTGCATCTCCAGTGCTTACACAGGCCCCGGCACAGGGCGAGGGGCCGCATTTAGTGCTGTTGCTGACTGAGCTCCTCGTGGGCCCCTTTGGCCTGACCCACTCAGCGGGAGCAGGGACTCCTCTGCCGTGAGGCGGGCAGCCCCACCAAGGGCCGGGACTTGGGTCAGTGCCCTCCTCCTCCGCAGCGTCCGTCTCTCTGGGGCCTCCGGACTCTGCAGCTGCGGCGAGGTGTCGCGGAGGGGGGACGGGGAGAGTCCGGCAAGAGGCTGGAGGACCTGGGCCCAGCTCTGGCCTTGGTGATTATACCCCCGAGTTTAGGAAGGTGACGTCCTCCGGAGTCTGTAAAATCTCTCTGTGAGCCTAGAAATTAAGGCGACTGGGCCGGATGAGGCCGGATTGTTCATTTTGCTCCCCTGGCTGAGACTAGAAATGGTTCACCCCCATTTAATGGCCATTTAAACTGAGATACATACAATACAAGTGATTCACCCACAGTCGCTCAGTCAAGGGCACAGTAAAAACAACCTGGGGCAAGTTGGAGTTTAGGCCCTCTCTAATCTGGTGTTGCTTTCTTTTTTTTTTTTTTTCAAAACATTTTTCCCAATTACGTGTATAACAACATTGGGGAGGGGGGATTAATACACAGACTCTTTTTTTACATATTTCCATATGAACCATGTTGAGAGAGAAAAATCAGAACAAAAGGAAAAAAACCACCTAATCTCTTTAACCTTATTACCCCTGCTCTGCAGTCTGCGCTCTCTGCTTTGGGTTAGTCAAACAACAAGCATTTATTAGGCTCCTGCTGTGTACCGGAAACTGCTAAAGCCTGGGACTGGCCTCCTCACTGTCCCCTGGCCCTCCCGTTTTCTGTTCCACCCTCCTGTGCCGTCCCCTACCCTCTGCCAAATGTAGAGCTCTTCCAGGCTGGGTCCGAGGCTGGGGGCTCCCCATGCTGGGCAAGGCACCCGGCCCTTCTCGCCTAGTTTTCTCCTGTAAAAGGGGCAGCTTGATCTGGACGGGCCCCGAGTCCTGGGACCCTGACAAAGCCCGCAGTAAAGAGGGGCCCACGGGCTCAGCTGCGGCCCGGGGAGCCCCTGGGTTTGGGCGACCTGCCTTGGGAAGCACCTGCCTGTGTCTGCCTTGCCAGCGCCCTCTGCTGCCCGCTCGCGGGAATGCCACCTGGACAGGTGAGAGAGGCAGGTGGGGGGGAGCCCTGGGCTCAGAGGGGCGCTCCTCCCCTCCCCCTCCCCTGGGGTTTGTCCCCGGGCTGGCCCTGGGAGAGTGGTCCTGCTTTCTCGGCGGGTGCTGCTGCTTGGGGAGAGGGGCCAATGAGCAGCTCTAGGAGCAGCCTCAGAGCAGGCTCCCAGGTCTGGGGCTAGGGGAGGGGGCTCCAGTCCCTGCCTGTGGGACGCTCCCCCTCTTCTCTTCTCTCCTCTTCTTTATTATCTCCTTGTCATAATCTTTTCCTCCCCCCTTCCTTCTCCCTCTTATTTTTGTTCTCCTCCTATCCTCCCCCTTTTCCCTCTCTTCCTTTTCTCCTCCCCTTCCCTGGCTTCTCCTTCTTCTTTCTCCCCCCCTTCCCCTCTCCTTTCCCCCATCTTCTCTCTCTTCCCTCCCTCCTTCCCCTCCCCCCCACTGCCCTGCAAGCTTTCCTGGGCCCGGTCCCCCGGGAGCCTGGCTAGGAGGCAAGGCCCAAACAGGAGCCGGCCGCCCGCCCTCTCCCCGCCACCATCCTCAGGGGCGTCTAAGCTCCCCTTCTCCCTTTGTTGTTCCCAAAGCCTCCCTGATTACCGGGAGCGCCCAGAAAAGCCTCGGTAATCTCCTTAGCCCCTTTGGAGAGGGCTCCCTTTGTGAAGGAAGGTGAGGAGTGAAGATGCCGCTTGTGTGCAGCTTAAGGCTCCTCCAATCGCTCCTCCATCTTATCTGCCGGCTGCCATCGCCTCATTTCACTAGTTGAGTTGTCAGGATTTATTCCTTCCATCTTGTGGAGTGGAGCCTCAGACACAGGCCCCGGGGGCCGGCTGCCGCCCGGGGTCCCACGAGGCCCTGGGCCCCTCAGGTCTCGGTCAGATGCCGGGAGAGCATCTTCAGACTCACGGCCGTGGCCACACGAGAGCAGGGAAGGTCTCTGCTCCCCCGCGGCACGAAACCCCCCTAAGCCCCCGCGGGCTCTTCTCTCCCCGTGGGCGCCCCCTCGCAGGGGCTCGTTCGGCTGATCCAGACCAACCAGGCCCCGGGTCCCCAGAGGTTAGATGTGATGGAGGCGACAGCGCTCTGCAGGATAAGCCCTTCTGATCTCCTTGGTTAAGAGATTGTAAGTAGCTGGAGAGGAGGATTGGAGATGCCGGGATAAGGCCCCGGGAGCGGCTGGCCCAAGTGGGGGCGGAGGGACGGCCCTGCAGGGAGGTGCTGGGCCCGGGGAGGCTCCGTGCCCTCGCCCAGAGCTCACCACAAGGCCCACCGCGCCGCGGGCTCTGTTAGCAGCATGAACGTGTGCACAAGTACAGCCGGTGTCCCATAAACTGTCAGCTGCAGAGAAGCCTCCTGGCAAGCGTCTGAGGAGGGCTCCCGGACGGTCCTGCAGGGATGGAGGGGGAAGAAGGGGCAGGCGAGGCGCCCGTGGGAGTTCTCGGGGAGCCGAGGGCAGCCCAGGCTGGCACGGGGCTAGCACCCGCTGGGCCTCATGCGCAGTAACACCAGCCTGGGCATTGCCTCGGGGCTAGGACCCCGCCGCGCTGGGCAGGCTCCCCGGGCCCGGGCTGCTCTCTAGGCACTTCATGTTTGCTGACAGATTAAATCTTCATGCACCGCTGGTGTCTTCTACACAGCAGGAAACCTCAAGGAAAGTCCCGGGGCACCAGCCCTTCCTTGTGGGAGGACGTGGACGGGGGCTGGATGGGCTGCGGCCTGCCCACGGGGGTAGGACCCATCACAGAGCTGCGTGAGTGCCTGAGGAAACGGATAAGCCGGAGACCCGGCACCTGATGGCGGCGGGGAGGGACCCGGCCACTGACTCCCGGGCCACGTCCTCCCCCCACCCCTTCTAGATGTCCCTCAGACCCCCGTCACCGCCCCCCCAGCGCTCCCACGGGCTCCGCCCGCCACCATTCCTTCCCCTCGGCAGGCAGGCTCCTCGAGATGGGGGCGGCCTTCGTTCTTGTGGCAAACACGAGGCGCTTAATAAACTCGTCGTTCTTTCGCTCTGGTCTCCTGGGAGCCCTGTCGGGGGAGGCTTCGAGGGGAGAGCATCCCCCTTGGGGAGCCGCCTCTGACTTAGGGCTTCCCCAGCATTGTGTTCAGACGGCTCTAGGAAGGGTTCTCATCTCCCTCGTTGCGTATCCCAGTCTCTGGGGACACTTGTGAGCCCCAGCTCCGGGCATGGGCCACCCCAGTGCAGGGACACTGGGCCTCAGTCTTTGTCCCAGAAGGATGGGTCCGTGCACGAGGGGGCACATGCAGCTGCTGAAAGGCAGCTCGTTGGCAGCTGACTCTTTGGCCTTGATGATGGCTTTTTTTTAAACCAATTCCAGTCAGCAACAGCTATGCCATCAATGGTCCCTGCCGGTGCTGGGACGGCACCTCCCCCCCACATCCCCCCTTATCCTCTTCCCCCTTCCCCCCCCCCCCCCCCCGCTCCAGCCCCTCGGGCTCCCCGACGGCCTGGCTGTGGAGACGGCCTCTCGGTAGTGGTGACCACGGCGGTGATACATCACACCCTCCCCACCGCCCTCCCATTCGCCGTGGCAAGGAAGGCACCGGGGTGGGACTGCTGGTCCCCCAGAGGGCTGACTCCGGGGTGCTCCCTAGAGGGGATCCTATCTGCCTGACGAGGGCAAGGCGCCTGCCCAATCTTCCAAGTGGCAAAGCTGCCCCGGGACAGAATCTGAAGGGCACGTGGAGGCTCGGGGGAGAGTAGAATTCGGCCTGTTCTCCCCGTGTGCATGATGGGCTTTTAGCTCTGAGCTGTAGTAGGCTCCCCTTTCCGGCCTCAGCCTCCTTCTCTGGGAAATGGGCGAGTTCTGGGAATCCCTCATCTCACTAATGACCTTGAGAAGGCCAGTGGTGTTGGGCGTCCATCTGTTGCAGAAGAGATGAACTTGTCCGGGAGGGGCGAGCCTTGGGCCCACATTCTCCTACTGTCCTCTCTAGAAAGAGGATTGAGTCAGATAATTCTTGAGTTTATTTAAACAAATATTCCCGAAGCTCTTCCCTATTTGCCAGTTGGTGCCGGTGAAGATACAGAAAAAAGGCCTTGGGAGGCTACATTTTTTGAGAAGAAACGCCAAATATATGCACAGTAAACTTATCTTGGCGAATCTAAATTTCCAAGGCCTCCCTTGGCCTAAGCATCTCTGCCAGCTGTTTGTTAGTCTATATCTCTTCTCCCTTTGGGGGCAAAACTTGAGAAAGCCATTTCTAAGTGACCTCATCACTCATCACGTGACCACATCCCTCCCGCTCTCATCACTCATCACGTGACCACATCCCTCCCGCTCTCATCACTCATCACGTGACCACATCCCTCCTGCCCTCATCACTCATCACGTGACCACATCCCTCCTGCCCTCATCACTCTGCTGAACCTACTGTCTCCAAAGTTACCAGTGATCTCGTCATTGCCAAATGGTCTGGCCTTCTCTCAGTCCTTTCCTCCTTGTGTTCCCTGGGGCCTTCAACAACGTCGGGCACCCCTGTCCCTCGACATTCCCTTCTCTCTGTGTAACCTCCGTCCTGGTTAAACCATCTTCCCTAAGGCTCTTTTGCCAGATCTCCCTCTCGCCCACTTTGGGTATCCTCAGCATCCATCCTGGGCTCTCTTCCTTTCCCCTGTGTTAAAAGTTCTTAACCAGTGGTTCACGGACCCCAAGAATTTCAGGAATAGAATTTAGAGGGTCTACAAACTTAAAAAAAACCCAACCCCTTAATTTTCATTAATCTCTAGATAAAGTATATTGTTTTCTTTTATTATGAATATAAACCACAAATTTAATTCTGAGAAGGGCCCCTAGGCCTCATAGACACAAAATATAAAGAACCCCTCCTCTGGCCTATCTTGCTTTGGTGATCACATTAACTTCCCATGGGCTCAATTATCGTCTCAGCTAATGATTCCCAAATCCACTTATGCAGTCCTAATATCTCTCCTGTTCTGGTTCTGCAGCACCAACTGCCTCTTGGACATCTCCCTCTCCGTGTCCCATCGGCATCTCCTCCCCCTCCTGTATCTGTCCGTGTCTGTCCAAAGCAGAACCAGTAAAGTTCCCAGAACACCCTTCTCTTCCAAACTTCCCCGTTACGGCACCCGAGCTTGCGATCGTGGCAAAATCCTTGATTTCTCCCAGACGTTCGGTTCCATGTTCAGTCGGGCCTTTTACGTTCAGGAACAAATAGAAAATGCTCTGGCGTTCAAAGCCCGTCACAGATTTGTGGGGAGCCTTCCTCCCTTTCCCAGGATCCTTCTTTGCTCATTTCTATGGACTTTGTGGTCCAGCTGTTGTCCTTCCATGCCTGGAATGCCCTCCCACTCATCGCTGCCTTAAGCCTCAGCCCAAATCCACCTTCTGCAGGAGACCTTTCCTATTTTCCCTGCTTTCCCTCTATACACCTTCCATTCACTCTGTGTGGTCATCTTGTCCATGTGTGCGTTATATGTGCTCCTGTCTCCCCAGTGAGGTCAGCCAGACACAGGAGGTACGTCCCACTAATCTCTGATCCAGGGAGGGCCGAGGCTGCTGGAGCCCTTGAGTTCAGGAGCTCCGAGCTGTAGAAGGGCTAGAGTCCCCACAATAAATCCAGTGCTATGGGATCAGGGGCTGCAGAAGGAGAGGCAAAATGGCCCTGTTCGAAGATGGAGCAGCTCAGAGTTTCTTTGCAGATCCGTAGTGGGCCTGGGCCCAAGAATGGCTACTATGCTTTGAGCCTAGATGATAAAAGAGAGGCAAGAGAAAAGGAAGGAAAGGAGCGAAGGAGGGAAAGAAGAAAAGGGAAGGGAGAAAGGTAAGAGGAGAGTAAGAAGGTGAGAGAGGAAAGAAGAGAGGAAAATAGGGAAAGAAGAGAGGGAGGGAGGAAAGAGGGAGAGAGAGAAGGAAGGAAGGAAGGAAAAAGAAATGGCATATAGGCTTCTTGTGGGTAGGGACTGAGGTAATTTTCTTGTGTTCCCAATACCCAACATAGTACCTGGAATATAGTAAGTACTTGATAAATGCTTATTTTTTTTATTAAAGCTTTTTATACATGTGCATGGATAATTTTTCAACATTGACCCTTGCATAGCCTTGTGTTTCAGATTTTCCCCTCCTTCCCCTAGATGGCAAGCAATCCAATATATGTTATACATGTTACAATATGTTAAATCCAACATTTTGACAAATGCTTGTTAATTGATGGCTAGGTATAAAGGGATATATAAATAAATAAAGGGATAATTGCTGAACTTGGAATCAGAAAGCCGTGGGTTCAGATCCCAGCTGGCATTTATTAGATCGGGCTGCTTGGTTAGTTACTTCCATCAGGCCTCTGCCAGTCTCAGTTTCCTCATCTGTACATTGAGGTAATACCTGCATGAACCACCTCCCAGCAATCCCCGTGGAAGGAGAACTGACTGTTCTGCTTAACTGCGCAGGAATGAGCAGCAGTGGGCGGCGGGTACAGGAGGGCCACTCGGGATCAGACCTGCTAGCACCGTGTCCTGTCGGTTATTGGGATTACCGTCCCCAGCCCTTCAGGTGAGGGGTGAATCTTGCCCAGTGGCTCCTGGACCCCACTCTGTGGGCCCTCTCCCATGCAGCCCGCAGTGAGGGAGCCCCTCGGCAGACCCCTGCCCTTGGGCGGCCCACGGGACCCCCAGCGGCTCCACATCTTTTCCCCACTTGGCTGCTCCCCTAACTTCCTGCCGGAGGAATGGAAGCTGCTAGAACCCTAATGGGGTGTGAGGGCTCAAGTGTTGCATTATTTTTTTCCTCTCCCCTTTTTCTTTTACTTTTTGTAACTTTTATCAAAAACAAACAGCCCGATACCTGCACAATTTGGTTAATGATCTCAGAGATAGGTATTATTCTGATAACTTTCAGACCAGCTGGCTGATGGGAGCCAATAGGAGGCCATCCATGCCAGGAAGCCGATGAGGGAGATAAGATAAGTGGGAATTGGATTAACCTGCAGGGGTGGTGAAACCAGGCTCCAGCAACAGAGATTGGGGGGAGGGGAGCTGGGGGGGGGGGCTGGAGCCAGTGGACTTTACCCCCACTGATGATTAGGAGAGCTGCCTTCGCCTATTAGCAGAAACGAGACCGGGACTTAATAATAGGCAAGGCCCTCCCCAGTTTGAGATCGCCGCCCTCAGCCATGGGGCACATTGGTCTCCGGGAGAGGAACCACCAGTTCTTGGAGGGCGTCTGTGCAGCCACCGAAAGAGGCGGGGAAGTGGATAGGAATTGGGCCCAGGTGGAGAGCGGCCGAGTGCAGGGGCTGGGCCAAGGGCGAGCCATCGAGGGGCCAGGAGAGTGGACAGCCTACCAGCCCTTTCCTGTAACTCCCAGCCCTCTTCCCTGGAGCCGCAGCATCTCAGGCCCCAAAGCAGCCGTGGCAACGACTGGGTGCACCTCTTCTCTGCCTTTCCAGAGCTGGACTCCGATGGCCAAGGACTTTGCCAATGCCATTTGGCTAGAAAGAGACAGCCATGTTTCCTTATACCCAGTACTGCTTTGTCAGTTAATAGCTTTGGGATTTTGGTCAAATCACTTTACAGTTAAAAGTTCTATCCCAGCCTAGCAGTCTGTGTTCTAAGCTCTACCCCATCTCTGGTTCCTTCTTGGCTCTGAGGTTCTAGGTTCTAAATGCCCTCCTATTCTGTGTCCCTCTGTTCTAAGGGCCCTCCCAGCCCTGACATCCTGGGTTCTAAGGGCCCTCCCAGCTCTGACATCCCGGGTTCTAAGGGCCCTTCCAGCCCTCACATCCTGGGTTCTAAGGGCCCTCCCAGCTCAGACATTTTGTGTTCTAATGTTCCTCCCAGCTCGGACATTCTCTGATTCTTTCCATTATACTTGATATCTTGGTCCTCTTAACTTTGCTAATTTTGTCTCAGAGTCTATATTAGCCCAGGACTCCATTCTTCCTGGCTAGGCTTGTTGACAGAAGGAAGGAAGGAAGGTTTTAAGATGTGAGATTGGGGCAGTCATGGATGGAGTACAAGTCATAATATTCAAATAATACTCAATTCAAGTAATATTTTAATGATATTCAAATAATACAAAATTAATATTCCATAATATTCCAGACAAAAGGCTGAAACTGAACTGTATCTTAGTGCTGTGATGACTCTGGGTAAAAGTGTGTGGGTTTGTTATGGATGTCTTGCCAAGAATGGGAAATCTCAGAAAAAGGGATTAAGAGCTCCTAAGACTTAGTAAACCAGCCTGGGCTGGCGAAAGAGCTGTGACTGCCGGCTGGGCCTTTTGGAGTGTCATGGGAATTCCCTGGACTCCATAGAAGCAATTGAACTAAAAACAATCCGCAAGGTTCCTTCTAGTTTCGAGCTGCGAGGGACGGGAGAAATAATCGGCTTCACAGTACAGTAGTGCTTTAAAGGTGTGCAGTATAATTTACAGCCTATGTAATTTCATTTGACCTTTGTGGAACTCTTGTGAGGAAGATACTAGAGGTGTTATTCTACTCCCTATTTCACAGTGACCTGCCTACAATCACCTAACCAGGTCTTCCTATCTCCAGATCCCTTATTCTTTCAATATACTACTCCACGGGAAAATGGGAGTGAGACACACACAGAGAGAAAAGGTGGAGGGAGGAAGATAGAGGGGAGGAAAAGAGGAAGAGAGAGGAGAGGGAGGGAAGGAGGGAAAGAATGAGAGGGGGAGAGATAGAGACACACACATACACATAAAGAGAGAGGGAGAAGGAGGAAGAGAGAGAAAGAGACATACACTTACAGAGAGAGGGAAAGAGGGAGGAAGAAAGACACAGAGACACACAGAGGGAGGAAAGAACAAGAAGGAAGAAGAGGAAGGAGGGGAAGGGGGGAAGAAAAAGAGGTGGTAAGAAAGAGCTGAGTTTGAATCCTCTGATACTTTGCTGACTGATCTGAGTCTCAGTTTCTTCACCTGTAAAATGAGAAAAAAATATCTATAGAACCCATATTTCAGGGATTTTTTTTGAGGATCAGACGAAAATATAATGCATTAAAAGCAGTTTGTAAATTTCTGAGCATCCTACAAAGGTCAGCTTTTGAATGTGTGAATAACATGAATGAAGGAACTAGCATTTATGGGATCCAAGATGGTGTTGGGGGGTGGCAAGGCTTGTTTATTGTGCCCCACCCTTTTGGAAGCTGGACTGGCACCTTATTGCATCTGATCACAGCCTTTAACACCTGTGTTCACTTCCTGCCTGCCCCCTTCAGATCCTGCCTGGAAGTGTATCCCTCTTTTCTCCCTTTATGGGCAGACTCCATGTGGAATAACCTCCAGAAAAGTTGCTCGGATGGATCATGGGACCCAGGACCCCATGCCTAGCATTAGGAGCACATCCCTTTGGTTTCAAAGGGGATCTGGCCATTGCACAGTGTGAGAACCTGAAGAGCAGACCTCTGCAGTAGGGGCAATAGGAGGTTCTAGTCAGCAGAAGCCATTGGGCTTGAGCAGAAACAGACATTTCCGTACCTCGTCTTTGTCCTCGGCTTGGGGACCCAAATTTCACAGGGATGTCACTGCGTTTCAAGCCAGAAGGACCCCTTCTCTTTGTGCCTTGCTTTGCCCATACTTTGAGTTAGCCTTTCTGTGGTCTCCCCAGTGCTGGCCCTCTCACCTCCTGTAGAAAAGATCCACGTCCATTGCCATTTTCCAGTCCTGCAGCCCTTTTGCCGTTTCTTCCATAGGCTCTCTCCAGGAGGGTCCCCCCCAATATGCTGGCGGCCAGCTTCTTGACTTATTAACATCACGGATGCCAGTGGGGCCCATTGGCCATCCCTCTGCATTCCTTATTCTCGCTAGGCCCCCCTTCTTTTCTGATAGGTGCCCTCTCTGCAGACATCCTCTAGTCACTTGTGTAAATGCTTTTTGGTGTCACATCCCAGCCCACTCACTCCTGTCACCTGCCTCTTCAGCGCCACTGGGTTACGTGGACCTTGATTTTTCTAGAAAATGGCATTTATTGTGCATCAAGGAAGGACATCGATGTTACAAACCCGAAGTTTTGTTTCAGGGGGGCGCCTTCTTCAGTTTGGCAAAAGTAATCCAAGCCTGCGCCCTTCCTTCTCCCATCCAGTTCTCGGCTCAGTCCATCATCCATTCAGTCTCTGTGTAAAGTTTAAGTTCCAGGGGACAAGGTCTATAGGTCGTCTGGCCAGCTGCGTCTCCTTCCTCCACTCGGCTTTTCTCGTGTATCTAGCTGGGCCAGACTCTTTCTGCTCATCTCAGGTCTCCTTCAGGAGCACCTAGAACCGTCCAAGGTTTGACACAGAACAAGAATCCCAGCTCCCTTTAGACTCTCCATCGGGTATGCATCTGGCAGTGGCGAACGGCCTCGGCCAATCCTCCTCTGGGTAGCTGGTGCCTCCTTAATTTTAACTTTGAGTTGTTCGGCAAGTTTATCTCAGCCGTTAAAGTGTTTGTTAAGGAGTCTCGTGTTTATGACACGTGCGTGGAAAACATCTACCTTGGAGGAGAGCTGTTAGATGGCTCCTGTTCTACAAAGCAAACGCTTTTTTTTAAATAGAGGGGGATCTTATATTCTCTACACCTTTCAGTCAAGTGTCACTTGTAGATGGGATCTGCTATTGGTCACATTTGCAAAAGCCCCCATTTCTCTTCTCAAGCTTCCATCAGGGATGCTCTCAGAACATGTTGGCGATCCTCATGTAGGCAGCTAGGTGGCGCTTCAATGGAAAGCGCTCCAGGACTGAAGTCGGGAATGTTCATCTTCCCGAGTTCAAATCTGACCTCAGACACGTTCTAGCTGTGTGACCCTGGGCAAGTCAATTTTATCCCGCTTGCCTCAGTTTCTTCATCTGTAAAATGAGTTCGAGAAGGAAATAGCCAACCATCCCAGTACCTTTGCCAAGAAAACCCCAAATGGCATAATGAAGAGTCAGATACAGATTAAAAAGGAAAACTGACCAACTGTCCTCATAGGGCTTTTGTAAGGGAAGTAAGCCTATGAGGGTCTAGTTAGGAAGATGTTTTCTTGAGGACTTTGTTTAGGAACGGTAAGGTCAGATTTCCTCCAACCCCACCCCCAAGCATCCTCCCTACTTTCCAATACCTTGAGAATCGCTCCATTATCCTCGGCGAGATCGGGTCTCCCGCAGCACAGACGTCCTCCTCTGGGTAGTCGGCCAGTCCGGCTGTGATGAGTTTCTTTAGTGTGGCTTAGACTTTCTTAGGCAGCACCATAGCAAATGTGGTGACTGCCTTGTCGCTGATGGAGAAAATGGCCCCTTATTGAGCTCTTAATGGATCTCTTCCCCATTGCTGTAAATGCTTTCAGGATTTAGTGAAAACAGCCCCCCCATAGTTACCATCTGAGGACCTTCCTCTGGGAGCTCTGCTTTGTGATTTGTGTCCAAGGTGGCCCCTGGTCCTTGTCCTGGCTCAGCCAAAGGCCCGGAGACAAAGCAGTTCCTAGATCCCCACATTGGCAGAGGTCTTGCTAGCATCAAGTCCTGCCCTCTCCTTTAACGAGTGAGAAAGCAGGTTGACTTGCCTTCAACTCAAACCTTCTGAATGCAAAATGGGTTAGAGAAGGAAAGAGCAAACCAGTCCAGTACTTTACCAAGAAAACCCCGAATGGGGTCGTGAAGAGTCAGACACACGTGAGAAATCACTGAACTCCCCTCATAGAGATTTTACAAATCGCCCCTTTTTGGAGCATAGCTGGTCTCTAGTATGGCAGACGTTCTGGATTGGGAGTTAGGACGCCTGGGTCCTCTCGTGCCGGTCTAGCTGTTTGACTTAAGCCGTAACAGCAACTCATCTTTGCAGAATGCTCAAGTGAGGGGGCTCTAGCGACCCTGCAGTGAGTAGCTGGTACAGGCCTAATTATGCCCTTTTTACAGATGAAGAAACAGAGGCTCCCAGAAGCTAAGCAAGTTAGAACCAGCCCTCATTTTTGTGGAATTCAGAGCAGGAAGGAACCTTAAAGCGCACCTAAATTAGAAATTCTTAATATATCTGTGTCCTATACCCGTTTGGCTTAAATTCAAGGACCCCAAGCTAAGAGCCCCTTTTTTTATTCAACGAAAAAACTGAGGTCCATAGCAGAAGTGACATATCCAAGATCTCTCAGTAATTAAGTAAAACTCCTCTTCCCAAATGTAGCCCTATTGCCTCTCTGGGCCTTAGTTTTGCCGTCTATAAAATGAGCAGTTTATAAATGATCTCCAGCCTTGTGATTCTCTGGTGCCTTGTTTTAATCATAAATAAACCAGGGCCAAACCACCTGGTGGGCAGCTCAAGGAGCCGAGCCTTCCTGATGGTCTCTGTTTAGGTGGCAGGGGAGGGAAGGAATGGCTGTAGGGTTGTTTCAGGGGGAAAACAGGCAGCCAAAACTAAGTGAGCTTAAGGTTAGACACCCTGCCCCCACCCCCGTGTTGAGTGGTGAGACTCGTTCAGGACTCCCTGGAGAGAAAGCAGCCCAAATGCACTGTTGATCGCTGTGTTATAACACATCCCCTTGGCCAATGAATTGGGGGGCAAGGTCATCAGTTTCATCCCAGCCCACCCCCCGTCCCCTTCCCCAACCTCTCCTCACAAAGTGGAGACGAACCCTAGCTGAGAAGGGCGGAGAAGTCCATCTAATCCAGATCCCTCATTTGGCAGATAAGGGAAACTGAGGCTTTGGGGAAGAAGGAACTGGTCTACATAAAGGTGAGATTAAGTGAGATCAGGAAGATTTGGGGGGGAGGGCAGGCAGACCCTCAAGGGCAGATCTTACTTAGTGGTGCCTCCTGGTGGGGGGCGGGTTCTAGCCCATCCTCCTTTCAGTCTTCCCCATCCCCCAGACCCTGGCCGATCCTTATGTCAGATTCCCTGTCCCCCCTTTCCCGCCTCTGCTCCTTGTCTTCCCTGCCCCCAGAGAAGGAAGTTCGCAGGAAGGTCTCTGGAGTCTAAATATATATTTAAATCATATAAATATGCAAAATCTAAAATTTCTCATTTAGTTCCCCGCAGTTGCTTGGGGGTAAGAAATTGAATCCTAGGCGCAGCATGTTTATTCTGGAAATAACATGTACAGTATTGTTTGCCTGAAATAAATTAGTACTTTCTCTCATGCCGTGTGCATAGCAATGGCTGGGTCTGACCCTGGAGGGGGCTCGCGGCCTGGGGCGAATAGTGGGTGAGCCGGTGTCTCCAAACACAGGTGCTGGAGCCTGGCCGCCGCCTCCCTCTCAGCACCCGACCTGTGTCGCATGGGGCCCCCCAGTATCCCAGGGTTAGTCAGGAGGGGCAGGACTCTTATCTCCTCTTTGCAGCCCAGAAACTGAGGCACATGGAACTAATGATCAGGAGCCAGCGCTTTGAGGATGAGAGAACACCAGGTCTGGGATCACAGACTTGGACTCACACCCGACTGGGCTACTTATTACCTTGAGAATAGCCTTGAAGGAGTCCGTTCTCGTCCCCGTGCCTCAGTTTCCCCTTCTGTAAAATGAAAGGGTTGGATGAGAGTGAAGATTCTTAACCGGAGTTAAGTAGTGCTCATGAACTTCTTCTGTAGGCTACTGTGATGACTGTGTTTCATTCTCACTGTTTTATTTGTAAATGCTACGGCATTTATTTTATGTATTCCAAAAGCATCATTTAGGGGGCAGTGTGCTTCACAAGACCCCCAGAGGGCTGTGGGGCACCCAGGCGGTTAGGAAGCCCTGGTCTCAGTGCTCTCTGAGGCCCTGCCAGATCCGAAGTCTGTGAGGCTTTCCCACTGCCACAGGCTCCTCCTCTGGACTGCGTTGCCTTCCTTGTTCTGCACTGGGTCCTCTCTCCCTCAAGAACAGGTTTTTCTTCATCATGGCCACTGTCTAGGTAAAGAGATTGGCAGCTGGTTCTTGGTCACTGTAATGCCAACCTTAATCACAAAGAGACTTGCTCAAGCAGAAGGGAAGGAAGAAGGAGAGAGAGAGAGAGAGAGAGAGAGAGAGAGAGAGAGAGAGAGAGAGAGAGAGAAGGAGGAAGAGAAGGAGGGAGGGAAAGACAGAGACAGAGACAGAGACAGAGACGGAGACAGAGAGACAGAGACAGAGCTGACTGGTATTCATTTCTCCTTTAGTTTACTTGCTTTTCCAGGCATTAGTTATTCCCCATGAAGGTGGCATCTCTTCCCTTTGTGGCTCTTCTCCGTTTTCCCAATCCCATTTTTTAAACCTCATCACTCTAAAGCTCTTTCTCCTTCTGAGGGATGGGCTTGGGAGTATCTCTTGAACAGAGAGATCTAGAAGTGTCTGTTGAACATAAACGTGCTTCAAGCTCCACTTTCTTGACAAAATTCTCCCTTTGTCGGAGCTCTTTTCACTTCCTCTGATTGTGTCAGAGAAGAAAACCTCAATTAGCAGCTAAGATGTCTTTTGCCACCTGCTAATCCCCCTTTTCCCCAAGAGAATGATACTGGCCTGTTGGGTAGCAAGAGCAGCCGATGAAGGAGAGGCCTTCATTGAGGGAATCTTTATCAATTAATTCATTCATGTGTGTATGTAAACACACATGTGCATACAGACATGTGGACCTACACATACAGTACACATGTATATGTAAATAGGTGTATATAAGATACAATTATAAATGTTTTATGAGAAAATTGATGCAAACTATAGTAAAATGACTAACCCAAGATCACAATGAAAAGAGCAACAGAAGCAAGATTCAAATGCAAGTCTCTTGCCTAGATCCAATCCCTCCGCACCTCAGAGCAGGAGAAATCTGGGAGGTCGTGGGAAGCTGTCATGTTCCAAGCCGGGAAAATGCTCCAGGAAGGGAGCCAGGTGACCCAGCTGATAGAACAGTGTCTGGCACCCAGGAGAAGCAACAGAAATACTGAGAAAACCTATAGAGATGTTATGTAACTTATATTAAAGAAATAAGGAAAAATCCTTTCTACTGTGTGGCCGGCTTGGGTTGCCAGTTGCTCCTGCAGTGATCATGGGAGACGAAAGAGTCCTAGGGCAGAGCACTGGGTGAGACATTAGCGCGATCGTTTCTAACCTGGGGTCCGTGTCTTCCCCCACCAGAAGTCCGAGAGTGGATTTCAGGGAGTTCTAAGGACTTCAGTGAGAAAATAATTCCATTCTGATTTTCGCTCATTTTTATTTTCTTTTGTAATCCTAAGTATTTTAAGCATTTAAACGTTTGGTTTTGAGCAGGGGCTCATGCGCTTCTCCACACTGCCAGAGGGAGCAAAAGGACTCGAGAAGAAATGATTTTACAATCTACTTTCTGGTGCTTTGAGATCTGTAACTAGTTGACACCATGGAATCAAGAGAGCTGCCTGCATTATCTTTTACAAATCATATATAATTGTGCCTTTTGAGGTTTGCAGAGTGCTTTCTTCACAACCACCTCACTGGGGGATTGTGCAAGTATCATTTCCATTTTATAGATGGAGACTCAGGCTAAGTGATTAACTCATAGCTGAACAAGTCAGTATCAGACCCGGAGGCAACCCAAGCTTTTCAGGGCTCCCAAATCCACTCACCTTCCTGTTGGTGGTACTTCCCCATGAGCCAGGTACCTGGCCGTACCCTTCGAAGCTTTGACTTCTGCCCTCAGAGAACTCGAGTGAAGGGTTCTTCACCTATACCCCCACCAAGGGATCTGTGAACTTGGAGGGGAAGAAATATATTTTCTCTCCATCCTTTTTCATTAACCTCTAATTGAATTTCGTTATGTCCTTAATTTTTCTGCTTTTCAACTCAGAATTTCAGTTTGAAATTCAAAAATTTCCATTTAAAATTCAAAAATATCATTTTGAAAAATTCACTTTTATTTATTCAGTTCAAATATTCTAATTTTTAAAAAAATACCTTATTCTGGGGAGGCTCCCTAGGCTTTTCCAGACTGCCCCAGGGGTCCATGAAACCAAAAACAGTGAGGAACACCACCAGGCCCTACAGAGGTAGGGCCAGCTGTTTGTCCTCCCAAAATTATTGTAGTGATGGCCCTTCTAGCACTTCCAGGTGCCAACTTTACCCATCTCTCCGACTCCCTCAGGGATGGCATGAGGCAGGAGAAGCCATTCCAGCTGCCTTTTCTCTGGCTGGCACACCAATTCCTTCCCTGAACTACACTTATTTCTGAGCAATCTTAGGAAATTCAGGTGCTAAGCTGGCAAATCCCTACCTCCCCAAGAAAAACCTAGAATTTCTTGCTCCCTTATTCTGTGTGGAAAGGAAGTCAGCTGCTCATCCAAAGGTCTAGATTAAACAGGTTGTAGCTCATGCTCATTCTTTCTTTCTGTCTTTGTCTCTCTCTCCCTCCTTCCTCTCTCTTTCTTCCCTTCCCTCCCCCCCTTTACCTCTGTCTCTCTTTCCCTCTCTTCCTCCCTCTCTCCTCTTTCTCCCTACCCCCTCTCTCCTCCTCCTCCACCTATCTGTCTCTCTCCCCCTCCTCTGTCTGTCTGTCTGTCTGTCTCTGTCTCTCCTTGTCTCCCTTCCTTCTGGAATGGTTGCCTTTTATCTGGGGCCGTGTGTTTTCTCTGGTGGGGATTGATACACACAAGATGAAGTGGTCTGACATGGAAAGTGTCAGGCACACTCTTATCTGGGAGGCATGGTCTCCTGCCCCCGGTGCAGATGCTCAGCCAATGAGGCGATGGGAAGGGGGGCGGCTAGCCAGAGCAGAGCGAGAAAAGGGGGAATTAGGCTGCTTACGGAGGCCCCCCAAGGCCTGCACAAAGGGACTAGAGCCTGGTAGGTGCTTTCAGAGCTGCCAGGTAAACTCCCCAAGAGAGCTGGAGGTGAAAGCTCCTTATCTTCCCTCACCCCCTCCCCATATCCCAAGTTCCCAGAACTCAAGCCCCTGGGGATTAAAATGAAGGAGACATTAGTTTTAGGGAGAGAATATCAGGGGGTAAAGGCTCATGAGTATTGGTTTATAGGGAAAAAAACTCATCTTAAGCCAAGATTGGGGAAGCTGCCCTGGGCAGTAATGGGATGCTCCAAACTCCAGGATTAGCATGTGTGTGTGTGTGTGTGTGTGTGTCTGTCTGTCTGTCTGTCTGTGTGTGTGTGTGTGTCTGTGTGTGTGTGTCTGTGTGTCTGTGTGTGTGTGTGTCTGTGTCTGTGTGTGTGTGTGTGTCTGTCCGTCTGTCTCTGTGTGTCTGTGTGTCTGTCTGTCTCTCTGTGTGTGTGTGTGTGTGTGAGATCATTCCCTGACCCCCAGATCCTTGTTCTCCCCACACCCCAGCTCTTGAAGGCTGCGCCTCTTATCCGAAGAGACAGGCCGCGTGCTTGGCTGGTGTGGTGGGCGGGCCCCCGGCTAAGGAGTAGGAGGACCCCAGGGCTCCCCAGCTCTGCTCTGCCTCGCCTCGTTTGTCCCTTGGGATGTCCCTTTCCCCCCATCTGAGCCTTTGATTGTTTCGGCCACGTTTGCCTCTTCATCACCCTTTTGGAGTTTTCTTAGCAAAGATACGGGAGGGGTTGGCCATTTCCTTCTCCAGCTCATTTTACAAATGAGGAAACGGAGGCAAAACGGGTGAAGTGACCAGAGACGTGGAGCTAGGAAGTGTCTGAGGCCATATTTGAATTCAAGTCAAAGTGCTGTGTGTTTGGTCTAGCCTGTGAGTATCCACGTGAGAGAGAGAGACAGAGAGAGACAGAGACCGAGACCGAGAGTTAAAGACAGAGCGAGACAAAGGGAGGGAGGGGAGAGACACACACTGGGACTCCCAGAGAGTCAGAAGCTCCCCTTGGAGGAGACAACCGTATGCCCAAATCGCAAGTCAGTCAACAGACCCGCGTCACATGCTCTGTGTGAAAATCCAGCTAAGTCCTTGGTACCCACAGAAGGACAGAAGCGGGGGGTCCAAGCCCGAGGACTCAGCCCCGGCGGGTCAGGGACCAGGGGCGGAGTGGGGAGAGGAGGGGCCCCGGCGGCGGAGCCCAGGAAGGCCCCCGCAGGAAGCCGAGCCGGACCCTGAGGGAGGCAGGGCACCGACGCCAGGAATGTTTGGTGGAGATGCGCGCTCCCTAATAGCACGTTGTTCTCTAGCGATGGGCTGGCCCCGTGCTCCGCGCTGGGGGGCCCCCGGCACGGAGAGAAGCGGGCCCAGCCTCGGCGGGCCCTGCGCGTGGGGGAGAGCCAAGCTCCGAAAAGGGAGCTACCCGCTCCTCTGGGATGGGGGACGTGGTCCGGCCTGAGGATGCAGAGGGAGGAGAGGGGAGCGACGGGCGGAGAGACAGACCGAGGCACCAGGAGAGCACGGGGGCCGCTCACGGGGTCGGTGACCTCACGGGGGCCAGGGAGCGGCTGGGAGCCACAAGGAGAAAGGGAGCATGGCTGGGCAGCCCGCCTCCGCTGCCTTCCCTGACCAGAGGAGGGACTTTCTCTTGTGGGCTTCCTACGGCTCATCTGTAAAATGGGCAGGCTCCCCCGGGGTCATGTAAGAATAATGGAGAGTGTTTGGAGTTGTTCAGATTAAAGCCCCTTGGTGCATTATATATTTATATATAGCATGTACTTGGAGTGGGCGGCGTAATAATAGTTATTATGATTTTCATCAAAGAGACATGAAGCCTTTTGTGAGGTACAACAAAGCCCGCTCAGCGCCGGGGGCGCGCACTAACTGCTTTTTGATGGTGCTGCTGATTGGGATCCAGGCAGGCTAATTCCGCGGCTTTTTTAATGGATAAATTGAGGCACAGCGTGTTTGTAAACAGCCAGCCCTCTGCGGGGTCGCCCTCCTCTCCCCGGGGACTTGGGGAGTTCCCCGGAGCGGCCGCCCGGCAGGGTCTTCCCCTCTCTCGGGGTCCGGACCGGAGAGCGTTTGCGGCAGGGACGAGGCGGTAGAATCGGGATCCACAGAGGCCCATCCTCCTTCTCAGGCAGGGGAGGGACACGCATTTATTAATAAGCGCCTGCTTCATACCAGGCCCTGAGTGAAACACTTTTCCAAACGTTTTCTCAGCTGGTCCTCACAACAACTCGAGGAGGCGAGCGCCACTGTTACCATCGTCTCATAAGTGAAAAAATGGAAACCGAGGCAGAGAGGCCCAGGGCCATGCAGCTACCAGGGTTCTGAGGTCAGATTTGAACTCGGGACTTCCCTGCTCCAGGCCCGGTGCTGTGTTCAGTGAGCCATGACTTCCTACTCCACCAGAAGGTTACTCAGTGAGAGGAAATGAATAAAAACGGTTTGAGGTAGTTTCTGGATTACGGTGCTAACATTTTAGCCAGAGGCCCTCTCAGCCCCAAAGCAAACTCCTTTTTCTGGCTCTCCAAATGGAAGGTTTGGTCTCTCTCACCAAAAATAAGCGTCCCTCCAGTGCCTAGGACAGAGTGAGTAACCGGTCAGCGAAGCCAAACAAAACCTACTGCTCATTGTCCTCATCAGACCGAGCCTTCAGAACTGCAGGAGCCCTTACAGCCTCCCTAGTCCAGACCCCAGGCCCCTCTCCTGGAGACCAAGGGCTTCTTAAGCCTTTTCCACTCCTAACGGACTTTTACCCAACTCCAGGAACATAGGTACATAAAATAGGGATATAAACCAAACATTTACTGATGATAGATCATGATATGGGGCCACAGCCCACACTTCAGGAGCCCCAAGAGAGGGAGGGGTTTGCCCAGCATTCTGTACGAGCAGCTGGCAGAATGGACATTGAAGCCCAGGCTTCTTTTCTACGTCCCCAGCCTGGGGCTCAGCGGAAAGAGAGCCCTGAGGGGCAGGAAAGCTTCAGTTTGGGGAGAGGAGCGGGCGGCCCGGGAGAACGGAGGGGGGGCCGGCGCTCCGGCCCAGCTGGGCCTCGAGGACTTACTTGGGTAAATAGGACCTGTGTCTGAGGTTCAGTGAGGTCATAATAGAAGGTAGCATATGACTAACGTCAGCCTGCTGCTGATGGCAGATTCGGCCTGTTTCTGAGCCTTTCCCTGACCTGCCTCCCTGCCACCCACCCACAGGCATTTGGAGCGCAGAGATGCGCAGGGTAGGAGCTGGAAATACCTGCTTGTTCCCCCGGGGGCCACGGGGAGCAAGCTCCGGTAGCTGCCAGGGCAAAGCTGGGGATTCCCCACCTCGACGAGTTGGAGAAAGAAAGGAAGAAGCTCCCCGTCCGCCTGGTTCTGTTACAGTGTCAGCTGTTCCTTCCCCTCTCCCCTGCCCACCGCACAGGGGCAGCCCCCCAAATCTCCATCCTGGGGGCCGCCTTCAGAGGAAGCAGCTGGTTTGGGTGGTGACCCGCCCAGGGGCCACGGACTGTCCCGCCCTTCTCCCGTCCGGGGAGGGGGCGATGCTGGGAGCTGAGGCAGCGCCATGGTGTGTGTGTGTGGGGGGATGACCAGTGAGAAACAATGGCGTCCTCCACTCAGAACTGACGGGACCGGGGTCAGTAAACTTGGAGGGGGAAGAAGCGAGGTTTCTGCCAAGCTTTGGTCTCCTTTGCAATCCCCCACATTTATGTACCTAGGAAACCCTCCAAAACCTTCCTCTGAGAAGTCTGGGGACTTTGCCCCACTCCTGAAGGGGACCTTGACAGGCAGGAGAAAGAAAAGAATTCTTCTTTCAGAGGTTGCTGTGGTAAACCTCTCATGTTACAGAAAGGGAAACTGAGTTACAGCGCTTTGTCCCAGAACCTATCCCGGGCCAGGGGCAGAACGGGGAGGGAAGATCCACATTTCCTGACCCCCCAGCCTGGGTGTTTTCCCATGGTACCAGGAAGCGTGTTTTAGTTTAATTTGGTTATGCAATAAAGGAAGAGACTTTCTATGGAGTAGTGAGCTCCTCACATTCCGAAGCGGCCGGGCCATGGCTGCCGGGAGGCTCCAGAAAAGCTGCTTTAGAGCTGAAAGAAATCTCAGGGATCAGCTTCCTCTGTCCCGGGACCCTCTCGCTGTGGGATTCATGGGACAATTGGTTTATTTTACAGATGAGGAAATAGCAGCCAAGGTCACAGAGGAACAAGTCATGAAGTCAGGATTTGATTCCGGGGCTTATGCCTCCAAATCTTTCACTTTTTTCTTCCCCTACAGAGGGGAATCTGATGTGAAAAGAATGGTGAAATTCATCCTAGAGCTTCTCCCCGGTTCCGAGGTTCTATGAGTCTTTGAAGGACAAAATCACTGTGCAGAGATACAGTGGGAGTAGTATAGGAGTGACCCTTGCAGTGGATCTAGTCTCGTAATGCTTATTACTCTTTTTTTAAGGGAAAAAAATTATTTATTAATGTTCTTTTTAAATTTTAAGTTCCAAATTCTTTCCCACTCTTCTACCCATTGAGAAGGCTAGCAAAATGATATCAATTCTGTATTTGAAACCATACACAATATAATTCTATATTAGCCACATCTCCACCCATTATCCTTTTACAAATGATTGAGAACCACCCTCTCTCAAAGAGCTTTTGTCCATGTGGCTTATATCTGTCAGTATTTAGTGTTTTAAACATTAAGACTGATACACAGTAAAATATGTTTATGAGTTCATCTAAAAATAACAATAATAATGCCATTTTAATGTGAGTAACCTTAATAGAAGTAACTTTTTCAGATACATAAAGGACACATTGTTTTGCATGGGTTTTTTTTGCCCATTTCTTTAATGTCTGGCTTCCCAGGATGCAGCTGGATTTTCCTCTCCTTCGGTATTTATTCTGTTGTGATATGATATTTTGGAAACACGAAGTTCTTAATGTTTTTAAATTTTTTCCATTCATTCACTCTGGATTTAGAGCTGGAAGGAAGCTTTGAAGGAAAATGGCAGCAATTTGAACCCAATCCTTTGGTTCCAGTGCTGTATGGCATAAACTCTCTGGATTTGCATCTTACCCATCTCCTAGAGTATAAACTCTGTGAAGGGAGCTACTGACTCTTTCATAAACGCAGAATCTCTCCCAGGGAGAGAACAGTGCTGTGATTATGGCAGATGCTTTAATAAACGGGGGGTTGCTGGTATTCGGTGATCCCCTGAGTCCTAGGAGTCGTGAGAAGACATGGCATCGGTACCCAGGGAGACTGGGGGTGGGCACAGAAGAGACTCTTTCTTCTCTCTTCCTCCCTCCTGGGACCCTCTTGCTGTGGGATTCATCGGACAAATCTCCTTCCTATTTTCCTGTGCGTCTCCACTTTCAGTGGAACAGATCAAGGGGAGATGGCAGCCTCTATTAGCATACATTTGAGTATTGGTAAGCTGCCATCTTATCTGCACTCTGAAAGACAAAGACCCAGTTAAACCATTTTAGAACAGCCTTCATAGCATATTTACATGTTATCTAAACCATTAAGCTCGGAGTTTATCAGATAATCGGGCCCATTAAGCCCAGAGCCTGCCTGGAGTTGAGGGCAGCCAGAAGTAGAACAGCTTCTCTGGTCTGCTCAATAGATTTCCCTTGTCATGGTGGACAGGCTTGTGACCTCTGCCCAGGCTGCCAGGCTGCGGTGGTTGGAAGCAGGACTCGGGGGGCAAGAAGGGGAGATGCCCCCCCCCCAGGACACCATGGAGAGGGAAGTAGTCCCCGCCACTTCCTGGGCTGGGAGGAGAAAGAATCCTGCTATTGCAATTATAGGGCAAGCCCATTCCCTTTTATGCTCTCGGAGCTGGAGATCAAAGGCTCCTAACCAGAGGGTTGGAACAGAATCTTGCCTTTGACACTTTCCAACTGTATGATCCTAGGCGAGTCCCTTAATCTTTCTCAGCCTCAGTTTCTACATCTGTAAAATAGGGCCAATAAGAGCATTTGCCTCACAAGGTTTCCCAGGACATCTCCACTTTCAGCTGAACTGCCAACTGAGAGAACACAGAACAGGGCTTTGCAGACCTCCGAGTGATAACTGCAAGCTGCCTGTTATTACAAGATTATAGATGCCCAGCAGGAAGGGACTTGGGAGGGCCTCCAGGCCAGGCTGGCCTTCCCTTTCAGTGCTCAACAGAACACTGTCTACTCAGTCCCAGAGGTTTTCAGGAGCCATTGGGGATTTATTGAGTAGGGATGAGAAAATCATTTTAGCAGCTGAAGGCAGGGCAGAGGAAGGAGTAATGGGATAAACTGTGCTACCATCCAGCAACTGTGTGACCTTAAACAAGTCACTTCCCTGTCATGAACTTCGGCCTCCTAAAGGTCCCTTCTATCTGTCAAAGATTCTATGTCTCATGTCCTGCGGTCTCTCCCAACCCTGATTTTATATCCCAGTGTCCCTCTCAGCTCTGACTTTCCCATCTGACTCAGCTGGGCAAACCATTGATTGATATTGATCGCCGATATTGTTTCTATGTCCTCAGCAGTTCAGGGCACCAGGAGCCCATACTTGTACCTAGGTCTCATCCTGGCTAGTTGTTGAGATGCAGGGGCACCCGCAGCCGGTCCCCCCATCATCTGTAAAATGGGGATAACAGCACCCACCTCGCAGGATTGTTATAAGCATCAAATAAAGTAATTTTGTAAAGTCCTTAGCACTTCATTTGTATTCCACCAGCTGCTCAGGAAGGCAGAAGGTGGATCCTCACGACGTCTTGAGAGACATTTCTCGTCAAGAGAATTCAGATTTGCTTCTGGAAAATGGAAGGAACATTGGTCTAGAGACTAGAAGGTCGAGTTTCTGAGCTCTAGACTTAGCTCAACCCTTTATCGTGTTCATGGACCTCAGTTTTCTGTAGAGGATGGGTTCAAATACTCACTCTGCTCTTTAGACCTTATGAGAACTCGTGTCTCCCTTCATGTGTAAAAGGAGGGATTGAATCAGAATCTCGAAGGTCCCTTTTAACCCTAAATGTTCTAATCCCAGTCCTTATTCTGCTGTTTGCAGCCACATTACTCTGGCAAGACTCTCGCCTCCCTGAGAGCCAGTTCCTTCATGTGTAACATACAAATAGCACTGGCAGCTGGTCCACCTCCTAGGGAGGTCTGGATCAAGAAGATGGCATCTGTGAAAGTGCTTTTTAAATGGTAATGTTCTTTAGAAATGTGAGATGGAATTATTCTTGACATTTCTTACAATTTTACTGTGTCTTCTTTGGGTTTTCAATGTGTCTCTCCCCTCTATTCTTTATTCTTATAACAGCCATTTTTAAAGCACTTGCTACCGTCACAGTACTGTGTTAAATGCTTCAGGGAAACTGAGGCCCTAGAGAAGTTTCTATCTGGGTGGGGGCTGATAACATTGGACCATAAGTTTCATGAATGTGGCCCCCAGGTCTTGGGGGCCATTCCTGGTATCTCTGCCCTCTGAGCCCAAGTCAGGACCACCTTCACTGTGCCTTTTGCTGGGTTTTCCCCCGTGTGCAAGTATCATTGTCCTCCCAGTCCCCTCAGGCTGGCAACCCAGGGGTCATCCTTGACTCCTCACTACCCCCTCTGTCCAATCTGTTGCCATGATCTGTTGGTTTTCCTTTTGCAGCATCTCTTGAATGCCCCGCCCC
The DNA here is from genome assembly GCF_016432865.1 of Antechinus flavipes. Classification (NCBI taxonomy): domain Eukaryota; kingdom Metazoa; phylum Chordata; class Mammalia; order Dasyuromorphia; family Dasyuridae; genus Antechinus; species Antechinus flavipes. The sequence continues at coordinate 51,756,323 of NC_067399.1, read as the reverse complement.
CCTCTCCTCTGACACCCTGGTCAGGACTTCATCACCTCATGCTTGGACTAATGCAATAGTCTGCTCGAGGGTCTGCTTTCCTTTTATCTCTTCCCACTCCAGTCCAGCCTGTACTCAATTGTCAAATGGATCTTCCTACTGTGCAGATCTGACCATGTCGGCCCCTACTCAGTAAACTAATAAATGCCCTTTATTTCCTCCAGGATCCCGTACAAAACCTGTCTTCCCTACTTTTCCATTCTTACATCCCCCTTTGACTCTTTGACATCCCCTGTGATCCAGGGACATTGGTCTCCTTGTCATCAAGAGGGCCGTCCTCAGTCTCTGGGAATGAGCTTTGCCCCCCATGACCCTGCAGAACTGTTTTCTGGCTGTGCTTCCGTTAGTCTCTCAGGTCTGAGCATTTTCCCTGGCTGTCCCCCAAGCCCGAAATGAGCTCCCACTTGCTCTCGACCTTCTAGCTTTCCAGCTTTAAGTCTCAGCTAAAGTCGCACTTTCCACCGAAAACTTTTCCCCATCTCCCTCCATTCTAGCTCCTTTCCTCTGTTAATTATCTCCAATTGTCCTGTATCTATAGCTTGTTTGCGTGTTTTCTCCTATTAGAGTGTGAGCGTCATGGTTTTTGTTTTTCTTTGTAGCCCACGCACTTAACTTAGCGCTTGAAACATAGTAGGCGCTTAATAAATGTTTATCGTTGATTGGGGAGCAGGGGGGATTGTGATGTACTTCGAGCCCCACACCTGGAAAATGTGCCCAGGGCATTTAGGAGCCCGTTTCCTGCCACTGTTGTACATGGACAGGTAGAGCCACTTTGCTCTTCTCTCATCACCCTTTTGTCTTTTCTTTTTCCAGATGAGCTGGAATTGATCTCGCAGGATGGCGAAAGCAAAGTTCGTGCCAAGCGGAAGCTCCCTGAGGGGATTTCCTGGGGTCCATTCAGTGGAAACATTCAGAGTGAAGGCTCCTCCCCAGGGCACGCAGACACGGTAAGGACTCCAGCTTTTTGCCCCCTAGTTTCTGCTGCCTTAGCTTCAGCCCCCGGCACCTGACCCTCCGTGGCCCTCCGCCATCGCAGAAGAAGCCCTGATGTCAATCCTTGAGACAGTTGGGACCCAGAAATGGGTCGTGGCTTTCCTAGATTCACATAGCGAGTGACCGAGACCAGGTCCTCGATTTCCAATCCAAGCTTTCCACTTTGTCAGTGCCGGACACTCTATGATCCAAATTAAGGCCCCTTGGAAAATGCCTCCTTTGGTTGTGACAAGACCATGTCAATAATTTCCTTTCCTTTGTGTTAATTATAGCTCATGTTTGTACAGCCCTTTAAGCTTTGGAAAGCACATACAATAGATCTGGTCACCGAGTCCTGGGATTCTAGAATTATGCTGCGCCCCCACCTCCTCCTCTCCTCACACTTAAAATAACTCGTTGGGTGACCTCTTTTCTCAGCGAGGAGAGAACTTGGAGGACCTCTTGTTCCAGACAGAAAACTGAAGGAGGCTTAAGGAAGGCACAGAAATACATTTCTGGGTGATTGATGCGTTCCAGATTATGGGACCAGAGCTCTAGAGCTGGGGCATCTGGGACATGCCGTGGATCAAGCCCTGGGCTTCGAGTCCGGAGAACCTGAGTTCAAATCTGACCTCAGAATCTTACTTGCAGGGTAGGATCTACCCTGAACAAGTCACTTCACTCTGTCTGCCTCATTTTCCTCATCTATAAAATGAATTAGAGAAGGAAATGGCAAATCACTCCACTATCTCTGCCATAGAATCACAGAGTCAGCCAAGACTGAATAATAACATAATTATTATTACTGTGAGCCAGTGGCTTATAATAGATTTTGCTGACTTTTTAAGTCCTAGTTCAAATCCTTTCTTTTTCAACAAGCCTTTCCCACCCACTCTAATGCCTCCCCTCTGTTAATTATTTCCTTTTTATTCTGTGTATATCTTGATTTGTATGTTTTTTGTTATCTCTTCCCTTAGCAGATACGTAACATGTGATTGATTGATTGATTGATTAACTAGCTCTGTAAATGTGAATACATCACTTATTCTCTGTGAGCCTCAGTTCCCTGAGACGTAACAAGCTAGAACTGGACTTGATGGTTTCTAACTTCCTTTCCATCTCTCAAGCCCAAGAGGGGAGGGAGGAGTCAGGCCTTTTTCAGCTGTTTCTGGCACTATGCAAGGCACGGGGGTCATTCCCGCCCCCTCCCCGCCTTAAAAAAAATTAATGAACTTCTTGGGAACATGGACCCAATATTCTGTTGAAGGAACAACATGCATCCATTTAAAGTAAATGAAAGGGGGGGAAGAGGCGAGAGGGAGGCACTATCAGATGGTAAGATCAAGAAGTCTGAACTATGAAGCAAGATAGGGATGCTGGAAGGCGGAGGTGAAAAAGGAATCTGTTCCAGCCATGGAGGACAGGTACTACAAGGATGAAGAGAGAGTTGGGAGGGCCCTTCCAGGCCGTCTGATCCAGTCAGGCCCCAAAGGAATCCCCATTATCACAGACCCAGCCTCCAAGCTCCTTTCCCACCCCCACCCACTGCAGCTGCTCATCTCACTCTGGGAAGGCTCTCAGGTTTAAAAGTGTTGGGGTTTTTCTGATAGAAAATCTAAAATTGTATCTTCCTCTTATTGTTCCTGGTGTTGCCCTCTGGGGCCAGACAGATCAAACATAATCCGATCCTCCTTTCCATGGGACAGCCCTTTGGATACTAGAAGACCACTGTGCTATCCCATCTAAGTCTTTCCCCGAGCCCAAACACGTCCACTTCATTCTCCACATGGGTTCAAGGCCCTCCGCCATCTTGGTTCCCTTTCTCTGAAAACTCCATCTTATCGATGTCCCCCTTAGCTGTGGCTCTTAGAATCGAGCCCAGGACTTCAGGCGAGGTCTGTAGGAGCAACGTGGAGGGAGACTTGTGCTTCGGTCGTGCCCAACTCTCCATGCCCTCATTTGGGATCTTTTTTATTTTATTATTTTTTTGCTGAGGCATTTGGGGTTAAGTGTCCAGGGTCACAGCCAGGAAGTACTAAGTCTGGTCCGAGGCCAGATTTGAGCTCAGGTCCTCCTGACTTCCTGGCCAGCGCTCTGTCCACTGTGTTAGCTATCTGCCCCCTGCCACATTTTTGGATCCTAGCTGTCATCTGTTCCCGTCAGCTCTCGCTCGTGACCCGGAGGAGCGCACCATCAGTGCCTTTACCCACGTCACTGATAAAGGGGCTAAGCAGCCCAGATGCCCAGGTCCTGGAGAGCTGGGCCAGGCTGGCACTGAGTCATTAACCACTGCTCCTTGAGTCCGGCCGCCCGGCTCCAGACCCATCTGATGGTGTTACCGGCCAGGCTCTATCTCCCCATCTCCCCACAAGAGTAGCATGAGATACTCCTTCAGAATATTTGTAGATATCTAGGCAAGCTCTGGATTGCGATCATTGCACAACCCTGTTCAGAGGACTGCGGCAGTATGGCAGGGCCCGGGCTGGTGCGCAAAGCTGGCCCTCTGGGACCCTCCTTTCTCTTCCGAGATGGTCCCCGACCATCTCTTTAATGATCCCTTCCAGGACTGTCTTAGGGATCCGAGTCCAACACGGTTCTCTCCCTTTCTGTTTTGGAAAATCAGGTCACTTGCCCTTCCCAAAATTTGTGCCATCTCCCATTTCCTGCGATCTTTCCGCTTTTACTGCTGGTGACTCGGTTGTCACAGCTGCAGCTCCTTCAGGCCTTGACAGGGTAGCTCGGCTGAGACGGGCAACTTGGATTCATCGAGCTGGGTGATCTCCCTGCTTATCTTCCGCATCAACTCCCTGTTAGTCAATTTTTGTTCTATCGCTTCCAGTGAAAAGGTCATTCTCCTTGGCAGAGAAAACAGAAAACGTAATAATAGCTTTGACTTGTCTGTTGTTAGTTATCCTTGTACCATCGGCTCCAAGCAAAAGCATCCCGTCCCTTATGTGACACTTGTTTTTACCCAATATAATTAAAAAACAAAACAAAACTAAAACCACATTTTTAAAAAGTCCTGCCTTTTGGGTTGTTTTTAGCTTTCCTTGCTAGCCTAGGCTTATTCTTAACTTGGCAATTTCTGACACTTTTTCCAGGACTGTGCCATATTTTGATATTTGTTACCTCTTCTTGTTTCCAACTTTGCACATTTCTTTTCCCTCCCTCCCTCCTTCCCTGCCTTTCTCCCTTCCTCTTTCCTTTTCTCTTTTGCCAAAAGATAGGTTTATTTAAGAGAAAAGGTTATAAATGAGATGAATTGGTAAAATAAGACACCAAGAGTGGTAAATATGAAATAAATATAGGAGGGTATATAGTTAATAGAGAAAGAGGTTTGAACAAATAACAATGAAAAAGGCAGGTCCCAGTGGAACTCACAGTTAACCAAGAGAAAGGGAATACTCTCATGAGGTGGGAGCAGCCATTGACTGGCAGGCCAAATTATGGAGGAGCTTAGCACCCTAAAAGAGTTAGTTAACTATAAGAAGGAGAAAGGGTCCCATGAGGCAATGGGGAAGGACATGGGAAGGAAGCCGCAGAACATCACGGCGGGTTAACCCAAAAGGCATTCAGCAAAGGTGGCGTAGGCCATGTGCAGATTTATAGGGAAAATTTAAACTCGGGGGTTTCACATTTTTATTGGATAGAGTAAAGTTACCAGACGGGCCTGACCTGATCCCCATCAGTGCCATTCCTTGCTTGCCTCAGGGATATTATATCTTATCATGTACATTTCTTTTTAAAGTTGGTGGGGGATTTCCCCATATTTCCACATCAGTCTCTTCTTGGGGCATCAGGAAGACCTGAGTTCAAATTTGGCCTTAGACATTAGGACAAGTCACTTAATCTCTCTGTTTACCTCAGTTTTCTCAACTATAAAATGGGGATAATAATGGCACCTACCTTCCAGAGTTGTTTTGAGAGCAAATGAGATAGTATTTTGTAAAGTGCATAGCATGTAGCAAGTAACATAGAACTGCCGGCTCTAATTACCATGAATAGAGTTCAGCAATTTTTCAGTCTTCTTTGACTCTTCATGACCCCCTTTGGGATTTTCTTGGCCAGAGGTACTGGTTGGCTGTTTCCTTCTCTGGCTCATTTTACAGTCACAGTGAAGTGACTCACCTAGGATCGGTTTGGGAGAAGCCGGCGAATTCACTCTCACCGGGCTTTGTTGGATGTGTGACGGCTCTGGCCAGGGAGGTGCAATGTCATGTGCAACTAACAATGAATAGGTTGGTTTAACTGATAGGTGGAGGGCGTGAAGGGGAATGTGACTGGAGCCTTAAATGTTGGAGGAATGTTTGTATTTACCGTAGAAATTAAAGGAAGCCGCTGGGGCTTTTTCAGCAGGAATTAAACATGGCTAAACCATGGACCAAGGCGGCTGGGTGGAGGCTGACTGGGAGTGAGGAGAGCCGGTACAGGGCAATAATCAGGAGACAGTTACCAGAGTCCAGGCAAGAGGTGACAGGGGCTGAGCCAAGCTGGTGACCATAGAAGCAGAGCAAGGGGGAATAGTGCAGGAGGTGTCCCAGAGGTAGAGATGAGATCTGGTGAGTGATTGGATAGGAACACAGGGTGAGGGAGCCCAGGGAGAGATCCGAGGTGGCTCCTTGCTTGCAAAGCCTGCAGGATGGTGATGCCATTGATAAATATTAGAAGAGGGGTGAGTTGGGGTGGGAAGGAGGTGATGAGCTTTGTTTTGGGTACGTTGAGTTTAGATGCCGCTGGGAGAGCCAGTTGGAAATGTCCAAAAGGAGCTGGCCCTGGCAGCCCAAGCCTGCGGTCCTAGCCAGCAGAAGGCTGAATTTTAGGATTGCTTGGGTTTAGGAGTTCTGGGACCCAGGGGGCTAAGCCAGGGTGGCGGCCACACTAAATTCAGTGTGGTAAGCCCCCCAGAGTTGGGGGCGGCCCAACGGTGTAGGCTGCCAACCCTAGACATAGGTCCCGTTTAGAGTGGGACCAGACCCATAAGTAGCCCCTGGACTTCCTGCTTAGCCAGACAGAGAAGATTTAGAACTGGAGCTTGGAGAGAGAGTTGGTCTGAATGTATAAAACTGGGTCTTCAGGAACTGATGAGATCACCAAATAAAACCGACCTCAAAACGGAGCCTCGGAATATACTGGAGCTGGGGGCCGGGACTGTTCTTGGGGCCTACGTCACACTTATTTTTAGGAACGTCACGAATGGAAAGACCTTAAAACATAGAACCTTTGATCTGGAAAAGAGTGTTAGAAGTAGGCACAACCTTAGAACATCAACTTTGAGAACAAAAAGGGACTTTGGGTAGGATGTTAGCGCTAGAAAGATGGAATTTCAGAAGGAGGAGGGACTTAACATAGAATGTTAGAAATGGACAAAACACGGAATTTCAGAACGAAAAGGGACATTGGAACCAAAAACGTCACTCTTGGCATTTATTCAGCACAGGCTAGGTACTGGGCTAAGCACTGGGGTTACAAACAGAAGCTAACGACAATCCCTGTCCTCAAAGGGCTCAGTCTCCTTCAGCACTTGGTTTTCTTGGCTTCCTCCAAGACATCGCAAGTCCTACTTTGTGCCGTCTCCCCTTTCTTTCTCCCCAGCCAGCCCTCTCCCAGTGTCTCCCATTTATACCGGGAATGTCTTGTACCTATATAGTTATTGGCATATTGTCTTCCCCGTTGGAATCCGGCGTCTGGAGAGCCTTTCTTCGTGGCCACCGCTATTAGAACAGGCTCTTAATACATTTTTGTTTACTTATTAACTGCCCCAACCAACACCCTCCCACTTCTGGTCCCCATTAACCTCCCTGAGTCTCGTTCCCTCATCCATTAAATGAGGAAGTTGGCGCAGATGATCCCTAATGACCCTCCCAGCCCTGACATCCTATATTCCAGGGGAGAGCTCTGACGTGCCCTGATTTGTCTTTCCTTCTGTCCCTCCTCCTGAAGGCCTTTGCTCTCCAGACTGTGGGTGGAGGACAGTCCTGGGAGAACGAGTAGGTCATTAGAAATCCTTGCCAACCCAGTGAGATAGCTGCATGGGTGGGGGGAGTGGGGAGGGGGACGGGGAGAAAAGCCATCCCAAAGCTTCGAGGGCCCTGCAAATGGGGGTAGCGGGGGAAGGGAAGGGGAGTCTTGCTCTTTCCCTCTCTCTCTTTTTAAGGCTGAACTCATTTTTATCTCCTGCAGAATTAAATCCTTGATTAACCCTTATCTCTCCAGTTTGGCAGCTATCTCGGCTTCGGCGCCGGGTGTCCAGACACACAGTACAAGATGATTGATTTCTTAAAGATCTATGCTGCTTTCTGATACTTCATTTATTGTCTAAATATTTTTGCTAACATTTCAGCGGCCCCCTTATCGAGCTGGGTTGATGATTCCCAGCTCTGCTCCTGCTGCTCGCCTCCCTTCCTATCTCTGCCCAGAGAACGGAGGAAGGAATCACGGCCTTATCCTAGATAGTCGCTATCACCCACCAGTCTATTTTTCTTCGTTGTTTGGAGAGGGAAGAAGGGAAAGGGGAAGGAGGGGGTGGGGAAAGGGGGGGTGGGGGCCAGGAGCAATCTTTCCTTGCACTGTCCTTCTCTTCCTTGCTTCTAATTATCAGCCCTCCCCCCGCCCCGGGCCCCTTGGGGATGGATGGGTCCCTGACAGCTGAGGAGGGATCTCTCCTGGGGCAGAGGAGAAACGGCTCCCAGGGGAGGTTGTGAAAAGACATAGAGGAGGAGAATGGAGACCTGGGCTTCCGCCCAGCACCGTGTGACTTGGAGCAAGTGGCTTAAGCCTCAGTTCCTTATCTCTGAAATGGGAGCAGTAAGACTTGCCTTTAGGTTGACAGTAATGTTAGCAACACAACTTCTGATTTTTCTTGTGCAGCACGGTGTCTGGAAATATGTATAGAACAGAGTTTTGTAAAGATAATTGATGAAAATTGTCCATGTTCATAAAGCTTTAATTTAAAAAAAGAAAGAACCACAAGACCCGCAGCTGAATAGGACCCCCATTCTGCCTCAGGCTCCTGGGGAGGAGTCATTAATCCCTGATCCTGCCACAGAGTTGGTATGAAAATCCAGTGAGGTGATGGATGAGAAAATGGGGGAAATAGCAGCACCCACCTCCAGGTTGTGCGAGGTGTTGGGTGCTTAGTTACATGAATAACTGGGCAGCGTGGTGGTGCCATGGTGAGAGCCCGGCGTCAGGAATCTCCCCACGCCCAAGCGTGAGCTAGGCACTCATGTGCCCGGCATAACCTGACCACGGCTCAGACTGGCACGGCGCCTTGCCCAGGGGTCTTGATCAGTGTGGAAGCCAGGCTAAGAACTGGCTGACCCTCCTGCTCTGCGGTGGCGACGTTGCAGTCTGGCCCCTGGGCAAAGCTGGCAGACACTCAGGCTGCACACCCAGCCTGGTCCATCACCAACACGGCGCTTCACCCCCCGAGCCTCGGGAGCCCAGCCACACTCCCCTGCCCACCCCTCGGGACCTGCTGTGGCTGGGCACCACACGGGGAAGGCCACTGAGGCTGGGCACCGGGCGGGGAAGGCTGCTGTGCCAGCACGGCTGGCACACGGACCCAGCGGCTTGGCTAAAGCGCAGGGGGCAAGACCTGGGCTCAGGGCTGAGACTGGAGGTAGGGACATGAGGGGGTTCGGTGTCGGGCAGTGGAACCTCCATTCAGATAGACTCGTTTTCCCGAGTTCAGATATGGCCTCAGACACTAGCAGTGCCCTTAGCTCTGTCTGCCTCAGTTTCCAAGTCTGTAGAATGCACCAGAGAGGGAAATGGCAAAGCATCTCGGCCAAGAAACCCCCAGATGGGGACACGGGGGAGGTTGGACGAGACTGAGCAACCTTCTTGGAGACCCCTCATGCGTTTTCTCTTCTCCGGATGAAGTGTTGCCCAGGGTTTTCTTTCATCCATCCTTGTGTTAGGTGGTCTCCGACCTTCTCTTAAACATGCTGCAGGTTTCCGAATCCCCTTCCCGGATGGGGCTCCGGAAGAAGGGCTGTCCTCCAGATGTGGAGAATCCTAACCAGATTTTCGGTCTTCCAGTCTTTCCAGCTGTGGAAGAGGCCCAGGGAAGCTGGGTGGAGCAGATCCACGGAGATTTTAGACCAATATTGCTTCAGCTGGACCCTGGTCCTTCCCTTCACATTTCCTTCCAGCCTATTCCTTGGCCTGATTATCTAAGATAGGAAGCTTCATCCCCCCTCTCCTCCCCTGCCCCGAGGGAAGGGAGGTGTAGAGCAGCCCTGGGGAGAGATGTCCTGGATCTCGGTGACTCCCACCCGGCCCAGCCAGGGCTGCTCTCCAAGGCTCTCCCAGTCCCGGCCCCTTTAGGGGGTGCCTTCAGGTCTGAAGTTGACTCACCCACTTTGATGTGGAGAATAATGGATTTGGAGCCCGCAGCCGGGTTTGAGGAGGGGATGCAGGGGATAGGGCACTGGCCCTGGATTCGGGATTCGCTTGCTTGACCTTTATCCTCTCAGGGAGGGGACGAGACTGCAGGCCCGATGAGACTGATCATCCATCAGTTTAGATCCTTGCTGAAATGAATGACTTTGACAGAACACTGTAACTGTTGGACCCATTGGTTTGTCAGAGAATCTCAGGGCTGGCAGCAGCCTATAGTTGGCTTTTAAAACCGTACCTAAAAAGCATCCCCCCCTCTGCTCCCTGCCTTCTTTTTAGAAGGCAATCTGGTCCGAGGCAATCTCAGTAAACTTTGGATAGAAAACACCATCTGCATCCAAAAAAGAACGATGGAGATTGAATGTAAATCAGCATATGCTATGTTCATTTCTTTTTTCTCTTTTTTTTTCCTTTCCCATAATTTTTTCCTCTTATTTTGATTTTTCTCTCTCAACATGATTTATAAAGTATTTTTAAAAATTAATTAATTTAATTAGAAGGGAATCTAGGTTAATGACTTGTCCAGGGTCACATAGCTAGTAAGTATCTGAAACTAGATTTGAATTCAGGTCCTCCTAACTCCAGGGCCAGTGCTCCTACAATGTTCCTACAAGCATCCCTTTATAGCTCACATAAAAAGTACTCATCCATCTCCCCACAGTGAGGGAGAAATCCATACCCCCCAGAGGAAGTCCATTTCCCTATGAATAACTCAAAATATTAGGAAATTTCCCTCTATATCATGATTAAGTCTCCCTTTCTAAAACTTCCTCCCATTGCTCTTATTTCTGTCTTCTAGAGTAGAAGAGTTTAATCCATCGTGAGCTTTTCAAATACTTGATCAGTCTTGGTCTTCCCCTTAAGTCTTCTCTTCTCCATTGCAAATATCCACAATTCCTGTAGCCTCTCCTCATCCAGTATGATTTCAAAACCCTTCACCACCCCAGTGACCTTCCTGTTTATCAATGTCAGTTCTAAAACATGGCACCCCAAACTGAAAACAGATATGGTCTGACTTGGGTGGGGCATAATGGATTAATCACATCCCTTATCCTGAACACTAAGCTTCTCAAAGCAACCCAAGATAATATCGGTTTTTCTGGCCATCATATCATTCTGCCAACTCACAGTGAGATTGAAATCCACTAACACCCCTTTTTTTTTCCAGAGACCTACTATCATATCATGTCTCTACTATCTCCTACTTGTGAAACTGATTTTCTACTTCATTAAATTCAGTCCAGTAGCTCAGTCATTCTTAAAGTGTGATCTGAAGGAACTTCCAAGGACTTGCAGGAAGTTACCACTTTTAGATAGGTCTCATTGTCAAGAGGACTTTTCCTGACCTCAAATCCCAGAAATCCCCAAGACCCTTTCAGGAGGTCTGTGAGGTCAAAACTGTTTCCAAAACAGTAATAAGATGTTTTAATTTCTAATACGGTAAATATTGATATAGTTCACATGAACAAGGTCTTTGGGAAATTCACAATAATTCTTAAGGGCAAATGAGACTAAAAAATGGAGAATTACCTTTCTCGCCTATCAAGATTCTTTTGGAGAGAGGGAGGGAAAGGGGGCAATCCTGATGTTATCATCCCCTATGGTAACCATATCTCCTAGCTTTATGTCATCTGCAGATTTGAGAAGCATGTCATCTTTGGCTATTCCAAAGATAACTATGTTAAATAGCATTTTCCCACAAGAATGGTGAGATAATTTATCATATCCTTTGCTAAAATCTAGATAAACAAAATCTGCAAGTTTTGAAACCCTATCAGAAAAGGAAATAAGGTTAGTCTGGTATGACCTGTTCCCAGTGAGGTCATACTGGAGTCATAATCATCCCCTCACTTTCTAAATGTTCAATTAGCATTTCTTTAATGATCCTTCCTGGAATTTTCCCAAGAATTCAAGTCAAGTTCACTGGCTTTTCATACATGCTCTTCTTTTCCCTGTTCTAAAGGCCCTCTCTGGGTTCTTGGTTCCTCTTTTTATTGTCCACTGCCTTTCAGTTATCACCGACGGTGACCTAACCATCCCATCTACCAGATGATGAGATGGAGTGACCACATGGTGAGACTCCAAACTAGAATTTGTGATCTTCCACCTTTTGAAAGATAAAATCATCATTAAAGTGAGTCATAAGCTGACGGTCTGCTTTGAACAGAAAGCCATTTTCAGCAAATGCTTGGGTGATGGAGTTTTATCTCAGCATTTGAGAGTCGTAGGGGACACACTGGCCTTCCAGGCCAGCCCCTACACAAGTTTACATCCCTCTGTGATGTACTTGGCGAGGTGTCTGGCCTCTGCTTGGACATCTCCAAGGACTCCGTTTTGGGACGACTCTCATTGTTAAGGGAGTTTTTCCTGACATCCCACCTTCCACTCCTTGCTCCTCTGGACCAAACAGAACAAGTCTTATCTGCCTTCACAAGACAGAACTTCAGATACTTGAAGACAGATATCATGGCTCTTCTCTTCTCCAGACTAAATACTCCCAATTCCTGTAGCATTCCTCATATGACAAAGGCTAAAGACCCTTCCTCATCTTAATTGCCCACTTTGAGAGCTTTCCAACTTATCAACATCCAGGATGCCAGATGAGGGCTAAGAGGGCAGAGTGCAGTGGGAAATAATACTCTCTATTCTGGGAAGCTATGGTTCTCCTGTCCGATTCTCTGTGATGTTTGGGGTTCTCTTGGCAGAGATTTGGAGTGGTTTGCGTTGCCTTCTCCAGCTCATTTTACAGACAAGGGAACTGAGGCAAAAAGTTAAGCGGCTTGTGTGAGGTCACAAAACTAGGAAATGTCTGAGGCCAGATTTGAACTCTAACCAGCCCTTTATCTACTGTGTCACTTAGCTGCCCTTTAATAAACTTTAGCTCAGGACTAAGCTGAATTTATGGCTCCACCAAAGCACGGCTCTCTTAACGCAGCCCAAAATTGCATTAATTTTATTGGCCATTTTACCTAACTGCTCCTTCACTGACTTTGCAGCTTACTAAAACCTCCAGACCTTCTTCAGAACAACAGCTAACTATCCATGTCTCCCCCATCTTATTTACACTTGGGAGGTTGATTTTTTTTTAACCCAAATGCAAAATTTTACACCTATCTCTTGAATTCCTCTTATTCAGTTTAGCCCAAATGCTCTGAGATACCAAGATCACACAGTCCCTCCCAACTTGACATCTGCAAATTTGATGAGCACATCTTCTGTGCCTTTTCCCATGTCGTTGATAAAAAAGTTAAACCAGGGCATGGACCTCCTGGCAGGTTGACTTTGAACCGTTAACAACAACTACCTTTCAAATCTGACCACCCAATCATTTCTGAACTCACCTGACTGCATTATCACCCAACCCTCATCTCTAGATCTTCTCCACAGAATAGCATGATATGATATGCTTTATCAGATGCTTGAAGCATTCTCCACATCTGATTGTTTCATAATCCCATCAGAAAAACAAACAAGGTTATTTTGACATGACTTGTTCTTGATGAAACAGAGTTTTGGCTTTTTGGGACCATTGACTTTAACAATCCCTTTTAGAAGGCTAAGCTCCTTGACTTATAATTTAGAATTTCCTGTTCTCTTCCCTTTTTTTGAAAATTGGGACATTTGTTTCTGCCGGATTTGTGCTCTCTCTTCCAAACTCATCATCTTCCTAAATGGGTGATCTAGAGTATACTCTAATGCCATTATAAATCCTCCCTCTACTTAATAGTATTTTATTTTTTTCCAATTAAATGTAAAAATAGTTTTCAACATTCATTTTTGTAAGGCTTTGAACAATAATTAGTCTTATACATGTGCAATCATGTTAAACATTTTCATTAGTCTTGTGAAAGAAGAATCAGGGAGAAAAAATGGGAGAAGAAACCATTAAACAAAAAACAAATTTTTAAAAAGTGAAAATAGTCTATTTCAACCTGCAGTCAACCTTCATAGTTCTTTCTCTGTATGCAGATGGCATTTTCCAGCATGAATTTTTTATCAATTTCCTTCTTACTATTTATATCTTCATCCAAAAATTCTTCATTTTCTCTGCCTTTCCATCTCACCCCACAATGCACCCATTTCCTAGATATTTTCTTACAAGTATATCTTAATTTAATTAAAAGGATAACTTATATATTTTATAGTTTATATAAGTATACTTTATTACAAGTATACTTGTATACTTTAATATAACAATTTAATACTTTAATAATTTAATTTACTATTCTTTAAGTTCCTTTGTAACCCCGTGTATCTCATATTTAACATTTAAAAATGAAAGGGGTTCACTGGCTTTACAATAACCAAAAAAAAAAAAAAAAAAAAAAAGGTTAAGGACCCCTGAGTCAGAGCTCTGCCAGCTCTAAAATTCCATGACTCAGTGACTGTTGATAAGAGAATTCATTGTTTACCTAATGGCGTGATGGAAAGTGCTCTGGGCTGGGAATCAAGAGGCCAGGACTCCCCGTTCCCATCTACCTCTTACCATCTGGCTGTCCGTGGTCAGGTCATTTAGCTCTGCAGGCCTCAGTTTCCCCATATTTAAAATGGGGGAGTTGTTCTAGATCATTTGGAGCTCCCTTCCAGGGCTAAGATTCTGATTCTTTCTCTAATTCTTCTCCTTCACTGCCTGAAGTACATGCCCGGGTTTTATCCTCAAAATGCATCTTTGAGATGAAAAGTGCTCTCTCGAAGGCTGTGCACAGCACGGCCCTACCTCCACCATCCAGCGGGTGCCTGAAGTTTCCAGGATTCACGCTCTGCCATAAATCCTGGCTGGTTCCTAGAATCGTCAAAAATGGGCATTTGCTGCAGCTGCTCTGTCTGGCCGGACGGTAGTCCCAGCCACACGGGCACCCAGGGAGCTCATTCTAACTGTACGGAGGAGCCAGCCTATTAGACAAATAAGAATGATGGGCCAGGAGAACAACCGGCGTTTACGTAGGACTTAGAGTCGCAAAGTGTTTACTTCTGTTACTCATTCTATATTTTGATCCTCCCAGCAACCCTGGGAGGTAAGTGCTATTATAACCCCATTTAGCAGAAGAGAAAACTGAGCCTGAGAGAAGTGGCCACTTGCCTAAAAGCCTAAATGGCCGAGACAGGATTGGAAAGTCTTCCTGACTCCCAGGCCTTGGGTTTCCATTGCTAGGAGCCGTTTCATTCTCCAGAAAGTGAAGGCCCTGGACAGAGCCCTCAGGACATAGCAGAAAAAGCTCTGGAGTTGATGGCAGACCACCTGAATTTTTAAACTTATTTTCAGGCAGAATCAACCTTACAGAGTGGCCTTTATCTAAACATTTAGCATGGTGCTCTGCATTCAGCAAGCACTTAATAATTGACTGGATTTGGTGTCAGGCACACAGTAAGCACTTAATAAATGATTTGACTTGTGGAAGAAGAATTAGTCTTGTGCTGCAGAGTGCCTCACGTGAGGGGAAAATGCCCCATAATTAAAGCTTGAAAGGGGGGAATGGCTGCCTCAGGAGGGAGGAGGGTCCCTCTGCTGGAGCGAAAGACGGATGTTCACTTGTCAGGGATGTGGCAGTCAGCCTCTCTTTCCCACTGTTGAATCACAGGACTTCTGACATCCTTTCTCTATGCTCCCGTCCTCCTCCTCCTTTGTGGTTGGGCGGACTTCCTATGGACTCGTCCGGGTCGGCTGCTGAGTGTCCCAAGCCCGATTTGAACTCCTGATCCGGGCATAGCACAGGCTGTGTGTCCCCTCCCCGTCATAGCTAGCTTACCTTCCTCATTAGATTAGAAGCTCTCAGAGGTCTGGGATGACGTTTGTGCTTCCTTATCTCTGAGTGGCCCAGTGCAGGAGAGTGCTGGGCACTAATCCCGGGGATTTGAGTTCAAGTCCAGCCTCAGACGCGTCAGAGCTGTGTGATCCTGAGCAAGTCACTCACCCCTCTTTGCCTCAGTTTCCTGATCTGTACAGTGACCCACAGAAGGGAACCATTACACTCTAGCATCTTTGCCAGGAAAACCCTAAACGGAGTCATGGTCAGACGCTGAAAAACCCCTGTAGTCTAAGAGTTCTGCGAACAGTAAGCACTTGGTCATTTAGTCCAGGTCATCAGCAAACTCCTTGAAAGTAGAGATTATCTTTTTTTTTTAATATTCACTTTGGGTATTTTTATTATCGGACTATGTTTTGGCTTTGTTTATATTCTCAACATTAACAAGTTCCTGGGAAGTCATAGGCACCTAATAAATGCACGTTAGTCACTACATAATAAATGCAGTAAAATAATCGACTGACTGACCATCCGCCAGGCAGTGGGGATACAAAGAGAGAGGCAGCGGGGGGACCGAAGGAGCTCAGTCACTGAGCACTCATGGAGCGTTTCCTGAGGGTGAAGTGTTGTGCTGGAGGTACAGGAGGAGCTCACGTTCCGGGGGGGGACGGCAGCCGAGACATGTACAGGATGGGTGGCAGGCAGTGGGAGAGCCGAGGCAGCCGCAGCTGGGGGCTGGGAGGGCCGCCCGTGGAAGGGGGGCCTGGAGAGAATTCAGGCAAACCAAGAGTCAGAGGGGTCAGGGAGCCTTCCAGGAAGGAGAGTGGGCAGCACCAGTGAATGCTGACTCAAGAACAGCAAGAGTCTTTGTGGATGTGAATTAGGAAGGAGAGAGGCTGGGTCCAGAGTCTCCCCACTTTGTTGATTCTTCAAAAGCATTCATTAATCTCCTATTGTATACTGAGCCCGGTTACTTCTGATAGGGAGTTAAGACCCATCCAGAGATCCAATAAACAATAATTAATGATATTTTAAAAGAAAAGGTTGGGGGGAGAGCAGGAAAAAGGGAGTTACAGTTAATTTTGAAGGAACTTGAGCTGAGGGGGAGCGAGGGAGCACTCAGCAGAAGGGTGAGTTGGCGGCGAAGGGAGGCTGCCGAGATGGTGTTGGGATGCCGTCAGAGGAGTGGGAACTTTTCCTTGTCTTGTCTCTCCCAAGCGGACGGCAGGGTGGCTCGGCCCCATCCCTGGGTCCCATCCCAGCTCTGACCCGCTCTTGAACCTGGTGCATTCTTCGTTGGGGTCTCTCATAAGGACACCGGGGTTTCCTCCCTCCTCGCGCAGACCCAGCGGTGCCTTGGGGGCTGGCTGGGGGTGGGTGCCGCCCCTCCTACCCCTCCCCAACAGCCCCCACTGAGCTCACCTGGGGGAGGCAGACAGAACAGAGGGAGCCACTGCTTTTTGAAGTGCTCTCAGCCTCCCACCCGGCTCGTCCCTCCCCTCTCTCCTCCCTGACTGATTGCACGGGAGCCTGGAGTCACCCTGGGTCTGCCCTCTCTCCCCCATGCTTTAAAGTTAATTAATAACCGGGGGTGCCCTTCCCTCCCCCACCCCTCTTTTTTGATGCTGTTTTATGAGACGTACAGTGAGGGTTCGGAGCAGCCTCAGATAAAGTTGTAACAGCGGATGCGGTAGAGATAGAGTTTCTGATGGTTATCAGGCCGGGTGCAGAATCGAGACACTGACCTCTTTGTTAGGGGGAAAACAAGGAGGGTTCTCAGATCCACCAGGAAAATGTAAAGTGGCTGTTATCCCTGCTTTGGGCCTGGAGGAGCAGGGAGGACAGATCCCTGAGGCAGGGAGGCTGCTGGGATGGCGCTGGACGTCCATCTGCCGCGGAGGGGCCGAGGCTCGGCCCCAGAATGGACAGCCGGGGAGTTTGTGCCGTTCACAGCCCTGCGGGTGGAGGGGGAAAGCAGGAACACCCGCAAGCAGCCCCTCCACTCCCTGCCCGTCCCACCCCCGTGACTTAGGGGGTTTGGGCAGAAATAATCAGCCGGGAAATTACACGTGGCTCCTTTCCCTGACGCCCCTCTGGCAGGCCGGGCCCTACCCCCCGACAGGGTAGAGTGGGGTGAAGGGAAAGGGGCCCATCTCGGCCTTGGACTGGAGCCTTTGAAACCCCAGAGAAAAGAGCTACTGTTACGTTAGCATTCGGAATTGCGGGGTGGAAAATAAACAATGACTCCTCGCTATTTCAAATAACTCTGCAGGGGAAGCCAGAAACAGAAATCTGCTTCCTGAGCCCAACGTTTCCCCTTCCCTGTGAGCCCACAGCCCCGAGTGGAGGGGAGAGCGGGGCGGGGGCAGGCGGGCCCGGGGACGCCGGCCCGGTAGTGGCTGGGGGGGGGGCACTGGGCAGGCTCTGAGGGAGAGTCTTTGGCCCACTCCCTTCTTATAAAGGCGAGGAAGCTGAATCCCAGACAGGTGAGTTTCCCAGAGTGATAGAACAGGTATTTTAGTCTCCATCATCTAGCTCTGAACCTGTCACCTTTCGGCCATACCCTGCTCTCTCTGGCATCGGGCTGGATCTCCACAAGCAAGGAAGACGGACTGGGGCTGTCTGGGACAGAGAGGTAGCTCCAGGTGCCATTTCCCACGTAAGCCGTCTTAAGCCAGATCTGGACCCAGAAATGAGCAGCTCCTTCCCCCATCCTGGAAGATTTTTACCCAAAAGACAGGTTTTATTATTTGGGGCCAGGTCATCTCCCTTCTAAAAAGTGTCATTCTAAGTTACCTGGTGTGACTTGAATACCAGGTAACAGACCCCATTCTCCCCTCCCCGCCCCCACTGGAACAATGGAGGGCTAAATCCGTTCAGATGAGGCAAATCTTTATTTTTAGGCTATAAGTGCATTAAGGACACAGATAGTGTCGCTGTTTTTCATCTTTATGTAGAATGTCCCCAAAGTCTTAGTGCGCTGAGACTATATTAGAGTTTGCATACAGTAGGTGACTAGTAAAGGTTGCTGGAAGTTCTAGAAATGCTCGATCAATAAGAAATCAGAGGAGAGTGGTGGAGGAAGGCCCTTGAATGGTAGCACAGGGGTGTCTGGGAAATGAATCCAGGACATGCGGAAGCCCCTCCCGTCTCACGAGAGGTGATGGTTCGATTTTTCAGCGTGAGCATTGACACATCAAAGATGCTCCGGACCAAGGCTTGATTTATTGCTTTGTTGATTATCTAAACTTAAGAATGTGAAGGAGAAATGGTGAGAATATGGATCTCATGTATGCAAGAGTGCATCTCCCCCCATCGGGCTGGTCCCAGCGCCTCTGGGAGAAACCTCCCCCAAACGAAGCCCCCTCCCCTGTTGTCCCTCCTCCGCCCGTGGCTAATCATGACCAGGGCTGCTCCCCTTCAGTTAGGGCTTCCCCCCATCCCATCGGACCGTAGGGCCCCTGGAGGCAGGGCTTGCCTGTGTCCCAGCAGGCCCTCACCTGGCACCCGCTGGCAGTTAGGGATGGAGTGCGGGCAGCACGGGCTACCCCCCACACAGGGCGGGCATCACTTGCAGCCAGTCAGAGGGCCTCTGTCTCCAGTTCGTACACCGGAGACATTTGTGGGACCCCCAAAATGTGCCAGGAATTGAGGACGGATGAGTGTGCTCTCTTCCATCCTGCATCCATGGTTCTGGAAGGGCAGTCCCTGTGCCTTCTAATCTTCGCTCTGTCTCCGCTCCCCCTCCTTCTCTTCCTCCTCTTCCTCCTCTTCTTCTCCCCACTCTCCTTCCTCCTCCTCCTCCCCCCACTCTCCTTCCTCCCCCTCCTCCCCCTACTCTCTTTCCTCCTCCTTCCCCCACTCTCCTTCCTCTTCCTCCTCCTCCTCCCCCTACTCTCCTTCCTCCTCTTCCTCTCCCCACTCTCCTCTCTCCTTCCTCTTCCTCCCCTTCCTCTTCCTCCCCTTCCTCCCCCCACTCTCCTTCCTCTTCCTCCCCTTCCTCCCCCCACTCTCCTTCCTCCTCCTCCGGGCCCTGGTACCTCCAGGCTGAAAGAGAACTAGAGCATGGGTTTGGACTGAGAAATATGGCGTTTCCCATCTCCCTCCAGAGCACACACAGAAAAATTAGGAGTGTTTCTGCCCCATCAGCAAAAGTTGTGTGCGTGTGTGTGTGTGTGTGTGTGTGTTTTTATCAAGCTGTGAACACTCTGCTCCTTGGAGTGATAAGCTTTAAACCGACCAGGAGACTGTCAGTCTCAGTTTGAGGGTTTAGAAATATTGGGACGAATAATTAGATTTCATATCGTTACTGCAGCAGCCATCGAAGGATCAGCCAGATTAATTTTTTTACCCTCCTCCACTCATTAATATTCATTAGAGACACACGAAGCCGGCGCTGGCTCCGGCCAGGCACAAACAGGCGCTGCTGCACCCGGCTGCCGAGGGCCCCGACCAGGCTGTCCCCCGCAGGGCTTCCTCCGGGGGTGCCCGGGCCCCCCGCTCTCCGGCCCTGCTGGCATCGACGGGCGCCCCTGCTTCCCCAGAAGGCTCGGGGCTGGGAAGGACCGGTGGGGTCATTCAGGCCAGCCCCCTGCCTCCGGCAGTCCCCTCCAACCACCCACAGGGACAGACTTTCCATTAGTCTCAGGAGGGCTCCCTGTGAATCCCCCCGGGCCTTTCAGATGTCAGGCCACCGATCAGCCGGGCAGGGACCAGTAGCACAGGCAGCCAAGCCGGGGCACAGCTGCTGGGAACAGCCACCAGCCACTGGCTTCCCGACCAGCTCCTCCCGTGGGAAGTGGCGCGGAACCTGGCGGGGCTCCGGGACTCACGCAGAGAATGGCCCCCGGGGCTCGCTGCCAGAGCCGGGCCTGGGCCTGTGAGATTCGTATCCAAGGGAGCAGGGGGGGACTGGGCCAGCGCGGTCCGATAACCGGGCCGAGTGCCCTCAGCCGGGGAATGGCACCCGTTCTCCTCCCAGCTGGAGGGGCCGGCATTCGGCGCCTGCCCGGCTTCCGGGGCCACTTCCGACGCCTCGGTGAGCCAGAAGGTGAAGCTGCCCGAGATCCGCCGGGTGCCATCTGGGCAAACAGCCGCTCTCCCACCTGAATGGGAGCCCGCAGCCTGGCTGACAGGTGTTCCTCAGCCAGGTGGGGCTGCTGGGGAGGGGGCGATGAGAAGAGCAAAGCAGCTCCCTCTCCTGCGCTGCCCTCGGGGCCTTCCCGGCTCTGAGCCCTGGTCAGGATCGGCTGCCCGGGGGTTAAAGGTGGTGTGAGAACTATCCCCGAAGCCTCAGGGCACCTTCTGGGCCCCCGGCCTGGGCCCAGTCTTTCCTCCTCCCTCAGACCACTTTCCGTGGCATTCAGGGAACCAGGAGACCCCGGGCCTCTCCCTCCTGCTCTGCCCCAGCAGACCGTCAGCATGTGCTGGGGCTGGGTTAGAAAGCCCCAAGGAGCCAGGAGGCCCCTGGAGGTGAAGCCCGGGGCAGCACGCTCAGAGACCCAGTATTCCTGGACATGCTGTTCATTGTCTGCTCTAAGGTCCTTTCCAGCTCTGATATGTTCTCATGTTCTCCCCGTCCGGACGCATGTGTTCTGTGGTTCCTCCCCATCCGGACGCGTGTGTTCTGTGGTTCCTCCTCGTCCAGACGTGTGTGTTCTGTGGTTCCTCCCCATCCAGACGCGTGTGTTCTGTGGTTCCTCCCCATCCAGACGCATGTGTTCTGTGGTTCCTCCCCGTCCAGACGTGTGTGTTCTGTGGTTCCTCCCCGTCCGCACGCGTGTGTTCTGTGGTTCCTCCCCGTCCGCACGCGTGTGTTCTGTGGTTCCTCCCCGTCCGCACGCGTGTGTTCTGTGGTTCCTCCCCGTCCGGACGTGTGTGTTCTGTGGTTCCTCCCCGTCCGGACGCGTGTGTTCTGTGGTTCCTCCCCGTCCGGACGCGTGTGTTCTGTGGTTCCTCCCCGTCCGCACGCGTGTGTTCTGTGGTTCCTCCCCGTCCGCACGCGTGTGTTCTGTGGTTCCTCCCCGTCCGCACGCGTGTGTTCTGTGGTTCCTCCCCGTCCGCACGCGTGTGTTCTGTGGTTCCTCCCCGTCCGGACGTGTGTGTTCTGTGGTTCCTCCCCGTCCGCACGCGTGTGTTCTGTGGTTCCTCCCCGTCCGCACGCGTGTGTTCTGTGGTTCCTCCCCGTCCGCACGCGTGTGTTCTGTGGTTCCTCCCCGTCCGGACGCGTGTGTTCTGTGGTTCCTCCCCGTCCGGACGCGTGTGTTCTGTGGTTCCTCCCCGTCCGGACGTGTGTGTTCTGTGGTTCCTCCCCGTCCCCGTCCAGACGCGTGTGTTCTGTGGTTCCTCCCCGTCCGGACGCGTGTGTTCTGTGGTTCCTCCCCGTCCGGACGCGTGTGTTCTGTGGTTCCTCCCCGTCCGGACGCGTGTGTTCTGTGGTTCCTCCCCGTCCAGACGCGTGTGTTCTGTGGTTCCTCCCCGTCCAGACGTGTGTGTTCTGTGGTTCCTCCCCGTCCAGACGCGTGTGTTCTATGGTTCTTCCCCGTCCGGACGTGTGTGTTCTAAAGGTTATTGCCAACTTTGACGTTCTCTCTTCCAAGGGGCTCTCCCCATTTGAAGGGTCCTTTTCAGCCCAAACGTCCCGGAGCCCTTGTGACCCCCCCAAAGCCTCCTCGGCAGCACAGGGACCGGTTGCACACTGACCCTCCCCGCAGCCCCCGCCCCCTCTGTCCCCGCCTTTCCCCGGCACCGGCTGAGGTGAGGGCTTAGGTGACTGACGATTCCTCCACTGCTGGCGCTCGCAGGACGGACGGACTCACGGGTCAGGCAGAGGAAATAACAAATCCTTTGCCCGCGTTGCTCTGGCTCACGATAAGCTGCCCGTCTTTTGTGGAGGATGAGCAGCCAACAGCTGGGCTGGGGCAGGGGGAGGCCGACCAGGCTGGGGTTGGAGGGGAGCTTCCCTTCGAAGCTGATGGGGGCGTCAGATCGGGCTTGTCAAAGGGGAACTGAAGGAGAGCTGGGAGCAGGGGGGCTCATCTGGTGGTTTTTGGTCTTCTCCCAAACATGGGGGATGTGGGGCCGGTCAAGGAGCCTCATCCTCTGACTGCCAGGGGCTGCTGAGGATAAAAAGGAACATCAGGACGGAGAAGTCTGGGCCGGCCGAGACCTCCAGCCTTCCATCTCCCGGCTCAGTCCCCACGGCCTTCCCTAGGAATGAACCACGGAGGGGAAGGCGGCAAGGGAGCCGGGGGCTCGGGCCCCGAGGGAGCCTCCAGGCCCCGAGGGAGCCGGGACTCAGGCCCCAAGAGCCCTGCCCCAGGAGGGGTCCATCAGCTGCCAGGACCTCCTGCTCCGGGGGGAGCTGCACATTTACAGTAATAGGGCCAGGCTGCCCAGCCCAGAAACCGAGGCTATCTCAGCTTTTACAAGCTGCCTCCGGGCAGCCTCGGGGGGAGACAGGCTGCAGCCTTCATTAGAACCATTAGCAGCTTATGGCCCACAAATCAATAATGACACTGAGAGCGGCAGAATTCTCTGCTCTGGGCCCTGGCTTCTTTACCTGTAAAATGGGATCGGTAGTCCCTGCCCTGTCTGCTTAAATACATCTATGTCCAAGCGAATTGAATGGATGTCAGAGCATTTTGAAAAAAAATCTAAAGAACAGTAGAATTAAAAAGGAAAAAAGTTTTAAGTCGTTTTCCATTATCCAGAAGACACCTGAGCGGACCCCCCGGCGCGCATTCTCTCTGCAGGGCCCCCTCCCCCGCCCCATCTCGCCCAAGCCATTGCCGAAGCTTGGTCTCCCCTCTGTAGCCTCTTTTCAGTGTAGCTGCTTATCTCCCTGACACGGCCCCCTCCGGTGCAGACGACCATCTCCTGGGCTGTCAGCCCCAGGTCTCTCCCCGGCGCCTCCGTCCTCCACTCAGCCACGCAAGCGGGCCCGAGCATGTACCCATGCGTTCTGTCCGTCTGCCTCTCCCTCTCTCCGTCTGTCCCTGTCTCTCTCACCTTTTACAGGAAGCCTTTTTTAGTCTCGCTTCTTCCTCTTCCATTTCCTTTTTATCTTGTATATAAAAGTTGTTTGTACATAGTTATTTGCTCCATGAGATGATAGTCCGCTCCTAAAGGGCAGAAGCTGTCTCCTGCCTTTCTTTGTTTTCCCAGGGCTTAGCACAATGCCTGGCACATGGTTAACCCTTCCTAAATGCTTATTGAGTGATTGCCTGGGCTCCCACTGGGCAGATGAAGTCCAGTGTGAAGGGGGAGGGAGAGTCTCCTTGGCCACTGTCCCCTTGGGGGGAGCAAGACCCTAAGGAAAAGGAGACTCCCCTTCCCTGAAGCAGCAGCCTCTAAGCCCCTGGCCAGGGAAAGGGGGTTGGGGAGGAAGGTAGTGTAGACCAGGCTTTGGAATATCCCCAAACCAAAGCAAGCCCACCCCGGACCTCACACCGCCATCTTAGCCAAAGAGGGATGACCGAGGACATATTCATGATGCTAGAATTAGATAATAGCTAGCATGCCATAAATCACCTACTATGTGCTGAGCTTGTTACAAAAAAGATCTCGTTTGATCCTCACAACTCCCCTGGGAGGTAGATGCTGTTATTATTCCCATTTTACATATGAGGAAACTGAGGCAGTCATATTGAGTGACTCACCACCTCATAAATATAGCCTCATAAAAGTCTTCTTGCCTCCAACCCAGGACTCTGTGCAGCGAAAGGTCTCAAGTCAGAAGACTTTTTGTTCATATATTAGCCCTGCAGCCCTGCAGGAGGTTGCCTTCTCTCTCTGGGATTTATTTAGGATTTAGGATTTGTTATAGACCTTTTTCATGTCCTGGATCCCTTTGGTAATCTGGAGACATCTATAGACCCCTTCTGAAAAGGATTATTTGGTTGCCCACATTCGTAATCGAAGGAAAAGCTAAATTTTAGTCGGACATTAGTAAAAAGTTTGTTCCCACTCAAGTTCACAGACCACGCCCACCCCACCCCCTGCCAGAGTCTCTCCTCAGAGACCCCAGGTTCAGAACCTCGGGTCTGGGTGATAGAAGTGACCCGGAGCCCGCCCAGCCGTCCCCTCCGGGGCTCACCACAGAGTCGGTCCCGAAAGGCCCTCCCTCCAGCCCTCGCCACCCCCCAGCCCCGGCCTGCCAAACTGCGCTCAGAGCGGGTTAAAGGGCCCAGACGAGCCGTCCCATTTCTTCCCGTGGCTGCTGTGTCCCTGGCTCCATCCCGGGCGTGCTGGTGCCGTCCCTGACCCGGTGCCATCCCTGACCCGGTGCCTCTGTCTCCCGTTTCTGCCCTCACAGAGCCCGCCCCTGACCCTGCTGGTGGGAGAGGAGCACCGCTGGCTGACGAAGCTCCCCCGGGCCTCCAGCGAGCCAGATGCCAACGCGGTGATCTTCAGGAAGGGTGGGTATCGTGTGCGGCCCTGGGCCGGAGGGGCCCGGCTGCTCGGGGGGAGGGGGGCTGCCCCTTCTTTGGGTCCCTGCTGCTGACCTTTGTCCCAGGGCCACCTGGTCTTCAGCCAGCCGTGGGCTCGTGGGCTTGGAGACGGGAGGGAGGGGCCCCAGAGGGCTTTTGGTGCCCTTCTTTTACTTTAGAGACGAACAAACTTTGTCAAGGTCACCCAGTAAGAAGCAGGTCCCAAGGCAGGCCCCCGACTGCCAATTCAGAACTTTTCCCACGTCCCTCACGGGCGGGTCCCTGTTTACAACAACAATCATCCTGATGGTAACAGTCGCCCGTGGAGAGACGGCGGGAAACGGGGGGCCTGGGACCAGCCTCGGCGGGATACCCGTGGGGTACGCCGGGGGGGTGACCCCGGGGAGGGCGGGTTGGCTCGGAGAACAGGGGGCTGTCCTGGGGAAGCAGCTCACGGGAGCGCGTGCGGGGCCTGCAGTCGGGAAGAACCGAATTCCAATCCGGCCTCAGATCCGGACCCACTGGGGGACCTGGGCAGGTCCCGGACCCCTCTCTGTGAAGGTTGCAGCCCCCCAGAGAAGGAAATGACAAGCCCCGCCACCGTTTGTGCCAGGGACTCTGGGGGGGGCACGGGGAGTTGTACACAACTGCGCAACCGAACAGCGACACCATGTTGTTGTGCTGTTCTTATTTACATCGTTAAAGATTTCAGTTACACTTTAACCTAGTTCGGTTCTGTTTGGGAGTTTTGTGGGCAAATCTGACACATCTGCCAAAATCTAGACCAGTCTCTAGGACCAAAGAAGTTTCCAGTCTATGTTAGTAGTGTCTTCATCTGGGAATTCCCTAAATCTGTGGAGTCATGGATTCATGCCCTGAGCCAGTGGGTGGGTGGGCGGATACATAGAGACTTGGATGGATGGACGGAGAGAATGACAGACAGACAGGCAGGCAGACAGACGGACGGACGGGTGGATGGATGGATAGACATAGATACATCGAGACTTGGCTGGCTGGATACATAAATACGTGGGGAGAGACAGGCAGGCAGTCAGACGGACGGACAGATGGATAAATGATTCATTATTTCCCTTTTTCACTGCACGGCAAATTCCCTTAACTGACTTCCTCCATGGGCCCAGGTTAGTACCTGTTGTGTAACTTAAAGCTTGAGAGCGTACCTGGTACCGTGCAGAGGGTAAGTGCCTGTCCCGAGGGAACGGCCTGCCCGACCCTGAGAGCAGCTCTCTAGCCGTAACCGTGATGCTTCTCCTGTCTGCAGATGCACGTGTCCACCTTGCAGCCGCCCATTACATCGCCCCTTCCCCCCATTGGCTCGTGTGGATCCCTGTGCTGGGCCGGAGGCAGGCGGTGGAGAATCTGGGGCATTAGTGATCACTTAGGTGGTGCTGGGGACGCCATGACCTTCCCTGGGCCTCCGTTCCTCCCCTGCAAAATAAGGCCGTTGGCTCAAGGGGTCCCTTCAGCCCTTTGCATCTTACAGAGGAGGAGACGGGTCTCGGGCAGGAGAGGGGTTTCCCCCGGGGACACGGCCACCAGCCGCCGGCGCGCTCCGTCCCAGGCCTGTCTGCTGCCTCCCAGGCCAGAGCTGTCAGCCAGGCCGAGGTGCCTTCCTTTATCACGGCCATCATCGGCCCCATCCAAACCCACTTACTAACAGCCCCTCCGGCCGCAGCGCTCTGCCAGGCACTGCCCTGAGTGAGTTAAACAGACACGGTCCTTGCCCTCTGGGGGTTTACGATCTTAGACAGACACTGTCGCAGACAGATATAAATGACTTCAGACAACTGAGCAAACACTGAGCAAAGAGACAAATTAAATACTTAAAAAAATTAACGACGTATCCAGGGGACTATGCAAGCGGAAGGCGAGCACGTGGTCTGAGTAGGATGTGGATGAAGGGAGAGCCGTGTTTGGAAAGGGTGGGGCAAAGGGGAAATTGGCTCCTTCACCAATCACCGGGGAAGGCCTCCTAGAAGTGCGATTTCAACAACAGCTTAAAACTCATGAGGGTGTGGGCTGTGTGTGTGTGTGTGTGAGAGAGAGAGAGAGAGAGAGACAGACAGACAGAGACAGAGACAGACAGAGACAGAGATGGAGAGAGAGACAGAGACAGAGACAGACAGACAGAGACAGAGACAGAGAGAGACAGAGACAGAGAGACAGAGAGAGACAGAGACAGACAGACAGAGAGAGAGAGAGAGAGAGAGAGAGAATATGCCATCATTAGGGTAGCAGCTCCATTAAAATTCAGGAACCAAGGAGAAGGATGGGATGCCATGCCCAGAGTGGTCTGGTTGGGGTCTATTTAAATACACAATCCCTTCCTTCCCCTTAAAGCCAGGGAAATTGAGCTCGCTGCATCCCGTGCTTGTTGAACAGGAGTACTGGATGCCTCCCGCTGCTCCCCAAATCTCTGCCTTTCAGTAACTTGAGTCTCTCTTTCTCTTCCCCCTCAATATGCGGGGTGCCCTGGCTGTGTATCCTAACAACTTAATCCATCTGCCCTGCAGCTGCACCTTCTTAGATGTGCTATCTCCCACAGTTAAAATGTGAGCTGCCTGTGAGAGCCCTTCTCTGGGCTTAGCCTAGTGCCTGCCCAAAAGTAAACACTTTAAGAAATGCTTTTTCCATTCATTCATTCATTCCTCCACCTCTTTTCTCTCTTCCCCTTTTACTCTTTCCCTCCTTTTTTCCCTCCTATTTCTATTTGCCTTCCTCCATCATTGTCCCTGTCTACCTGGCTCTCTCTTCCCTTTTCTCCATCCATCTCCTTCCCGCCATCTTGCTGGTCTGGCTGTCTCCATTTGCCTTGCATCGCGCATACAATCATACACTCACACATGCAGGGACTGTTGGATGGAAGGGAGGAATTCTGAAGTCAGAAAGGCATAGGAAGTGGGGGAGAGGCAGCCCCCCCCCCAAAGCCATAGGACTGAGGGAGGGCAGCGATAGGGAGAGGCTCAAGGAACATGTCTCTGAGGTAGGCGGAAAAGTAAGAGGGGGATGAGAAAAAGTGGGGAGAGAGCTTTCCCTCTCCCTAAGCTCTGCCCCCCCCCGAGTGACCCACGACCCTCCCAACAGGATGGAGAGGAGCAGAGGAGGGAGGGACAGGGACTCTCATCATCTGTGCCTCACCCTTCATTTCCTGCTAACAGGCAGCCAAGCCACTCTGCAGTAGGACATGATTTGGTTACTGTAGGAAGTTCTCTCTCTGTGGGTTCATGGGATTTCCCCTAAAGCTCCGAACATTTCTGTGGTGCTTTCCTTTCTTTGGAGTGCTTCCCAATGAAAATAAACACCTCCAGTCCAACTTAATCCTTTGGGTCTCCTTCCCTCCACCCACCAGATAGCTGCGGAAACTAGGGTCCAGGCAGAAGTAATTAATAATGAAATCATAAAGTCCATAGATTATTATTATTTTTTGGTGTGTGAGGAGAGAGGTCATCGAGAATAAGGGACTTGCCCTGGATCACACAGCTAGTAAGTATCTGAACTCGCTCCTGGCACTGTCCATTTTACCACCTCACTTCTCCAAGACCATAAATTTAGACCTTTTAAAGGACCTTCAATGTTTCGTCCAATTCAGTTCCTTTCATTTTATGGTCGAAGAAACTTAGACCCACCGGCTTCAGCGATTGGCTAAGGGCAGGAGCAGAAATGAGCTGGCAGGGACCCCGGAGCTCATCTTGCCAGTGGGTCAGATGCATCTGGAAAGGTCCCTGCGGACTGCGAGCTGACTTAGAAAACCACACGGGACCACGATCTGTGTCGCATTGTGCTATTTCTTTTGTTAAACATCTCCCAGCTACATTTTAATCTGGTTCAGCAGTTTTGTGGCCCATCCGCTGTCCCCCAGCTGTGAATTTACCTCTGACAGTGCAACCTCTTCCTTTTGCAGAGGGGGAAACTGTGACTTACCCAATGTCATACAGAGCATAGAGCGTGTTTGGAGGGAGAGCTAGGGACAGCCAGAGGGATCGGGAAGGGCTGTTCGAGGCCTGGCTGAGTGAGAATGCTGCCTAGGAAACTGAGGAGGGATGGATGCGGGAGCTGGCAAGAAATCAGTCAGGATAAACCCAGGAAGGCGTGTTTGGCGGCTGCTCATGTGGGATGCTTTGAAGGACATCCTGTGTCCTAAGCTCCCTCCCAGCTCTGACATCCTGTGTTCTAAGCTCCCTCCCAGCTCTGACATCCTGTGTTCTAAGCTCCCTCCCAGCTCTGACATCCTGTGTTCTAAGCTCCCTCCCAGCTCTGACATCCTGTGTTCTAAGCTCCCTCCCAGCTCTGACATCCTGTGTTCTAAGCTCCCTCCCAGCTCTGACATCCTGTGTTCTAAGCTCCCTCCCAGCTCTGACATCCTGTGTTCTAAGCTCCCTTTTCAACTCAAGGATTCAAGCTCAGGATCCTAGGGTTGTAGCTGGTTTCCTATCCAAAGGGCTCATCTTCAGACCCTAAAATCCTGAGCCCTTTAGGAAGGACGGGAACGCCCGGGAGGACAGGCCTCCTCTGCCTTCTCCCCTCATCCTGAAACGTTGCGGCTTTTCCCTCCTCGTTGGGCTGTTAGGGCCGGGAGCGGAGGGAGGGGGGGATAAGCAGGAGGCAGTGCTGGGTTTTCCCCAGACCTTCACTGGCCTCCTGCCCGCCCCTACCCCGGAGTCAGCGGTCGGTAGGATTCCAAGCGTCAGGGTTCTAGAGCCGGGGAAGCCCCCCCCCCCCCCGCCCCCGCAGACTGGCCCCTGGGAAGGGAAACAGAACAAGCAGGCCCGCGGCCCTGGAACTGAGGGCTTGGGCAAGGGCGCCACCTCCGGGCAGCCCGGCGAATCCCGGCTCCTGGAACAAAGTCCTCCTGGAGGTGGGGCCTCCTCACCTGGGCCGCCGTTTCCTGCTCCATCCCCTGACCCGGCCCAGGAGGGCCTGGCGTCCAGGGGCGAGAGTGGAGGGAAGGGGGGAGGGCGGCGGCAGGCAGCGTCCCGGCCACCCGGGACCTCGGGGAGACGCTGGGCCCCCTCCCTGCCCCCGGGCCGGCCTACGTGGTGGGGCAGAGCCTGGGACGGCCCGGGCCCAGCTGCCCCTCGACGTCCCTGCCCACGCTGACTGTGCCTCTTCCCGCCAGGCGAGGCCATTTGGTGCAAGACGACCAAGCCCGTGCCCGAGGGCGGACTGATGACCGCGGTCCTCATGGCGGAGCCCCGGGGCATCGCCAGCAACCCCGTGAAGGCCGAGCCCGGGGACCCCGAGTACCCGGCCACCCTGCCCTCCGACATCCAGCTCCTGCCTCAGCAGGCGGGGATGGCGGCCATCCTGGCCACCGCCGTCGTCAACAGTGAGTACCCGCCCCCCCCCCCCCCCACTCCCCCGGCCAAGCCCCCCCCTCGCTCCCCCGGCCAAGCCCCCCCCCCCCCCCCACTCCCCCGGCCAAGCCCCCCCCTCGCTCCCCCGGCCAAGCCCCCCCCCC
The DNA here is from genome assembly GCF_016432865.1 of Antechinus flavipes. Lineage (NCBI taxonomy): Eukaryota > Metazoa > Chordata > Mammalia > Dasyuromorphia > Dasyuridae > Antechinus > Antechinus flavipes. The sequence continues at coordinate 51,726,255 of NC_067399.1, read as the reverse complement.
CCTGCTGGCCACCCCCCCCTCCTCCCCCTAGCGGCCGGGCCGGCCGGGAAGCAGCTGGCGCAGGTGCAGGGGGGCAGTTTTCCAGTGTGTGATTAGTCCTGGCAGAGACGGTGCGGGCGGGGGGACAGAGAGGGGCCTTCGCCGCCGCAGCAGGAACGAGGCGCTGGGGGGATGGAGCTGCGGGTCTAACGCTCAGGGGCTGTGTGGCCCTGGTCAGGCAGCCCAACCTCTCTGTGCCTTCCCGATCGGGAAATGTCACGTCTGCCTTAAAAGGTTGTTGGGACAACGTCTCCTTAAAACGGTCTAAAAGCTGAGGCAGAGCCAGAGCCGGGAGGGACTTACTTTGTGGTTTTCTGATCCCATTGATGGTGGTGGTGGGAGGGACCTGGGTTCAAGTGCTGCCTCAGACTTTTTTCTTCACCTAGAATTATATGATCCTCAGCAAGGCACTTAACTTCTTCACGAGCCTCAGTTTTCTCATCTGTAAAAGGGAAGAGCTGAGGAAGAAAGGGGGAGATTCAGCTTCTGGGACTCCTTCCAGCTCTGACTCCCTTTTCTCTTTTTATATTAGGGATTTCTTCTTCTTCTTTTTTTAATTAAAGCTTTTTTATTTTCAAAATATATACATAGATGATTTCCAAAATTCACGCCCACAAAACTCCGTGTTCCAAATTTTCCCCTCCTTCCCCCCCCTTCCCCTAGATGGCAAGTGATCCAATATACGTTAAACATGCACAATTCCTCCACAAATATCTTGCTGTACAAGAAAGGTCAGATCAAAAAAGAAAGAAAATGAATGAGAAAACAAAATGCAAACCAACAACAACAAAAAGCGTGAGAATGCCATGTTGTGGTCCACACTCAGTCCCCACAGTCCTTTCTCTGGGTGCAGACGGCTCTCTCCATCACAACATATATGGGATTATTTATCTCACATCTGGCCCTTGGTAGAAAAAGCTTCCTGGGAAATTGAAACCTAAAGAGTAATGGAAGGGAGGAAGGATAAGAGGGAAGGAGGGAGGAAGGAAAGAAGGGAGGAAGAAGGAGGGAGGGAGGAAAGGAGGGAAGGAAGGAAGGAAGGAAGGAAGGAAGGAAGGAAGGAAGGAAGGAAGGAAGGAAGGGAGGGAGGGAGGGAGGGAGGGAGGGAGGAAGGGAGGGAGGAAGGAAGGAAGGAAGAGAAAGAAAAGAAAGACAGAGATGGATAGGGAAGGAGGAGGAAAGAAAGAAAAAAAAAAGAAAAGAAAGAAGAGGAGGGAAGCTATTATTGAGGGGACAGGGAGGCAGAAATCTGAAGGCAAGGTTTAAACCTGAAAGCTGAGCACTTGACTAGAAGAAGGCCAAGAGTCACTTCAGAGCACGGGAACTAAAAACCAGTCCCTGAGAGTTCGCCCATTTCCTGTACTACCAAAGGCATAAAAGGAGATGATGAAATCCGGCTCTCATAAAAAGCTCAGGAGTGAAAAGGCGGAGGCTTCTAATTCTTGGGGTCCCCTCCTGTTAGCACAGAGTGTTACAGTGGGAGGGGGACCTTGGAAATCCCCTCGCCATCTCCCCACCCCAGCCCCCCAGCTTTGTGCAGGGGAGTAGCCAGACCCGGGGGAAGCAGCTTGTCCAAGGTCACCCAGATGGGAAGGAGAGCCGCTGGAACCCGGTGTCCTTCTCCCGAATCACTGCCGCAGAGCAGCAGAGGGCGCCTGGACATTCCCCACATGGGCTCCGTCGGCTCTAGGATCCTCAGGAGCTAGAATTCCAGCAGAGACGGAGCCGAGGAAAGAGGCCGCTCAGGTCCTTTGTCACGGGTCCCCTCTCACGGTGCACCCTGTCTACCAGCCTGGCCTTCCTCGCACCTCCCTCAACCTCCTACCGTCTGAATCGAGCACCAGTTAACTAAGTAGCATGAATAAGTGCCTGCTGTGTGCCAGGCGCTGCCCCATGGCGGTCTCTGTCTGAGGGGAGCGGGGGCTCCAGGGGAGGCCGTTGTCGGACCACCCGAGTTCCTCCCGGCGCCCTGTTTGCTCCCACTCTCAGGCTGTTCCCTTTTCGCTCAGTTGTGCTGGATCGCATCCCCTTTGTCTCTGCATCCCTGGCACTCGGCACAGAGTAGGTGCTGCGGGCATGTTTCCCGGCTGACTGGCTAGTTCGCTTGGGGAACGTGGGCCCAACGCAAGACCGCTCACCTGCGGCCCTGGGGTCCCAGCCTGGGTTGTAGATGGCCTTGAGGGCCCGCTCCCTAACCCTGCTGCTTCTCTGAGACCTCACCCACGCCCCCCAAAAGTCACACCAAGGCAGAACACGAAGGGCCGTGAAAGGGGCGAGATAGGATTCCAGGGAGGGCGGTCCCGTCACAGTGGGCTTCTGGGAGTTGGCGACCTAGAACTGGCCCCGAAGGGTGAATAGAATCTTAAAATGGGGTGGGGGGCTCCTAAATCTGCCTCCCCATTTTGAGGGCACCAACACGTCCCAGGCCCCTCTTTCCTTCTCCTAGCCTTCCTCGCCTGGATCATTGTAACCCCCTGCTGGCTCCTGTTCTCCCTCTTTCTCCCCCACGCTGCCCTTCTCTCAGCTGGCAGGAATAGTCATGGCCCCGGTCTGCGGGCTCGCCCTCCTGCCCAGAGAGCCCTGGTGCTTTGCCCGTTGCCTGTGTGATGGGTTTCCCTGCCCTTGACGGGCCCCTGAAGGCCTCCACAACCAGCCCCCTGCCTTATTTTGGTCTGGACCAGACCAGACTCCTGAGCCGTTCTCTGACCTCCCGTCAGGCCTCTGCACAAGCTGTCCCCCAGCTTCCCCTCCTCATTTGCTTCCTCCAGCCCTCCTTGGGCCCCTCTTCCCACATTCTCTCCCTGCACTGTGCCAAGCGTTGCCCCGGCCTGTGTTCCGGCTCCTCTCCCAATCCCCGGGGCAGACCGCGCACTTGGGAGCCCCTTAGTAATGGGGTTTCGAGCAGACTTTCCTGCCCTGAGTCTCGCGGCCTCCGCCCGAAGGCCTCCCGCAGCCGCCCGGCTCTGCGTCCTGGGGGCGGGGGGAGGGGGCGCGCAGAGAGTTCCTGGTACCATTAGTCATGCCGGCTTCTGGGGCTGAGAACAGTTGGCAGGGGCGGGCAAGGGGGGGGTAGGTACATAGGAGAGTTTATCAGGGCGGGGGGAGGGGCTGGCAGTTATTTGAGGGGCCGTAGGGAGGGAAGGAGTTGGAGCTCAGAGATATTGAAAGATAAGTCATTGCTAACTGTGAGACTGAGGTCAGAGCATTTTATGAATAAAAGCTAGAAGTCCTTCTCCAGGCCCCCCCCGGGGTGTCCAGGTGCCCACATGGAAGCTGGTACCTCCCCCAGCTGCCGGAGGGTGAGTGGGAAAGCGCCCAAGGCCGGAGAGGGAAGGAGCCCGAGTCCGGGCAGTGAACCCAACTCTCAGAAACCGTGGCCCACTTAGGTCTCGAGAAGCAGTGTTCTGAGGGGCCCCTTAGCTTCCCTAGACCACCCCCCAAGAAGTCTGGGACCCCACGGAGATCAAGGAGCCCCGAGGCAGACTGGGATCATTGTGAGAGAGGGACCAGGGCCTTGCAGGCCTTTTGCTTTTTTTTCTTGGCCAGGCAGTTTGGCCGGGCCCCTTTCTCGGCCTCTTTTCTTTCTTGGCCTTTTTAAGTGACTTGCCCTAATAAGTGTCAAGTGTTGAGGTAGGATTTGACTTCGGGTCCTCCTGACTCCAGGCCAGTGCTCTGTCCCCAGTCACTTGTTTATGTTGCTTCTCGGGCTTCTGAGTCACACTGGAAGTTACTCAGGCCCTCAGGTTTGCTAAGCGCTCCACAGTGACTATCTCATGAGCCTCTCAGCAGTCCTGGGAGGTGGGCGCTCTCATTGTCCCCATTTTCCAGGTGAGGAAGCTGAGGTAGACAGAGGTTCGCCGCCTTGCCCAGGGTCACAGGGAAATAAATATGCGGTGAAGGAGTTGGATTCCTTCCTTCCTGATGCTCCGCCACCTTCCTGTCTCAAGAGAAGGCGGGGAGATGGGGGGGATTTCTGCCAGTCCTCCTTCGTTGCCAGCCTAAGGGGCGGGGGGTGGGGTCCAGGGAAGCACAGTCCCCGAAGGCCTCATCCCTGCTTGTGTCGTCCCTCCTCCCCAGAGGACATCTTCCCCTGCAAAGACTGTGGCATCTGGTACCGGAGCGAGCGGAACCTGCAGGCTCACCTCATGTACTACTGCGCCAGCCGCCAGAGCTCGGGGTCCCCCCTGGTGGAGGAGAAGCCCAAGGAGACGTACCCCAATGAGCGGGTCTGTCCCTTCCCCCAGTGTAAGAAGAGCTGCCCCAGCGCCAGCTCCCTGGAGATCCACATGCGGAGCCACAGCGGTAAGGGGCCTGCCCCGCTCCGGGGGTGTCGGGGGGCAGGCCTGAGCCGGGCCCGGCCCCCCTCACGCCGCTCTGCCCTCTCCTCCAGGGGAAAGGCCCTTCGTCTGCCTGATCTGCCTGTCGGCCTTCACCACCAAAGCCAACTGTGAGCGGCACCTGAAGGTCCACACAGACACCCTGAGCGGTACGTCGGGGAGGGGCTGGGGGTGAGGGGGATCGCTGCGAACAAGGGGCGGGGGTGGGGAGGAAGCGCCGGGCCGCAGGTCGGGGAATATGGATGGGGGGGGCAGCAGCTGGGGCCGGGAAGGACGGTGGGGTCTCTGGCAGAAGCCAGACCCGAGGGCTCCCTGACCCGCTTAGCTCTGTGGCTTCCAGGGGTCTGCCACAGCTGTGGCTTCGTCTCCACCACGAGGGACATCCTCTACAGCCATCTGGTGACCAACCACATGATCTGCCAGCCGGGCTCCAAAGGGGAAATCTACTCCCCGAGCGCGGGACACCTGGCCACCAAGCCAGGCCCCCCAGGTACGGAGCCGGGCCCCGGGGGAGGGGCCCCACAGCCCTGCCAGCCCCGGGTGGGAAAGGGCAGCTCCTGGCATCAGTGTTCTGAGGAAAAGTGGAGGACAAGTGCGTGCCCATTCTTGGGACTCTAAGGTGAAGGTTGAGGGCAGAGAATCGGTCTTCATACAAAGTAAACACTCAATAACTGCTTTGTGACAATTTTGCAGTCAGTCAGCAAGTCTTTATAAAGCACTTACTCTGTGCCAGGCACTGTGCTAAGTGCTGGGGATATGAAGGCAGAAAAAACATGGTCCTAGGAAGGAGGGAGGGAGGAGAGGAAGGAAGGAAGGAAGGAAGGAAGGAAGGAAGGAAGGAAGGAGGAGGAGAGAGAGAGAGAGAGAAAGAGGGAGGGAGGAGGGAAGAAGGAAGGAAGAAAGAAAAAGAGGGAGGGAGGGAGGGAAGAAGGAAGGAAGAAAGAAAGAAAGGGAGGGAGGGAAAAAGGAAGGAAGGAAGAAAGAAAGAAAGGGAGGGAGGGAAAAAGGAAGGAAGGAAGGAAGGAAGGAAGGAAGGAAGGAAGGAAGGAAGGAAGGAAGAAGGAAGGAAGAAAGAAAGAAAGAGAGAGAGAGAGAGAGAGAGGGAGGGAGGGAGGGAGGGAAAGAAAGGAAGGAAGGAAGGAGAGGGAAGGAGGGAGGGAGGGAGGGAGGAAGGGGTAAATCAAGGAAAGAGGGAGGGAAGAGCATATAATGTGTACCACAAAGTGTTTGGAGGGGAATGAGTTCTCAGAGAACGCGAGAGATGGGAAGGGTCCGTGTTGGGAAGAGCCTCCCAGGCCAAGCTCGGGCTTCATACTTGACCCAGAGGAGCAGGGAGCCCCTGCAGCTCCCTGAGCCCGTCATTCCTGTGCTTAGAACACTCGGCTTGGCTGCCTGCTGGAGGATGGCGGAGGGGGGGTCCTGGTACCGGCGGGGCCTCTGGGGACGGGTCCCCACCTCAGAGCCAGCCCGGGGGCCGCCGGGGCCAGCCTTCGTGCCCTTTGCCCAGTCCCCCTCCGTGGGCGGGGTCTCCGGTGCAGGAAGCGCGCCCTGACGCCCTCGTCCCTCTTCTGCTTTCCACCAGGTTTGGTTCAGGCGGGCGCCTCCCCCGGCCTCAAGTGTGGCCTCTGTGGGCTCCTCGCCGACAGCCTGGCGGGCCTCCAGCAGCACATGGCCCTGCACGGCCCCCTGCCCGCCCCAGACCAGGCGGCCCCGGGCCCCGACTCGCCCCCCGCTCCCGACGCTCCGGCCAAGAGGGCCCCGGCCGAGGCAGAGAACGGGGAGGCGCAGGCCACCCCCCCGGAGAGCTGCTCCTCCTCTTCCTCGTCCTCCGGCGAGGGGCCGGCGCCGCCGCTCCTGAAGATCAAAGAGGAGACCGGGGAGGGCCAGGGGCCGGAGCCCGAGGGGGCCAAGGGCCAGGGCCGGGCCGAGCCGGGCGGCAGCCCCAGGTCGGAGCCCGAGTCCTCCTCGCGGGCCTCCTCCCCCCAGAGCCTGGCGTCCGTGAAGGTCAAGTCCGAGCTGGCCAGCCCCACGCCGGGCTCCAGCCCGGGGCCCAGCGAGGCGGGCGGCGGCCCCTCCGGGGGCACCATCTTCCTGCCCCAGTACGTGTTCGGGCCCGAGCCCTCCGCCGTCCCCCAGGCCTCGGAGATCCTGGCCAAGATGTCCGAGCTGGTGCACAGCCGGCTCAAGCAGGGCCACGGAGGCGTGGCCCCCGCCCTGTACCCGGGGACCCCCGCGCCCAAGGGCGCCACCTGCTTCGAGTGCGAGATCACCTTCAACAACATCAACAACTACTACGTCCACAAGCGTCTCTACTGCTCCAGCCGCCACGTGGCCGAGGACAGCCCCCCCGGGGCGCGCAAGCCCAAGGTGGCCGCCCCCCCCAAGGGCCCCCTGGGCGCCGTGGTCGCCCCCGCCAGGGCCATCCTGTCCCCGCAGCCCCCCGAGGGCCCCCCCGCGCCCGCCGAGGGCGAAGCGGAGGGCGAGCACCCGTGCCCGGCGGCGGAGGCCAGGGCCGAGGAGGCGGGCGGGGGGAAGGAGGCCTCCCCGGAGGCGGACGGGCCGGGCCGGGGCAGCGAGGACAGCCAGAGCCCCAGGAGCTCGCTGGACGACGCCGACGAGGACCCCCTGAAGACCGTGTGTGAGGCCTGCAACATCCGCTTCAGCCGCCACGAGACCTACACGGTGCACAAGCGCTACTACTGCGCCTCCCGCCACGACCCCCCGCTGCGGCGGCCCGGGGGCCCCAACAAGGTGGCCTTCCTGCCCCAGCCGGTGCGCACCCGCAAGCGGCGCAAGCTGTACGAGATCCACGCCGCCGCCGGCAACGCCGGCCTGCTGTCGGCCGCTCACCCGCCGCCGCCGCCGCCCCTGGGGGAGCTCCCCGCCTCCCCCCAGCTGGGGGACGCCCTGGGCCCCCGGCCCGACGGGCCCCCCGCCCTCCTGCTGCCCGTGGGCAAGGCCGCCGCCTCCGCGCCCTCCCCCAGCTCCAGCCCGGACACCGACGGCCCCATCGACCTGAGCAAGAAGCCGCGGCTGCAGCGGGCCGAGGGGGGTCCCACGGCCCCACCGCCGCCGCCGCCGCCCCCTCTGCTCCCCCTGACTGACTACCACGAGTGCACGGCCTGCTGCGTCAGCTTCCACAGCCTCGAGGCCTACCTGGCCCACAAGAAGTACTACTGCCCGGCCGCCCCCCTGCAGCAGAGCGCCCTGGAGCAGCTGCACAAGATTCAGGGCCTGGCCAAGCCCCGCCTGGGCGCCGAGGGACCCCGGGGAGCGCCTGGGGAGGAGCCGGAGGGGGGCGCGCGGCTCAAGGCGGAGAAGGGGGCGGGCCCGGGACCGGCCAAGACCTCGGGCCTGCCGGCGGCCTACGCCGGGGACGCCCTGCACCGTTACCCGGGCCCCAAGGCCCTGCACCTCCCCGGGGGGAAGCCCCCCGCCCCGGTGGTGTGCCCCTACTGCCCCCTCAACGGGGCCATCAAAGGCGACCTGATCGAGCACTTCCGCCACGCCCACGGCCTGCTGGTGGCCAAGCCGGTGGCAGGACACATTCTGGCCGAGGCCCCTGCCCCCCACACCCGGACGCCGGCCGTGGCCGGCTGCGGGGCCGAGAACAGCCTCCCGGCGCCCCTCTCGCTGCCCCCCGGGACAGCCTCCTCCACCTCCTCCGCCTCCTCCTCCTCCTCCTCCTCCTCTTCCTCCTCTTCTTCCTCAGCTTCCTCTTCCTCCTCCTCCCCACAGCCAGGCCCCAGGCTTCCTCGGGACAGCTTCAACGGCCACGAGCTCAAGGAGCCCCCGGCCCCAGCCAACGGCAGCCCCCTGCCCACCGGCTCTCCCCGGCCCGGCCTGCCCCTGTCCCCGGCCACGGCCCCGGCCCTCACCCTCTCGCCAGTGCCTGAAGCTCTGCTCCAGCCTCCCACCCCGCCCATGTACACAGACAAGGGGGTCCAGACCCCCAGCAAAGTTGCCCCCGCCACCGTCCCCAACGGCAACCAGAGATACTGTCGTCTGTGCAACATCAAGTTCAGCAGCCTGTCCACGTTTATCGCACACAAGAAGTATTATTGTTCCTCCCACGCCGCAGAGCATGTAAAATAATCCCTGAGCCCCCCTCGGCCCTCCCTCTCCCCGCCCCCACCTGTCCCACCACACTACAGACTGATTACACGGGACTCGCCCTCAGCCCTGGCCGCTGCCGACCCCCAGGACAGCTCCGCATGTGGCCGGCAGGAGAGGACGCGGCAGCGGCGGGGGCCCGTCCCCCAGAGCACTACGGTGGAGCAGGAGAGCCCCTTCTGCCCCGGGAACCTTCCCGACAAAGCACAAGGCATCGGTCACTCACTCGAGCACCTCCCGGAGCTCAGAGCCCCCTGGACTCCCTTTGCCCCTGAGCCTGAGGGCCCAGTGACCGAAGCGGCGGGTGGGATGGCCAGAGAACTGGCTGGCTATGAAAGAAAGGCAGGGTTGGACGGGGGGGCAGAATGGGACCCCAAACCCTCGGCACTTAATAAAGAATTACAGTTTGATGATGAACGCTTGGTTAAGAGCCTAGTTGTCTGGAAGACGGGGGTATTGTGAGAGGTGGTGGGAAGTGGTGGATGGGAATTAGCAATGGGTGACCCCCCATCACTTGCAGGGCCTCAGGCCCCCAAGATGGGAGATACCGCTAGTTTTGTCTCTAAGAAGAAATTAGACTCCCCATCCCAAGGCCCAAACTTAGAACTGGAAATCTATAGACAAGGAAGTTGGTCATGTTGCAGTTCAGTTATCCAAATGTTTAAAAAGCAAATTCACAGACCCTAAGTTAAGAACACCTAGATGGCTCACCTGTCCACTTCTTTTTCAGATAAAAAACTGGGGCCCTAAGCAGGTATAACTTGCCCAAAGCGGGTGAGGGATGGTCTTGGCCAACCACCTTTTACAGAAAAGGAAACTGAGTCCATCGGGGGTAAAGGGATCAGCTGCTGTTCCCACTAGATGAGCTGGAGATCCAAGGGAAAGCCACCCCCCTTTGCTCTGTCTCTCAGCCAGACCTCCCCTCAGAGCTGAATGCCAGCCCCTTCCTTCATGTTCCTGTCCCTTGGAAGAGCCTGGAGCTCAGCATCTCCCCGACTTCTCAGGAAGGGCAGCCCTGCTTCCTTCCTTTGTATTTAGGGGAGGATGGAAGCTCCAAAGCCCCGGTGGGACTTAGATGTTCCAGGAGAGGCAGAAGTGTTCCTGGGAGCCAATTGCCATCTGATGGAGGAAGGTCCTGAAGGAGTCGTTTAGAACCACAATCTGGGCCGGGTCCTGGCCCAGCATCTTCAGATCCTTTTCATAATGACCCTGGAAACAAATAAAGGTGTGTGTTGCCCAACAATGCCTGGCACACAGTAGGTGCTCAATAAATGCTTACTAAGTGTGCTTCAATAAGACCATTTATTTGGTACAAAACACAGGTTCTTTTTTTTTTTTTCTGGGGTAATTGGGGTTAAGTAACTTGCCCAGCATCCTCAGGATAATACACTATGACCAAGTAGGATTTATAACAGGAATGCAGGGCTGGTTCAAAATGAGGAAAACTATTAGCATAATTGATTATATCAATAACCAAATTAACAAAAGCCATATGATCATCTCAATAGATGCAGAAAAGGCATTTGATAACATCCAACATCCATTCCTAATAAAAACGCCAGAGAGGATAGAAATAAATGGACTTTTAAAATAGGAGCATCTATTTAAAACCATCAATAAGCAGCATATGTAATGGGGATAAACTGGAACCATTCCCAGGGAGATCAGGAGTGAAACAAGGTTGCCCACTATCACCATTACTATTCAGTATTGTATTAGAAATGGTCTAGGAGTTGAAAGTTGGCAATAAGAGTCAACAAAGAGATTAAAGGAATTAGAGTAGGTAAGGAGGAAACCAACTTATCACTCTTTGCAGATGATATGATGGTATACTTAGAGAACCCCAGAGAATCTACTAAAAAGCTATTAGAAGTGACTTGCCCAGGGTCACACAGCTAGGAAGTATTAAATATCTGAGGCCAGATTTGAACTCGGGTCCTCCTGACTTCAGACCTGGTGCTCTATCATTTTGCCTCTTAGCTGCCCCTAAGGCAGGTTCTAAGGCAAGATCTAATCTGCTCCTTGATAATTGTGTGATCTTGGACAAACTTTCTTGTGGGCCTCAGTTTCCATCTCTGAACAATGGTGGGAGACTAGCGGCCGTGATCTCACAAATGTTTGTACCCATGACAACTTCCTAGGCCTAGCTGGCAGTCCTGTCTTGTCCAGGCTGACACAACACTCCCCCCTGTTCCTGGGTCAGGGACCCTTCCCTTTGCTTGACACCTTCCACTCTTCCTGGGCCTGTGGGTGGCAGCTCCCTTCTCTGGTCACTGGGAGGACCTGGAAGAAAAGAAGACCCCACTCCACCCTGAGGCTCCTTCCACCCTTCCCACCCAGGGGACAACAGCCGTAGCGTAGCGCTGCCTCTCATCTTCAACTGTCCTCCTGGGTTCTTCCTTCAAAGAGATATCAAATGGGTATCTAGTAAAGTGCCTAGCATAGTATCTGGCCCAAGGTAGATGAATAATAAATGCTTGTTCTTTTCCTCCCTCTCTCTTTTCTTCACTTCACGAAGAATCTTTTGGATTCTACTTCCATGACATCTCTAACATCCAATGCCTTCTCTCTGCTCACATAGACCCCATCCTAGTCCAGGAATTCTCACTTAAGACTATTACAATAGAAGTAGTACTTTCTTTTTTTTTAAATTAAAGCTTTTTATTTTCAAACCATATAAAAATATGCATGGATAATTTTTCAACATTAGCCCTTGCCAAACCTTGTGTTCCAATTTTCCCTTTCCTTCCCTCACCTCCTCCCCTAGATGGCAAGTAATATGTTAAGTCCAACATATGTAAACATAGTTATATGATTATCTTGCTGTATAAGAAAAATAACATCAAACAGGAAAAAAATGAGAAAGAAAATAAAATGCAAGTAAGCAACAACAAAAAGAGTGGAAAATGCTACACTACGTTGTGGTCCACACTCAGGTCCCACAGTTCTCTCTCTGGGTGCATTTGGCTCTCCATCACAAGATCACTAGAACTGGTCTGGATCACCTCATTTTTGAAGAGTCACGTCCATCAGAATTGAAATAGTACCTTCTCTATAAAAGCTTTGGTTCTTCTCAGTGGTTCAGTGACCCAAAGCAATCCCAATAGACTTTGTACAGAAAATGCCATCTGTATCCAGAAAAAACCTAAGGAGATTGAATATAAATCAACACATGTTATATTCATGTCTGGGTTTTTTTTTTTTTATCTCTCCCATGTTTTTCCCTTTTGCTCCAATTTTTCTCTCCCAACATGATTCATAAAGCAATGTGTATTAAAAAAATAAACTTCCTACAATAAAAAATTCATTTTCCACATCACTACTAAAATCGTCTTCCTAAAGCCAAGGGCTTTTCCTGTCTCTGCTCAAAACTCTTCAGTTATTGTTCCTCCTTCATTCTCAAAGACAGCCAGGACATCGGGGAGGCCATGCCATGAAACTGAATTGGATTTAAGGGAGGTAGGGCTGTGCAAGGTCCCCTGCCTCCCCTTCCCCTCCAGAGCCATCTGGGTCCAGTGGCCAGATTTAGATCAAGATGATGGAGATGACCCTGGATGCAGTGGGAGACCTGGGCCTTTTTAATTCCTCCTAGTATTATTTAAAGCCTTTCACAACTTGGCTTCAGCTTCCCTTTCCAGACCCACTATTCCTTTTATTTATTTATTTATTCCTTTTATTTTCCTTCAGGTACACTGTGTTTCAGTCAAAGTGGCCAATCCACCGTTCCCTCCCTCTCACTTCTTTACCATTGCATAAGCTGTCCCACTTAGAGGCTGCACCTTTTTTGTTCCTCACCTCCCTTGGTTCAGTTCTTGTGCCCTAGGAGGAACTCACTCTGATACCTCCCCAACCCATGGTGGTCAGTGACTTTCTCCCTCTTAAATTTTCTGGCAGGTACTTCACTGTGCAAGTGTCCTATCACCCAGTACCGTGGGTGCCATTTTGGATTTTCTTTATGCTTTTATCTTTGGACCCTTAGATCACATTACAAAGCCCACCTAGCTGGAGATCGGCACTTAACGAAAGCATCTTGGATGGAATTCAATCAAATTGAATGGAAATCCCATCATAACTGTCAACTCCCTATTGGGCCATGTGTTCCAGACCCTCAGGGAGCTGGACAATTGGGAAAGGCTCAAAGGGGAAGTCTGGTAATGTAGACATCCTCTGTCTTCCTGTGAGTCTGGGAACTGGGGCTGCTCAGGGTATTTCAAAATTCCTCCAGGGCAAGCCAGCAACCTTTTCTTATTTACTCCCTTCATTCATTCATTCACTCTTTCAACAATTATTAAGACCCAACTATATATCAGGCATATTGCATTGTAAAATTAGGTTAGGATCATGACCTGATGGAACAAATTTAAATGCCCAAGCTTATAGTATTTCTGGCCTTGAAAGTATAGTTGTGAAATATGTGATTGACTCATTATCATGCCCCAGTTAGAGAGAAAAACCCTTGAGCATTGGGTTGAAGGTTGGGTCACTCCTGCCATGGCGCTTTCCTAAATTCTCATACCACAAAGGGACACAAAGAAATACTCCTGTCAGGGTGTTTATGAAAAATAAGATTAATCAATGCAATTAGTTAATTAAAAATGAGATGAGTTCTATCTTTAACAGAATAAAGAACCATGCTTAGAAAATTGCTTCCAACAAGTAAGGCAGGTGAAGGGGATGAGGACCACCGATTCCTCCACATTCCCCACAAGTATTTGAGTTTGTTGGGGGTTTTACGTATGATTTTAAGAAAAGAAAGGCTTTTTACTCTCGGCTTCCTAGAGGTGGGGGTTTGAGAAGCAGGGATAGCCAACGTCACCGTTGCTACGGCCGCCATACTGCTGCTCCATGTGGCTGGGAGTCGCTCCCTCCCTCCTCTTTATATGTTCTCTCTCTTCCTCTAGTAGATTCTCCCCTTAGTCCCATATCAACCTCAAATCAGACCATATTTCTCTGCCACAAGAAATGAGTGGGGAAATTCCTAAAGCCCGAAGTCCATGAAATCCAAGGCATTTCCTTCCCCTCTCCACATGGAGGTTTGAAGGGGCAACCCGGGGTCTCAGCTCCCACTTTTCTCCCTTCCTAAATTCTATAATTTCATAGGGTTTTCCCGGAAGAGATGGATCTCAACTGGCCCACACTCCTTCGAATGAACAATAAGAAGGGAAGTGATGTGCTGAAGGTGACATGACTCATAGATGGCAGGAGTGGTCCCCAGGTCTTCTCCTTCCAAACTTAGGGTTCTTTGCACTCCACATCCTGCCTCCTCTGGGTTAGCTCTCTGATTCTTCTACTCAGCTCTCCTCCATCCCGGGGCCCAGTCTTGGGGCTGTCCCCGAAATGGCCCCGCCGGCCTCTCGTACCCACCCACCCACTTGCCTTACCGAGGGCTGGGAGGCTAATGAGCTCTCACTTGTGCGTCTGTGCAGGATGAAAGCATAAACTATGATTACGGTTATTATTCTTCTTGATTACCTCCATCTGATTTCGCTGGTGGATTTCCCTGATGAGCAGGTTAGTGGGAGTCCACCAGGCCCCAAGAACTTCGAGCTTCCACGGCCTGGGCAGCCTGGGGTCCCCGGATCAGGGGAAGGCAAGCGGGGCTCCCCCTCACGGCAAGGGGGCGGGCCGGGTACAGGGTGGGCAAGCTAGGCCCCAGGGGACCAGCCCCCAGCCTGCAGCCCCCTGATTGCTCAGCTCCGGCGCTGATCTCTCTGTTACTCCGCATAAATTTGCATATTGAGTTCAAAGAGGCCCTAAGTCTCTCAAATGAAATGAATTCATTACTGCAGACATTATATTCAAATCCATTATTCAGGTTCGCACTCGCCAGCCACTTCCCCTGTTCTAAACCAGAAAATTTAATCACTTTGCAGATTAGGAGAGACAGAAAGTTCCCATGCACACACGTAGGCAACGGACACACACACACACACACACACACACACACACACACACACACACACGCCTGTCCACACCACTACCAGCCCACACACCTGGGGGAAAGACACACACCTTGGTCCTGACTGGGTGCTTCCTCCCTTGCCCTAATTCCCTTCTCTGCAAAATGAGCACTTTGGATAGAGCTCCCGCAGCTTCCTGAGTTCAAATCTGGCCTTAAACAACTAGCTGTGTGACCCCGGGCAAGTCACTTCATCTTGCCTGCCTCAGTTTCCTCATCTGTCAAATGTCCTGGAGAAGAAATGGCAAACCACTGCAGTGTCCTTGCCAAGGGAATCTCAAATGGGGCCACGAAGAGTCAGGCGTGACTGAAAATGAGCAACAACAGAAAACGGGAGCGCTAGGTTTCTAAGATCCCTTTCCAGCTCTAACATTCTGTGTTCTAATCTACCTTCCAGCTGAGACATTCTCTATTCTAGGTCCCTCCCAGCTCTGACATTCTGTGTTCTAGGTCCCTCCCGGCTCTGACATTCTGTGTTCTAGGTCCTTCCCAGCTCTTACATTCTGTGTTTTAAGGGCCCTCCCAGCTGTGATACTCTGTATTCTGGCATATATGTGTTAAAATGAGGGTAATGGAAGGCAGAATTTAGACCTCGGAGAGCTGGAGCTGGAGCCCGGCAGGCCCGCTCCTGCAGCCCATCACCGCTGGGTCAGATCCTGGTTCTGGATCCTGGCAGATACTAGAACCGCCTCCTCTGTTGCATCCACTGTGGCCACGGCCAGTCCCTCCCTGGTTAACACCAGCCTGCTCTGGGCCAGGTGCCGACAAACGCTGGCAAATCCAGCTGCCCTCCCTCCCTCCTCTGCTCCAGGCGGGACCTGGCCCAGCTGCCAAGCCACCCACATCCTACCTGCCCCCTGTCCCCTTACCCCTGGGAGCCCCCAGAAGGGCCTTTTCTGCTTCTACACCTGGCTCCCTCACCTCCCCCTGGACTAATCTATAGGCACAATCAGCGGCTAATTAGATCGCTGTAAGGCAATGCCATTATCTTCATTAGAAACCCTGCAAATCAGGGCCTTAATTACATGGTCTCCACATCCCCCTGCAGCTCCTCCTGTCCTAATGGCATCTTTGAACCTGTTCTTCCTGGGTGCAGGGCTGCGGCACCCCGTGCCCTCCCTGGCTTTCTTTTTAGCCCAGACTGAAGAACTTGGCTCTTCCCCTGGCTCCCCCGAACCTCCCTCCCCCACCTCCACCTGCCCACAGAACGAGACGTCTCCTTGGGCTCTGGGGAAACCGAGCATCCATGGGCAGGGGGCGGCAGTACCAGTCCTGAAGCTTGGCTCTGTTTGAGTGCCCAGACTCATAATTCAGGGCTGTATTATAGGAGCAATCCTGGCAGCCCGCAAGGAGGCAGGGGCTGAGTCAGAGTTCCCTAATCTGTTCCCATCCGCTGACTTCCCCAAGAGGGGAGGTACCCTCTCCATCACTGCATCCCTGGTGTCTCTCTTATACTGTCTCCCTCCCCTTTGGCCCCATAATGCTGCTTTCCCCACTCTAAATCCTATAGCCTTATCAAGTCACAAGATTTAGAATTATCAGGGCCCTTAGAGTCCCATTTGACAAATGAGGAAATGGGGGTAAAGGGTCTTGTCCAAAGTCATACAGACAGAATTTCAGGGTCCAGTTTTCTGACTCCAGGTCCAGAGCTTTTTTTCCCTAGGTGATTCGTTGGTCAGTCTTTTCTTACCTCATTGTGATCCCATTTGGTTTTTTGTTTGTTTTTGTTTTTGTTTTGCAAATAAACTGAAATGATTTGTCATTGCCTTCCCCAGATTGTCCCCATTTGACAGATAAGGAAACTGAGGCAAACAGGGTAAATGACTTGCCCAGAGTCACACAACTCATGAGTGTCTGAGGCTGGATTTGAATTTAGGAAAATGAGGCTTCCTGACTCCAGACCGGGAGCTCTGTGCACCATGGAGCCTTCTAGGTTTTGTCCTTGGTAGCCTGGGCTCCCGAGGGAAAGGGGCAGCCAACAGAAGGAGCTGGTCCTCTGTTCCTCACTGGCAGCGAGGAGAGGTGAGCAAGAAGTTGAGAAGAGATAAGAGTGTGAGTAGGGAGGGAAGAAGGCGTACATTTGGCACTTACCACATGCTCAGTGCTTTGCTGTTTGGAAAGAGTCACGGAAGTCTGGAGACTTGGGTCTAGCCCTAACTCTGCCATTAACTAGCTTAGCCCCCCTAACAAGTCCCTTCCCTAAAAGTGGGATTAGGAGTTTATATTCCAAGGAGCCCATCGGCAAATAGAAAAGAGCCATCTGGTCAGTGGCGTCAGACTCCCTCTGTGGACTGCATGCTGATTTAGTTTTAAAATGTAATATTATCCATGGTTTTACTGTGTTCTTATTGATTTGGGTAATTATTTCCCAATCACATTTTTAATCTTTTTCAAGCTACACTCTTGTGTGTTGTGCGCCATATGCACTGGCCCACAGCCTGGGTGTTGGCCACTTCTGCCCACGTTCACTACATTCAATGTTTATAGCACCCTTGGAGTGTGACAGTAAAGAATTGGGAACAAAGGAGATGATGATTAATTGGGCGATGGCTAACAAATTGGGATATATGGAAGTAATGGAATATTACTGTATATTAAGAAATGAAATGATGTGTGTGGCCAAGAACTAGAGGGGCGAATCAATGGAATAGATGAGGGATGCGATACCCAGTGTAAATGACCTATTCTAGCATTGGAAAAATGAAAAGATTAAAGCTTTGGGGATGAGAACTCAATGCTTGACAAAAATCACTGGGAAAATTGGAAAATACATTGGTAGAAACTAAGCATAGACCAACATCTCGTACCAGATGCCAAAATAAGAGCAAAATGGATACGTGATTTAGATATAAAAAGTCATGTCATAAGCAAATTAGGGGAGCATGGGAAAATTTACCTCTGAGGTCTAAAATAAAGCATATTTTTTTCTTTTTAAAAATTATTATTATTATAGCTTTTTATTGACAAAACATATGCATAGGTAATTTTTCAACACTGACCCTTGCAAACACTCCTGTTCCAACTTTTCCCCTCCTTCTCCCCACCCTCTCTCCTAGATAGCAGGGAGTCCAATACATGTTAAACAATGTTAAATACAATATATGTATACATATTTATATAGTTATCTTGTTGCACAAGAAAAATCAATTTAGAAGGATGGTAAAAATAACCTGGGAAGAAAAACAAAAATGCAAGCAAACAACAACAGAAAGAGTGGAAATGCTATATGTTGTGGTCCACACTCATTTCCCAGTGTTCTATCACTGGGTGTAGCTGATTCTGTTCATCACTGATCAAATGAACTGATTTGGATCCTCTCATTGCCGAAGATAGTCACTTCCATCAGAATTGATAATAAAGCATTTTTTAAAAGAAATAATGCATGTGATAAATATAGGGAACCTTGGAAAGATCTGCATAGACTGATGCAAAATGAAATTAGTAGAGCCAAAGAAATAATATATACAATACACACCGATGTAAATAAAAAGAATAACACACCAAGAAAGAAATCGAAAGTGAATGTTGCAAAATTATAAAGTTCAAAATTATATTGCTCAAAAAAAGAGGTAAGACAGGACATCCCCAACCTATCCCTTACTGGAGATTACACATTCTGCTTGTTTTCAGACTTTTTCAATGTATTAACAGGTTGAGCGGGTTCTTTCCCTTCCTTTTTCTTTTTTAAAAATACTATTTGTTGTATGGGATGATCCTCTGAGAAAGGAAGGAGAAAAAAGAGGAATACTATGATGATATAAAAACAAAACACAAATAAATAAAAATCTTAATTTTAAAAATGAATTAAAGTATGAGAGTGGGATGGGAATAATTTTTCATCTCCCTTCTAGCCCTAATAATCTAAGGAATCTCTTGATCCTCAGCTGGACTTTCATCTACTTGAAATCAAAGGCTGTGTTTCATGCCTTTTTCCATAGGACCCATAGCAACAAGCTGCAAGTCCTATGTATTTAGTACTCTACATGCTCATGTGCATGTTGGCCGTAGGCACAAGTATGTTTGTTTCACTGAAGTGTATGTACATGTGCATACGTGTCTCTCTGTCTCCCTTAATGTGATGCAAAAGTAGCCCTGGATTCTGGAAAGCTGTGTAAGCTGGGAAGACACAAGGCTGGTGAGGGACTCAGAAGGAGCTACCCCAACTTATGGGCAGAGAAGGTGCCATTAGATAATGAATATTTGGGGCCACAGAAGCTCTTGAAACTGTCTAGGTCCTGATTAGTGCAAATAACAGGTCCCTGAATCTAGGCTTATAATCAAGAATAACCTCCCCAGCAACACTGAATATAGTCTTATAGCGGGGGGAATGGATGGATAGTAAATGAGACAGAGAACTTTCAAGCATTCTTGGTGAAAAGACCAGAGCTGAGCTGAAAATATGATATACAAACACAAAAGTCGAGAAAAGCATAAAAATGGTAAACGTAAGTGAGGATTCATAAGAGACTAAACAAAGTTAAATTGTTTACATTTTTACACAGAGAGATGGAACATGTGCCTCCTCAGAATTTTATCATCATCTTAGAAGACCTGAGAATGATCTGATTATGTTTATATGATCTCAAAAGAAAAATGGAAAAATGGGGAAGAGGAATACACAGGGAGAAAGGGAAGGGAGAAGACAAATGAGAAAATTATTGCAAATAAATAAATGCACAAAGAAGAGTTTATATAATGGGGGATGTGGAGGACATGGAAACCTCATTCCTATCTGAACTGATTATAAAGGAGGGAAGAATATGTATAGACACATACTTGGGTGCAGAAATATATCTTACCTAACAAGGAAGTTAGGAGGTAAAGGACAGCTAGGAAAGAATGGAATTAAGAGAGGATGGTTTAAGAGAAGTAGTAAGAAGTAAACCAAGCTCTTAAATGAGAAAGAAGAGAAGGAAGAGTATAAGGTAATAAATACAAAGGAAGGGAAACTGTGAATGTGAATAGAATGAATTCACCCAAAATGGAAGAGAATAGAAGAATGGATTAGAAACTAGAATCCAATAATATATTGTTTACAAGAAACACACTTGAAACAAAAATATAAACAGAATTAAAATAATATACAGTAGTAAATGATGATGATAGTGTTTAATAAATGCAAGGATCAAAGCTTTGGGAACAAGAACTCATTATTTGATAAAAACTGCTTGGAAAACTGAAAAGTATTTTGGCAGAAACTAGGTTTAGACCAACATCTCATACTATATATCAAGATAAGGTCAAAATGGGTACATGATTTAGACATAAAGGGTGATACCATCAGCACAAAATTAGGAAAGCACAGAATAATTTACCTGTTAGATCTATGGATAAGAAAAGGATTTGTTACTAAACAAGAGATAGAGAGCATTACGAAAAGTAAAATGGATAATTTTGTTTACATTAGATTAAAAAGGTTTTGCACAAACAAAACCACTGCAGCCAAGATTAGAAGAAAAGCAAAAAACTGGAGGAGAGGTTGGGGGTTTGCAGCACATTTCTTTTTTATTTTTTATTATAGCTTTTTATTTACAAGATATATGCCTGGGTAATTTTTCAACAATGACCCTTGCAAAACCTTGTTTCAACTTTTTCCCTCCTTCCCTCCACCCCCTCCCTTAGATGGCAGATAATCCCATACATGTTAAATACGTTAGAGTATATGTTAAATCCAATATATGTATATATATCTATACAGTTATCTTGCTTGCAGCAAGTTTCTTTGAAGTTTCTCAAATATATAGACAGAATTGAGTCAAATTAATAAGAATACAAGTCATTTCCCCAATCATTAAATGGCCAAAGGAAGTGATCAACATTATACACTTCCACAACAATACTGTATGAGGATGTATTCTGATGGAAGTGGATTTCTTCAACAAAGGGAAGATCTAATTCACTTCCAATTGATCAATGATGGACAGAAGCAGCTACACCCAGAAAAGGAACACTGGGAAATGAATGTAAACTGTTTGCATTTTGGTTTTTCTTTCCGAGTTGTTTTTACCTTCTAAATCCAATTCTCCCTGTGCAACAAGAGAACTGTTTGGTTCTGCACACATATATTGTATCTAGGATATAATGCAAGGATCAAAGCTTTAGGGACAAGAACTCATTATTTGATAAAAATTGCTTGGAAAACTGAAAAGCATTTTAGCAGTTATATATACTATATAACATTTAACATGCATAAAACTGCCTGCCATCTAGGGGAGGGGATGGAGGGAGGGAAGGGAAAAGTTGGAACAGAAGTGAGTGCAAGGGATAATTTTGTAAGAAAAAATTACCTAGGCATATGTTCTGTCAATAAAAAAAGTTATAATAAAAAAGAAAGTGATCAAAACCAGGATTACCGTTAAGAAAATAATGATATAATAAAGACAATCAATTCTGAAAAATTTGGAAACTCTGATCAACAATTTCAAAGGACTCATGATTTAACTCCATCCAGATAAAGTGTTAATGGATTCAGAGGAAAAAATCTGAGTATAATTTCTTTTCTTTTCTTTTCTTTCTCACCACATGCAAATGATTCCAGCATATTTTAGGCATTTGAAGTAGAGATTGGAAACCGTAGAACTGAGTGCCTTGTACTTGTGAGCTGTCTACTCTGCCTAAGAACACCCCCCTTCTCCCTACCACGTTTCCAGGAACCTTCACCTCCTCCTAGCCATTAGAAATCCCTCTGTGAAGAGTGCCCCAGCTGAAAGTCATGAGCTCTGGTTCTGTGGTAAAGAATCTATAATATTTAGCAAGTTACTCCCCATCCCACTCAATCTTAGTTTCCTTATCTTAAAAAGAGGGATAAGGGATTTAAAGTCCCTTCTCACTGTAACATACCTTCCTGTTTTAGACACTTTGGGGAAACATGTCCCTGGACAAGTCACTTACATTTCTCTGGGGCTCAGTTTCCTCTTCTGTATAAGGGTCACTTTCAATTATAGCCTTCACTTTCTATCGGGAGAGAGCCACAATTTCCCCCTGAAGTGCCTTAGGATGATATTGGCCACAAGGTGGCAGCAACACCCTACCCAAAGTATCACAGGCTCATTCAGTTTATTATTGATCCATCCCATCACCTCTGCAGAGCTTTGTCCGTACCTCAAGTGCCCCCAGTTCCAACCCCCCTCCCCATTTCCCCCGATGATTAGAAGGCCGAAGCAAAGAGAATAGGAGCTGAGTTTGTCCCCAACCTGGCCCTATTCCTCACCAGCACCCATCCCCTTACTCAGCCTCCACAGTCCATATAATATCATTAATAATAGCTAACATTGACGTAGAGCTTCCCAAATATTATCTCATTTGATCCTTGCAAAACCTTGTGAAACAGGTGCATTTATCACGCTCATTTTACAGCTGAGGAAACTGAGGTCACACAGAGTCCGAGTGAGCCAGAGACACAAAGCTAGAGCTGAATTCGGAATGTTAGAGTTGGAAATTTCCTATCTAATTCAACCTTTTTGTTTTAAAGAGAAGGACATTAAGGTGGATTGGGTAAAATGTTATGCTTCAAGTTGGGAAAACCTGAGTTGACAAGGAGCTTGGAATCAGGAAGACTCATTTTTTTTTTTTTTTTGAGTTTTTCTAAATTCTTTTTTAGTTTATTTATTTATTTATTTGAGGCAATTGGGGTTAAATGACTTGCCCAGGGTCACATAGCCAGGACGTGTTAAGAGTCCGAGGTCATATTTGAATTCAGGTCTATCTGACTTCAGGGCTGGAGCTCTATCCACTCCACCAACTAGTCACCCTTAGTTTATTTATTTATTTATTTTTAAAATACACATTGTTTTGTGAATTGTGCTGGGAGAGAAAAAATCAGAACAAACAGGAAAAACCATGGGAGAGATAAAAAAGAAAAAGAAAAAAGTAGTGAACATAGCATGTGTTGATTTACATTGTCTCCTTACTTCTTTTTCTGGAAGCAGATGACATTTTCTGTCCAAAGTCTACTGGGATTGCTTTGGATCGCTGAACTACTGAGAAGGACCAAGCCTTTCATAATTGATCATCGTACATTCTTGCTGTTACTGTGTACTATGTATTCTTGGTTCTACTTGCTTCTCTCAGCATCAGTTCATGTTAATCTTTCCAGGCCTTTCTATAATCAGCTTGTTCATCATTTTCTATAGAACAATAATATTCCATTACCTTCATGTACCACAACTTGTTCAGTCATTTCCCAAATGATGGGCATCCATTCCTTTTCCACTTCTTTGCCACCACAAAAAGGGCTGCTACAAACATTTTCGCACATGTGGGTCTTTTCCCCTCTTTTATGATTTCCGTGGGATACAGACCCAGTAGAGACCCTGCTGGGTCAAAGGGTTTGCCCAGTTTGATAGCCCTTTGGGCATAGTTCCAAATTGTGAAATTATCATTTCACAACTCCACCAATAATACATCAGTGTCCCAGTTTTCCCACATTCCCTCCAACATTCATCATTATCCTTCAGGAAGACTCATCTTCAAGAGTTCAAAAACAACTTCAGACACTGACTAGCCGAGTGACCCTGGGCAAGACACCTAATCCTGCCAGCCTTAGTTTCTTTATTTGTAAAATGAGCTAGAGGGGGGGAAATGGCAAACTACTCCAGTATCTTTGCCATGAAAACCTTAATTAGGATCATGAAGAGTTAAACATGACTAAAAGGGTTGAACAACCACAATAACAATTATTATTATCATCATTATTAGTCTGAGTGACTCAGTTATAAGGAGGAGCTGGAGGCTATAGCTCTGAAATCTTCCAAATATATGTGGATTGAGAGGCCAGGGATACTTAGAACTTCACACACACACACACACACACACACACACACACACACACACACCCTTCCCTCCTGAAAAGGAGACTCTGGCTCTCAGAAAGGAGGAGTTCTGTTCCTGGGTCTTCTCTGAGTCGGCTTTTAAGCAGCAATTGTGAGTTGTGCTCTGCAATGATGTTTTTAGACCTTTGTCTGAAATCAACACAAAACCTGCAGCTATTGGTTATCTATGCGAGCCAGCAGGAGTGGTTTTCAGATTCCCCAAACAAAGCCTCCCAGAGAAAGAGCTTTCCTTCTTCAATCCCTCTCCCCTCCCTGGAGTCCCTCTTCTATTCAAATACTGCAGTCCCTGGGCCTGGCAGCTCATTCTGAATACACATCCTTGTTTGTCTTCCCTTTTCCAAGCTGTGATTGTAGTCTCCCAATACACATACACTTCTCTCAGTAAGGTGAAGAGGAGGGACCTTTTGAAATAGCTATGGCATTTTCAGCAGCGATATACCATTTAACTAACCACCCCCTACTTCTACCTCCAGCATCTGTAATCTTTAGCAAAATACAGAAAATCACAGTCATAGATTTAGTCCCAGAAAGGATCTAAAACCATCTAATCTGCTCCTCTCCCCTCTATTCTTACAAATGAGAACGCTGATTAAACAGTTTGAAATTTAGTATTTTCTCAGACACGGATCCCCAGAAGCTCTTAGATTCAAGGAATATTAGGGGGTCAATATCCGCTCCAAATCATAGCTTCTAAATCCTTTTTATCAAATCAACCAAAGGACAAAGTAAAAAACAAAACAAAACAAAAAGAACCAATCAAACAACATAACAAAGCAAGGGCAAGAAGGGTTCCTTCCTGCCTCTTCGCCCACCAGGGATATACTTTGTCCATACTACCTATGAGAAGAGGGAACTTATATGACCATAGAGTACACATAAAGGGATGAGTCAATCAAGAATACCAGAGAAAACATGTGCAGTGTATGCATCTGAATGTGTTTAGCTAAGGAAGACAGTTGGCAAAACGTACGCACGAGAGATCTTGTGATGAAGAGAGCCATCTACACCCAGAGAGATCACAACATGACATTTTCACTTTTTTTGTTGTTGTTCGATTGAATTTTGTTTTCTTTCTCATTTTTTCCCTTTTTGCTCTGATTTTTCTTGTGCAGCATGATAATTACATAAATATGTTTACATATATTGGATTTGGCATAAATTTTAACATGTATAAATATTGGATTCCTTGCCATCTAGGGGAGGAGGGAGGGGGAAGAAGTGGAAAATTTGGAACACAAGGTTTTGCAAGGGCTGATGTTGAAAAATTATCCATGCATAGGTTTTGAAAATAAAAAGCTTTAATAAAGAAAGAGAGAGAGAGAGAGAGAGAGAGAGAGAGAGAGAGAGAGAGAGAGAGAGAGAGAGAGAGAGAGAGAGAGAGAGAGAGAGAGAGAGAGAGAGAGAAGAACATACACATTATAAAGATGCACTTCTGAAGGGGAACATAAGTAGGAACATAGGAATGAGGAAAGTCAGTAACTGGTAGCAGCTCATGTTTCTAAAACTACAAAGTGGTCAAAATATTCTAGTGATGTCATCACATTGTCCTCTGCTGTTTGTCCCCATCTTTTGTTGGGTGCTTCCATTGAAGTGATCTCTTTGCTGGGTATCTGCAGAACTGCTCACTGCTATCAGCTTTTAGTTTTCAGATGCAATACGTCTTTTTTCTTGAGTTCTAAAGCAATTGCTAACAGCCCAGCTCTGAAAAATTCATTGCCTCAAGTTAATCTTGCTCTTTTGAGATGCAGATCCCAGCCTGTTACCTCAAACTAGAAAAGTCTTTAATCATTTACATTTGGTCTTTTGAACTGACTTCTTGTAGCTCATTCAGACTTTCAGGTTAATTCTGTTCTAAGCTATGTTCATAGTATTTCTTTTTTTTTTTTTCCCTTTGTTTTCATCATCATTATTATTATAGATTTTAATTTACAAACCATATGCATGGGTAATTTTTCAACACTGACCTTTGCAAAACCTTCTGTTGCAACTTTTTCCCTTCCTTCCCCCACCTCCTTCCCTAGATGGCAGGTAGTCCCATACATGTTAAATATGTTAAAGTATACGTTAAATACAACATATATGTATATATACATATATATATATATATATTTATATCTTGCTGCACAAGAGAAATCGGATCTGGAAAGAAAGGAAAAAAACCTGAAAAAGAAAACAAAAATGCAATCAAACAATAACAGAAAGAGTGAAAACCTACCATTTCATTCATTCATTCAAGTCAGACCCTTGGTCTCAAAAAATATTCCTGGGACAAAACTACAAAGGTTTGTTTAACACTCCACATCCCCCTCATGATTAATGCAAATTTAAAACAAAATGAAACAAAACTGAAATGGATACAAAATATAGAAAGTATTTGCAACCAGCAACAAAACAGATACCTTTTAACATAAATAGAAAAGTTAAGCTTTGAAGCCCAAGTACTTATCCCTAACGCCTGTTTCTCTGAGAAATCATGAAGAAATGGATAAGATCCAGAAGAACAGAAACAGATATGTGTCCCAAGTAGTTCCCTGGGCAAATCGATGAGCACTTCTTGGGGTAAATCTTTGTCTAAGATTTCTGATTTTCCTCCCTTAGAAGGGTATAAATATGCCCCTTTGCTACTTCCCAGAGGATGAATTTTGCTGATGATTCACCCACATGAATCGATTGGTTTGCACTATTATAGGAGGAACAATATAAAGGCAATCTACAGAATGGGGGACTCTTTCTCCTTTACTCTTTTGTAATGTAAAACATTTCCATGAGTCATTTTATACAAGATGACACAAATAAAAGGGAAAAAAAGAAAGAAAGAAAGTAAAAATAGTATGTTTCAATATGTAGTCAATCAATATCCGTTCTTTTTCTGGAGGCAGATAGTTATGCTTTAACATTCGTCCTCTGGGATTGGAAATCAAAGGGATGCCCATTGATCCGGGATTGGCTAAAGAAACTGTGCTAGATGGCTGTGATCGAATATTATTGTGGTTTAAGAAAGGAAAAGCAGGATGACTAAACAAAAAACAAACAAACAAAAAAAAACCTGGAAAGATTTACATGAACTGATACAAAGGGAAGTGAACAGAATCCGGAGAACAATGTACACAGTAACAGCAATATTGTACATTGGAGAACTGAGTGATTTAGTAATCTCAGCAACACAATGATCCAAGATAATCTCCTTGGCTTTTCTTCCAAAGAAATCCTGCAACAGAGCTAAGAGTAGTCTCACTAGTAGCTCTTGTGGAGCTATGGCACACAAGGATCAAAGAAGGGCAAATGTCCTGATTTTTTCTTTCTTTTGTTCTTCCTTTCTTCCTCCCTCCCTCCCGCCATCCCTCCCCTCCCTCTCTCTTTCTTTCTTTCTGTTTTTTTTTTTGTTTTTTATTTTCTGATTTTCAAAAAGAAAAAAAAAAGCAACAGAACAGAGCTTACACACTATAGGTCAGTGACGTGGCTTTGATTCCTGGGATTAATTTAATTCTTGAAGGCAATAACAGATCATGTCTGATTAATTCATTTCACTTTTGGACAGTATTACTAAAGCATAAATGAAGGGAATGCTGTGTGTATTTTTTTTTTTTTTTTTTTTTGCTGAGGCAATTGGAGTTAAGTGACTTGCCCAGGGTTACACAGCCAAGTAGTGTTACTGAGATAAAATTTGAACTCAGATCCTCCTGACTTCAGGGCTGGTGCTCTATCCACTTCTCCACTAGCTGCCCCTGTGAATATTCTTGAAATAAATTTTAACAAAGCTTTTTTTTTTCTTTATTAAAGCTTTTTATTTTTCAAAACATATGAGTGGACAGTTCAACGTTACCCCTTGCAAAACCTTGACAAAGCTTTTTGATTAAAAAAAAAAAAATCTCATATTATTCTTGTGGAGAAGATGGGAAAAGATGGATTAGATGATGATGCATTGAGACTGGTTAGATGACTAGATTAAAAAAAAGTGATTGTTCAGTATCAATGTGGCAAGAGATCTCTAGTGAAGTACCCCTAGGAATTTGTGCAGGGCCCCGTGCTGTTTTACATTTTTATCAATGACTTGGGGAAAAGGGTCTGGATAACAGGCTCATCGAATTCACCAATAACAAAAGGTTGACACAATAGCTAACATAGTTGATGACAGAGTCGGGATTCAAAGGGACTTTAATAGGTTAGAACACTGGGCTGAATCCAATATGATGAAATTCAATAGATATAAATGTAAAGACTTGTATTCCTGTACAAAAAATTAACATGACAAGAACAAAATGGAGGGGGCTCAGATTGGCTGTAATTCTTTAGAAAAGAACCCACTGATATTTTATGGATTGGAAGCTCAATATGAATCATCAGGGTGATGTCATAGCCACAAGGATTCCTTAGCTCTTGGACCACATCAAGAGAAATATAACTTCTAAGGATGTGATCTTTCTGTTGTACTCTGCCCTCGTCAGACCCCATCTGGAGGACCCTGCCCTCTTCCTCCCTGCAGAAGGAACTCATCAGTGGTTGAAGGGGACCAATAAAACCAAGGTGTGTTCTATGGTGAGGAAGCCCAAGGAATGGGGGAATTTCTAGGATAAGAAGGAAGCTGAATTATGATGGCAAAATCATGAGGGAGAGAGAGGGAAAGTATATCTCTTCCAATAAAATATATCTCTTAGATGACTGGGATTATTTTGGGTTGTTTTTGTATTCCTAATATCTAACATAGTGTCTGGGAGCAGCTAGATAGTATAATGGAAAGCGCCCCCAACCTGAGACCAAAAAGATTCATCTTCTTGAGTTCAAATCTGGCTTCAGACACTTACTAGCTCTGTGACTCTGGGCAAGTCACTTAACCCCATTTGCCTCAATCTCCTCATCTGTAAAATGAGCTGGAGAAGGAATTGGCAAAATCACTCCAGTATCTCTGCCAAATGGGTCATGGAGAGAGTCAGAGATGGCTAAAATAACAACAACAAAAGGCATATAATAATAATCATAGAACCAGTCCCTATTCCCATCTATCCCTATCCTGTACATCTGTTCCATCATGTGGTGAAGATTCATTATCAACTAGAGTTTGCTTTTCCTTTGTAACGTATGGTCCAGGTACCCCACCTCCATTACCTTAATATCTGGGTTTAAATGGATCAGACTCAATCTCAAGGGAGACCCTAAAAAATGATTTCACTTGTAGAGGGATAAGGAAACTCACTCCACCAGCAGGAGTCAGCACCTTCTCTGCAGCTTATAGAATTGTTAAATGAATTAACTAGATTGTGGTGTAGCTCAGTCATGGTACTAGGCATTCACCTGAACCTTGCCATGGATGTACACTTTTCTTTTTTCTCTCATCTCTCTGTCTCTGTCCATATCTTTGTCTTTTTCTGTCTCTGTTTCTTGTTTCTCTGTCTCTGTCTGTCTCCCTCTCTTCTCTCTCTCTCTCTCTCTCTCTCTCTCTCTCTCTCTCTCTCTCTCTCTCTCTCTCTCTCCCTCTCCCCTCTCTTTCCTCCCATCTCTCAGACCTGGAGGCACAATTTTTAGGTTCAAAAGCAAAAGTTGTACTAGTTCCTTGGTTGCTATCCCTTAAAGGGAAAAGGTACCTAAAGCTTAAACCTGGTGGGTTGATTTCTCCCTTTCTACCAAATGTTATTTACACAAAAGAAAATCACAAATAATGAATAGCAAGTAAACCCATTTGTCCAAAGAAACTGTTGGTTCAACTTGTTCCCATCTAAAGCTGAGATCTTACTCAACCAGCAGTTCTTGATTTCTCATAAGGGGAAACTCAAACCCAATTCTCTTTGTGTGTGTCTCTGTTTCTCTCTCTCTCTCTCTCTCTCTCTCTCTCTCTCTCTCTCTCTCTCTCTCTCTCTCTCTCTCTCTCTCTCTCTCTCTTCTCTCTCTCTCAACAAGCTACTTATATTTTTATGGATAAAACAAGTAAGATAACAGACAGCTAAAGTTTTTTCTTGATAATTTGCCAATTGCAAAAAAAAAAAAAAGCTAGAAATATTTAATACACTTAAAAACAGAACCAAGATTCAAAAATATCACGGTGACTAGAAAAAGAGATCAAAACTAATAAAAAAAATTGAACAGAGATAAATGTCAAATTCTATCATTTCAGTTTTTAAAAATAACTGTATAAATAAGGATAAGACAGACTTGGAAGACCTGAAATTCAGAGGAAATAAAAAAGAAAACCTGGGTGTTTAAAGGATCTCGATATGAAATAAGAGTGAGAGGCAATAACTGCTTAAAAAAACAACCCAGCACAGTCTTTGAATAAATAGAATGATGGGTTATTAGAGCTGGAAGAGATCTGAGAAATGAAATAATAGTCATTTTGCTGATAAGGAAATTGATATCCAAAAAGGGGAAAGTTGCTGACCCAAGATCACATAGGTCACAAGGATTGAAGCAAAAATTCAAATACTTGCTTTCTACTTCATATTCCTGCTCTTTCCATGATATCAAGCTTTCCATTACACCAGCATACACAGTGTGCTGCAGTCAGCTCACCCAGCTCCTGTGAATTGATTGTCAAATTTTTATACAATTTCACAGGTACCTTCTCAATGAGGGAAACGTGGGGAAAGAGGAAGGGAGAGAATTTGGAACTCAAAATTTTAAAAGCAATTGTTTAAAAATATGTTTTACATGTAACTTGAAAAAATAAAATATCAAATAATTTTTTTTAACGAGAATTGACTGTCAAATTTTTAGTGTGAGCACTTATACCTTGGAAATCATCAAATACTACAAATGAGGGCTTGATTTTCTGTCTTGCTAATTATCTAGACTTAAGTATGTTATATTAAGGCTGTCTTCAGGAACTACTTAAGGGAGGCTAAGTGACACAGAGAATATAGTGTCATATCTAAAATCAGGAGGACTCAAGTTCAAATCTAGTATCAAATCCACCTTACCAGGTGTGTGATTCTGAACAAGTCACTTAATACTGATTGCCTGAGTTTTCTCATCTGTAAAATGAGCTTGAGAAAGAAATGGCAAACCACTCCTGTATCTTGCCCCAAAACACCCCAAAAAATAAATGAAAAGTTGAATATGACTGAACAACAACACAGGAACTACTTGGAAAAGAGAAGAGAGAGGGGTAGGATAGCGGTCTCTAAATATTTAAAGGGTTGTCATATAGGAGAATTGCTTATTTTGGATAGGGAGAGCAAAAATTAGATCAATGGGTAGGAATTGTGAAAGGGTGATTTCAATTGAAGATAAGGAAAGACTACCTTGGTGTCTCAAATTGGTGTCTCAAAATTAAATGGTTTGCCTTATGAGGTCATGAGCTCCCTGTCTTTGGAAGCATATAAGGACCACTTGTATATAATGGGATAAAGTAGAATCCAACTCTGAGATTCTGTGATTTTCTATCCCTTCCAGTACATTTCCTGCCAGCATCCAAAGGAGCTACTCTCCCACCATCATCAATAGAAATATCACCAAATTCCTTTTTCCCTAGGCTGGTTCTTTTGACTCTTTGGAGATCTTGAATCCAGTAATCAGTATGGCCTGGATCTCTCTCAATGACAAGTGTCCTCAGGGGATTTGTTATTCTCTGAGAGTATTTTGGAATTTACCAGATCATCCTGCTGGTCATTTCTTACAGAGCAATAATATTCCATAACGTTCATATACCACAATTTACTCAACCATTCTCCAATTGATGGGCAGCCATTCATTTTCCAGTTTCTAGCTACTACAAACAGGGCTGCCACAAACATTTTGGCACATACAGGTCAGGGATGATTTTTAAGGGTTCGGGCCCCTTTTCCTCCTGTTTAATTTTACTCATCCTTCTAAACCTCTTTTCTCATAAAGACTTTCTTTTTCATCCCGAGCTTCAGTTATCTCTCCTTTTCAGACATTTTATATGACTTTTTGTTTATATTTACTATTTAATTAGGATTGATCTGGAAAGAACCTTCCAGTTCTTCTAATCCAGCTCCCTAATTTTCACAGGAGGGAATTAGGACAAAGAGTACAAAATGCTGTTAGCTTTTCGCCTATTGTCTCCCCCATTAGACTAGAAACTTCTTGAGGGGAAGTGTCTGAATCTCCCAGAGCAACTAGGCTGGGATAGGAAATACAGCAGCATCCAAGAAACCAAAGATTAGCCGGTACAATTTCCTTCCATGTAGCCCCACCCGAGACTACGGCAAATGTTGCCTGGAAACTTCCATCTGAATTATTTTTCTTCTCATCAGCTTTCTACCAAATAGCCTTCATTCTTCCCCTTCAGCTATCTAATAGTATTGTTCATGCCTCTTATTTATCAGTTATCAGACCCCAGGTTCTGGGGTCTTCCTCCCCCTTCCCCTGCCCCCACCCTCTGTCCCGGCACCTTTGGATCATGTATCCAATCCTGGTACTAGATAGGGAGCAAATATTTCTGTTATCCCCCCTCCAGTTTCATCTTTTCCCCTCCTCATCTTGTGGAAATTGCCAATCGGTGAGGGTTAATTGAGGTATACAGATTAATTCCTGAGCCAATTTCTTTTTTGGATCCCTCTCAATTCTTAAAAATTCTTCCCTTCCATCCTTCTTTGGACACAGGAATTGGCATAAAAGCTGCAGGGAGTGTGTGTGTGTGTGTGTGTGTGTGTGTGTGTGTGTGTTTCTGGATTGTGGGGGTATGCTCCTAAATGTGTGTATCAGGATTGTGTGGGGGAGTGTGTGTGATGTGCTAGTGTCAGGGTTGCTTGAAGGGGCGGGGGTGGATGGAGAATGTTGGCTCCCATGTTTTGTACATCTCCCCTGTTCCCTGATTAGCAATCAGGGAAGGACACAGCAGACGGAATGTTTGGGGCTTGTTTTGTTCTGGAGAACAGCTCTGCTGCTCTGCCAGCGTTGTTGATGAAAAGGACCATTTCTGGTCCCTCTTCACCCCTCAGCCACACACGCTAATGGGATGCAGACTGCTCCCCCAGCCAACCTTGTCCTTCCAACACGGTGCCAGCTCTCTCCTGCCTTTGGGGAGCCAGGCAGAGGGCTGTACATCTCAAATCTCACCAGCAAAACAAGCTGATCCAGCCCCAGCCTGCATTTTTGAGACCCCACTCCCGTGCCCCCAAAGAGAAACAAGCAGGTAAGAACAGGGACATCATCTCTCCCTGCCAAGGAATCAGGACATTTTCTCACCTCTTTTTGGGGTTCTGGATGTCTCGGATTCAATCTCCCAGGATTGCAGTGGAAATTGGGTGTATGGTTTGGAGCCAGCATGAGAGAAGCAGAAGGTGAGACTTTAAGGAAGTCCAGGACTGTTCAATAGGATAAAAGATTTAAAATTGGAAGCAGGTGATCCAGATGAACCCCCTCATTTTACAAGTAAGGAAATGAGATCAGGAGAGAATA
This sequence comes from Antechinus flavipes, assembly GCF_016432865.1. Lineage (NCBI taxonomy): Eukaryota > Metazoa > Chordata > Mammalia > Dasyuromorphia > Dasyuridae > Antechinus > Antechinus flavipes. The sequence continues at coordinate 51,693,622 of NC_067399.1, read as the reverse complement.
CATGGTTTATCCAAACAAAACTGGGTCTCCTATAGTACCATATATATATTTTTAAATTTTATGTATGGTGAAATATTTGTTTTGTTTTGTCTTTTATTTTTTGTTTTCAAAACATATGCAAGGATAATTTTTCACCACTGATTCTTGCAAAACCTTGTGTTCCAATTTCCCCCCTCCTCCCTAATCCTTTCCCTAGATGGCAAGTAATTCAATACATGTTAAATATGGTAAAATATATGTAAATCCAATATAGGCATGTATATTTATACAATTGTCTTGTTGCACAAGAAAAATCAAATTAAAAAGAAAAAAAAACAAGAAAGAAAATAAAATTCAAGCAAACCACAACAAAAAAAGTGAAATGCTATGTTGTGATCCATACTCAGTCCCCACAGACCTTTCTCTGGGTATAGATGGCTCTCATCATCACAAGATTATTGGAACTATTCTGAATTGTCTCATTGTTGAGAAGAGTCATATCCGTCAGAATTGATCATCGTATAGGGAGCTCATGTCCTCATAAGGCAAACCATTTAATTTTGAGACACCAATCTCTTAGGTAGTTCTTCCTTATCTTCAATTGAAATCACCCTTTCACAATTCCTACCCATTGATCTAATTTTGGCTCTCCCCATCCAAAAGGAAGTTTCCAGGCAACAAGAAGATCTCCTGGTCCTGCTCATTTCACTCAGCATCAGTTCCTTTAAGTCTTTCCAGGTCTCTGAAATCATCCTGCTGGTCATTTCTTACAGAACAATAATATTCCATAACGTTCATATCCCATAACTTATTCAGCCATTCTCCAAATGATGGGCATCCAGTCAGTTTCTAGTGTCTTGTATGGCACCATATTGTAACTCATCCAGCTGCCAAGATACTGTCTTCTCAAGTGAAGGAAGTCGGGCCTGGTTTGGGTCATTAGGAATGGTTGTGACCAAGTATGAGCCCTTTCAGGGGAGGCCGGAGTCAGGAGAGATGTACAAAAGAGACCCACATGAGAATACCACGGGTCAGCAGCTGGCAAAATGTGGGCTCAGGAGACTCATGCTATCTCCCTGGCCCAACGCCATGGCCTGGAGGAGAGAGCCGTAAGAAAGCAGGAGAAGGCGATTTCCTCCAATCCCATTCTCAGGTCAAAGCCTTTAGGAAGTGCAAAGGCAGAGGGATAGTGACACTGGGCTAGGGGAAACCGGGAAGATGGGGCTCAAGATTGGACATAAGACTCCAAGTATCTCTGTGGGAAAGGCAAACCTGGGGAGGTGCTCACCATGAGGAGGAACCACAGTTTCAAGCTGAAGGAAAAAAAGACCGTGTTCACTGCTAGAAAACTGATGAAATTAAAATCCCTGATGGAGATGGACAAAGCTGTATCCCTTATACAGATGGTCCAGGCCTGAGCAAAGCCATGATGCTGAATTCTCCGGGAACCTTACTAATGGTGAGCTGCTCACATCTTGGTTAACATCCTGCGGCTCGAGGCTCCAGACCAAACCATGAAGTTCGGAAGTAAATAGAGATCACTCTTAGGTTCCATACTTAGCTAGGTGGGGCCACAAAGTGCACGGAGCACCAAGACTGGAGGAAAAAATGTTCAAATTCAGCCTCAGATACTTCCTAGCTCTTGATCTTGGGCATGTCATTTAATTTTTAGCTAGTTACTAAACTTTAAAATGGGGGTCATTATGGCACCTGCTGCCCAGGATCATTGTGAAGATCAAATGAGATAATAATTATATAGTATTTAGCATATATAGTATGATACATAGTAGGTACTTAAGTGCTTTTCTAAAGTTAAAGGTACAGAAAGCAGAAGAGGCAAGAGATTTGAACCCAGCTGTCCTGACTCTGGAGTCATTACATTTCCCACTAAGCCATAATTTTGACACTTAAGGGTTCTATGGCTCATTGACAGAGCACTGGACCTGAAGTCAAAAAGACCTGAATTCAAATCCATCCCAGATACTTCTTAACTATGTGGCCTTTGGGGGGGGAGTCACTTAACTGCATCTGCCTCAGTTTCCTTAACTGTAAAATGGGGGTAATGATAGCACCTCAGCAGAATTATGCAAATAAGGTAATATTTGTAAAGTCATTCACATATAGTAAGCGATTAATAAATGCTTGTTTTCTTCTTGTGTAATCCTGGACAAATAACCATACTTCTTCTAGGCCTGGTTCCTCCTCTCCATGAGTAAATTATGTATCAGATAATTTCACAGATCTTCCAGATCAGTGATAATCATTCTAGGGATAGGGAAGGGTGGTAATCTCATGGAACCAATAATTCAATCATGTCCAGTGCTTTGTGTTCTTGTAGACTATATTATTCATGAGGTTTGCTTGGAAGAAATTCAGGAGTGGTTTGCCATTTCCTTTTTTAGTTCTTTTTACAGATGAGGAAACTGAGGTAAACAGGGTTAAGTGACTTTCCAGGGTCTCACAGCAAATGAGTGTCTGAGGCTATATTTGAACTCAGATCTTCCTGGTTCCAGGCCCAGCACAATATCCAATGAGCCTGCAGCTGCCCGGGCACTAGGGTACCATAGACCACAGGAAGAAGAGGAGGCTGATTGCTCTCCCATCTCCCTATCTCCCCTCAGGGCCAGAGGAAAGCAGCCACTTATCTTGGACTGCTCTCTCCCTCTCTTACCCTTCCTCCAGCAGCCCAAGAAGAAAAGGGAATAGGACAGCCCCCACTGCCCCTCCTTGCCAGTGAGCAACTGCCTCCCCTCTCCCTCCAGCCAGCTCATCCTAGCCCACTCTCTGGAAGAGGCCCCTGGGAAACCACAGTCTGTTTCTTCCCACTGCCGAGCACAGCTGTGAGAAGTTGCCTCTTGGCAAATGATCCATCATTCCCCTGCCTGCTCATCCCGGCACAAACAAGCTCTGTAGACTGAAAGCTCATTTCCCTCTTGGGTGTATCTCAGCTCCCTTCCTCATCCTGCTCCTGGGAGCCAATGGTCGAATTCCCCAGGAGCAAGGGAAGCGGGCTACCTCAGATTTGGGTCTTAAGGGTGGCTTCATGGCAAGAAAAGGAAACTGAGGTCCAAGGGGAAGAGGTAGGTTATATGGTGGAGAAAGCCCAGAGAGCTGATGACTGAGCCATCCCTCAGAAGATACACCTGGGAGCTGTGATTTCTGAAATCACACGATATAGGGGTACACAAAATGCCTTCCACAAATAAATAGGGTGTGACCCTGCACAACTTAGTTCACTTCTATGAACTTTTAGCTCCTTCATCTACAAAATGATGGGGTTTGTCTAAATGAACTCCAAAGTCCTTCTCAGTCCAAAAATTGATGTCCTAAAAAAATTCTAGGGTAAGACCACACGATTAGCTACTGGCAGAGAGGAGATTAGAATTCAGATCCCTGGCCATCCCAGATAATGCATTTTTCCAGTCAGAATTGTGCAAATCGCTCACTGGGTAACCCAATTGCCTCTCCAAAAAAAGAAAGAAAGGAAAGGAAAAGAAAGAAAGAAAGAAAGAAAGAAAGAAAGAAAGAAAGAAAGAAAGAAAGAAAGAAAGAAAGAAAGAAAGAAAGAAAGAAAGAAAGAAAGAAAGAAAGAAAGAAAGAAAGAGAAAGAAAGAAAGAAAGAAAGAAAGAAAGAAAGAAAGAAAGAAAGAAAGAAAGAAAGAAAGAAAGAAAGAAAGAAAGAAAGGAGGGAGGGAAAGGAGGAAGAAAATTCTTTTAGTAACTTGGTGTCCTGTAGAAGAAGATACTGCTTCTAAAATCAAACGAGTCATTTTTTGCTATCATTCAGTCATTTCTGACTCTTTAAGGCTCCATTTGGGGTTTTCTTGGCAAAGTTACTGGAGTAGTTTATCATTTACTTTTCCAGCTCACTTTACAGATGAGAAAACTGAGAAAAACAGAGTTAAGTGATTTGACCGGAGTCACACAGCTAGGAAGCACCTGAGGTTAAATTTGAACTCAGATTTCAGGACTGGTGCTCTATTCATTGTGCCCTTCTCTGTGTAACTCTGTTCAAGTCTCTTTGGACGTCGATTTCTTCTTCTATAAAATGAGGTTGGGGTTTTTAGCCTTTTGGGGGCACTAGTCCCTCTGGCAGTTTGATCCCTTCTCAGAATCATGTCTTAATGATTCATTAAATGAAATATATGAGGACTACAAAGGAAAATAATTATATTAAAATATACTTAGCAATAAAAAAATTTCTCTCTCTTTTTTTTTTGCTGAGACAATTGGGGTTAAGGAAAATAATTATATTAAAATATACTTATCAATAAAAAAATTTCTCTCTCTCTCTTTTTTTTTTTTTTGCTGAGGCAATTGGGGTTAAGTGACTTGCCCAGAGTCACACAGCTAGGAAGTATCTGAGACCATATTTGAACTCAGGTCCTTCTGACTTCAGGGCTGGTGCTCTATCCACTGCACCACCTAGCTGCCCCTCTCTAATTTTTTTAAATGAATGTTTGAAAATGTTTTTACATAAATTGGGGAAATATAAAATATTAAAAAAGCACAAATTGCCAGACTCCAGGTGAAGACCTCTGGAAGACTAAGGTCCCACTCAGCTCTAACAAGCTGTTTTCATTGTTAGTTTGGGGTATGTTTTTTTTTTTTTTTGAGACAATCAGGATTAAATCATTTCTCCCCAATCACACAGCTAGTATGTCTAAGGCAGGATTTGAATTCAGGTCCTCCTGAAGTCAGGAGTCAGCTAGTGCTCTATGCTACCTAATTGTCCCTAACATACTATTTTCAATTCAATTTACATAGCACATAACACATGTAATCAGAACATGTTGCTTCTCACTCTGCATTTTTTCTCAAATGATCCTTCTATGGGAGATTTGCTAAGGTTGAAATGTTCTGGACTGACTTCAAAGACATAGATAAAGCCTTTATTACAATGGACAAGCTGCTAAGCACCAGGACGCAGTATGGCTCAAAGCACAGAGAGCCCCTGCCCCCAAGAAGCTTATAGTCTAATGGATGAGTGATGGCTCAGCCCTCACTCGCTCTGCTAGCTGGCTTCCTGTTTGTTTCTCTTCTTCTTTCTGCTTTTTTCTCTACCCACTGCTTTTTGCTGAGGCAGTTGGGGTTAAGTGACTTGCCCATGGTCATACAACCAGGAATTGTTAAGTGTCTGAGGCTGAATTTGAACTCAGGTCCTCTTGACTTCAAGGCTGGTGCTCTATCCACTGAGCCATCTCCTCCCCTTGGCACATACAGGTCCCTTTCCCTTCTTTAGTATCTCTTTGGGGTATAAGCCCCGTAGAAACACTGCTGGATCAAAGGGTATGCAGAGTTTGATAGCTTTTTGAGCATAGTTCCAAATTGCTCTCCAGAATGGCTGGATGTATTCACAATTCCACCAACAATGTATCACACTTGCACTCTCTAGAGAGAAGAGGAGAGAGTTGAGGAAAGGGAGAGAGATAGTATTAATAACAGATCACATTTTTATTCTATCACTATTCTATCTAAAACACAATTTACATAACACAGAACACATTCAATATCTTGCCTGCTATGTGCCAGGTTTTGTAGGAGTTGGGTTCACAAAGGAAAAATTGGAACAGTCCCTAGCCTCCAAGAGCCAATATTCTATTAAAAGGTGTGTGGGGGGGTGTGAATGGGAAGATAGGAGCAGACCTCTCAGATGGGAAGCTCCAGAAATATCCAGAATCCTAGAATAGAGGCAGAGGATCCCAGGTTAAATCCCAGCTCTGCCATAGATCACCTGTGCCACCTTTGCTTCTCTATAATTCAGTGTCCCCTTTTTGCAAAATAAGAGAGCTGGAATAAATGACCTCTATCTTCTCTCCCAGTTCTAAGCCTAGGAAATAAGGAGTGTCTTCTATCAAAGTCCTCCTTGATCATTCATAGAAAACCCTACAAGTTCCTACTGCTGTCAGGTGTTACAAAGGATGGAGATACTTTTGATATTTTGCTTTTAATTCCCAAAAATAATAAGTGGGGTGTATATGAAGCAACCTCCCCCCCAAAAAAAAAGAAATTATGGAATGCTGATTTCATCAAAACTCAGATCACAAGTGTGTCCCAAACACCCCATCCAAACTGGCTAGTATTCTTCAGTTCAAACTGGTTTAAATTAGTTCTAAAGAAGCACCAAAATGAATTAATGGAGTAGACTTGGAGCTTGATCTGAAGCTGGACAATGATTAGAGGATCTCTTCTTTCATTTACTATGTGGCCCTTAGCCAGATGTCTTCACATTGACAACCTGGAGCAAGCACTTTCTAAGGACGTCATTGACAAAAGCCCAGACACTCGAGTATAAATTTCCCCCAAAACTCTGCCCTGAACATCCCTTTTCTGGCCCCTGCCCCTCCCAAGGCTCCCCAATCTCTCCAAGGATAACTGAGGCAATATCTTTGCCTTTTGTGGCAGTAGAGTCATTGAGGTTACAGAATATGATGGCGGAAATAGGTGGATGGAAAATAATTCTAATAAGGGAGGAGTAAGTGTCCTTCAGAACCATCATGGCTTCAAAGGAGAGCAAGATAATTAAATAAGAAAAATAAGGGGGATGTGGATTTGAAGGAAAGTTTTAAGGAGAGAAGGGAGAGGAAAAGGTAGAAAGAAGGAAAAGGGAATGGAACTTGCTATTTCTTATACTTAATAATAATGTAATTTTTCTGTTTAACATATATTGGATTCCTTGCCATCTAGGGGAAGGGGTAGGAGGAGAGGAAAATTTGGAACACAAGGTTTTGCAAGGATCAAGGTTGAAAAATTATCCATGCATATGTTTGAAAATAAAAAGCTTTAATAAAAAGTTTAAAAAATGTAATTAGGAGCAGCTAGATGGTGGAGTGGATACAGCACCAGCCCTGAAATCAGGAGGGCCTGAATTCAAATCTGACCTCAGACTTAACACTTTCTACCTGTGCAACCCTGTCACTTAATAATAATAATAATAATGTAATTGTTCTTATAATTCTGTATGAAAGACTATCAACATGGAAGAAGTAGTGAGGAGGGAGCATCTGATGAACCTCATTCTTATCAGAAATGGACAAAGGAGAATTGGGGACATGATCAAGTAAATGGTTTGACTTCAAAATATATCAGATTAAACCGAGCATGGCAAGGGAGAAGGATGGGAGGAAAGATATACCAGGAAAGGAATAGAGTCACAAGCAAAACAAATTTCATGATTATGAAAAGAAGATTAAAAGGAAAAAGAAAAAAGAAAAAAGGAAAAAGAAAGCACAAAACAGAAAAAAGAAAAATGGGAATCTAAGGGAAATGCCCATTGATTAGGGCATCACTGGCACATGAATGTAATGGAATATTATTGTAACAAAAGAAACAATAGAAGGATAATTTCAGTGTGATGATTTTTTTCTTCTTTAAAATAATATAAAATGAAGGTTCTCTTTGGGGGAGAGGGTAGGTTTCTTGAGGGAGATTTTCTTGGAGGCAGCCTTAGTATCAGTTCAGATCAATAATTACCCCAAATGCAGCCAGCTGGTAAAAATACAAACGTTTATTTTCTCCTTCCAAAGTAGCCTGGTTAGTTGAGGTCTCTCTCTCTGCTTGGTTCCAAGATTTCCCTCCGAATGTCTCCAAATCCAAAGGTTTGTCCTTCAGCCTCTGCCTCTGCTTTCTTCAGCCTCCAGCCAGCACAAAGATGGAATGAATCTCTTGTCTCCTTCACTTGGGGCTCGGCTAGCTTTCTGGAGAGTCTTTCAGACCAGTTTGGTCTCAGTGGGGGAAGTGCAGGAGCCCAGCCACCACGGAGAGCTTTCTCAATCTCCTGCTCTACTCTCGACTCGTAGCTTCTTCTTCTCAAAACTCTTCTTCTGCTACCAGCCAGCCAAGTGAAAAAAAATTCTCGAATGAATCACTCTTCACTGGCTGATATAGGACTCTTCTGAGAGAATGGGATTATGGGTTTTCTCCCATAGTGCTCTCTGGCCCTAAGAGCTTCAAGGGAGGTGTGAATTCAGATATCTCATATTAAACCCTGAAATTTCCCAAACGTGTGAACTCCAATGAGTAAAGGTGCAAACACAAGCATTGTATCAATTAGTTCTACTTAGTACCTTGTTTCAGGTTCTGGCCCAAAATATCTCCTTGTAAGATCAGATCAACAATCTATCAACTCTAGTGAGTTAGCAGTTTGTAAAGATTCCAACATCAGAGGATCTTGGAAAATAAGAACTGCACTGAGTGAAGGGAGGTGAACCTAGAGAATATCTTCAACTACAATAACAACTTTAAAAGACTGAAGAGCTATAATCAAAGCAATGATCAGTGATGTTTCCAGAAGATCTATGAAATAATATGTCTCCCACTTCCCAGAAAAGAAGTGATGGGCTCCTTAAGATACAAAAGGAAACATACATTTTAGGAAAAGATCACAATATGGATTTGTTTGGCTTGATTATAATTATTTGTTTTGAGAAATTTTCACCTATAATTTTTATTTCTATTTTATTTTAGATTTGTGCAATAAAACAAGCATCTCTTTAACATAGTATAAGAAAAATGATTGCACATAAAACTGCAATTACATTATGGACAAATTGCTATTCTTCAAAATATATAATAAAGTTATCATGTAAATTTCTTGTTTTTTTTCTTCCCTCCTTCCACCATAGATATGGCTACAATTAGAAACAAATATGTGAACTAATTTTATTTTTATTACATTTCTCTCTATTTTTAATAATGGGGGAATGTTGGGGGAAAGAATGGAGTTAATAAGAGTAATGCCAAAAAAGAGGGCCAGTGAAACAATTTTTTAAAACTGTAATAAGAACAGATGGATACGTGGAAAATAATAATCATTTTGAAAATGATCCATGGGATTTATAATACTCTGTAAATTATATGATAAATATGCAATAAATTTTTTAAAAGAGCCACATGAAGTAGAGAGTTATGTCTTTATATACAATTTTCACCTTAAAATATACTGGTGTGTGCATGGAAATGCTCATGTGGGAAGTGTTCAATGTCCTAATATTTTTATTTTTTAAGAAAAAAACAATCATAGAATAGAGAATGTCAAAGCTAAAAGGGACTTTGGACAGCAAAATGTTTGTCCTGGAAATGTCTTTAGAACATAGGAAAGTAGAGCTGGGAAGGCTTTAGAATCATAAAATTTATGTAATGGGGAAAATCAGGAAAGCCTCTTAGCCCTCGCCCTTTCCCGTGGGTTCTTTGATAAAAAATAAATATTAGTACAGGCTTCAGGTTGTTCCCTATGTGCCAACTCCATACTCCTTGTGAAATATCAAGGATGACTGATGAATGAGCAGCAAATACCTATCATTCAGTAGACTTTAAAGAGAAAGACAACTCTCTTTCCCTTCTTTCTTTCTCATGAATGAATTGTTTATAGCTGAATGGCGCTCTCTGTCTCTCTGTCTCTCTCCCTGTCTCTCCCTGTCTCTCTCTGTCTCTCTGTCTTTCTCTCTGTCTCTCTGTCTCTCTCTCTCTCTCTCTCTCTCTCTCTCTCTGTCTCTCTCTTCTCCTCCCCATCTCCCTATCCACCATAGCTTGGCAGCCTTGATAGTTGCTTACATGTAAAAAGTGAGAGCTTCTTGTTTATCTGGATCTTTGATGGATCTTTTTTGTGGTGGCAAACAATTGGAAATTGTAGGAATCCATTAGGGAATGACTGAACAAGTTGTTCATCTATAATTGTAAGAATACTATATTAATATTATATATAATATAAAAATGATAAGTTAATATAAGAAATGATGATCATTATGCTTTCAGAGAAACCTGGAAATATCTACATGAACATCATGCAAAATGAAATGAATAGAACATTGTACAGCAATACAACAGTGATCAACTGTGAATGACTTAGCTATTCTCAACAATAAAATGATCTAAGACAATTCTGATGGATTTATGATGAATAATGTTATTCACATCCAGAGAAAGAACTGATAGAATCTGAATGCAAATCAAAGCATATTTTTCTTTAACTTTCTTTTTTTCTTGGCCTGTATTTTCTTTCATGACATAACTAATATTGAAATATGTTTTTGCATGACAGCACATGTATAACCTATATCAAAATTTTAAAAAATGAATGTCAAAATATGGAAATGTGTTTTAAATGATTATACATGTATAATCTATATCAGATTGGGAGGGAGGAAGGTAAGGGGAAAAATTTAGAATCCAAAATCTCACAAAAATGAATGTTAAAAACTATCTTTACATATAATTACACAACTATAAAGAAAAAAATGAATGTCAAAATTTTTTCACATGTCATTGGGGGGAAAAGAAATATTTATTTTAAAAAATCAAGACCTTTTCTGCTGCTTCTGCTTTGTTTTTTTTCCTGAGCACAAGTGACTGAACGATGATCTTAAGGTGAATGTTTCAAGACTTTGCAGCTGCTTCCTGAACTTGAGAGGTCTGAGTACATTAAGAGGTCTGAGGGACTGGCAGTAGGAGATGCTCCCCACAGCCAATAAAATGATTGTCACAATAAAAGATGACCACTAACAGGATGACGGGTACAGCCAGAAGATAATGGAGTTTAAGAGGGTTACTCGGATAATGCAGAGCCAAGATAAGAGTGAAAGGGTATTCAGCAATCTTTAAAGGGTTTCATGCTTAAGTTCCCAGCTTGTTTGTCCTTGGTTCTCAAAGAGGACCATGACATTGGGGATGTGATGCTACGCCATGCAAGTGAATTGGAATGGAGTGAGGGGGTGCTGTGCAAGTCACTAGCCTTATTCTTTCCTCCACAGCCATCTAGGTCCAGAGGCAAAATATAGATCAGGACAATTGGATATGGCCCTGGATGCAGTGGGAGGCCCAGGACAGTATAGTAGAAGGTAAGAATCACTTCTTCATGTTTTATGTCATTGTCAATATGTACCTTGGAGTATTTTGAGTCTCAAGGGTTTCATGGAAAAGAAAATCAATCAATAACCATCCTATAACCGAGATGCTTCTTACCTGGGCAGTGGCAAGAGGAACCTCAGGCATCCAAGACCTCACCCTAACTTCCCTCTCTCAAAGGTAAAAGTTTGAGAGATCTTGACCGTGAGAAATCCATGATCTTCTGCTGAATCTCAAGGATTACCATTGGGCCTTTTTATCCTCCAATTAAGTTCTCTCCTCTCCTCTTCCCGTCATTAGAACATAAGCTCTTTAAAACCAGAGATGGTCTGGTTTTGTCTTTGATTTCTTAGCAATCAGCACAATGCTTGGAACATAGTTAACATTCGATAAATCATTTTTTAAAAATTCTACTCCTCTAGGTACTTCTACATGAGCCATCATAAATTCAAAAGCCTTTTCTTTTTCTTTAAAAAAATTTAATTGTTTTGTTTTTTTCTAGTTAGACACCTATGTTAGGTTTTTAAAATATATATATTTCTTTATGAATCATGTTGGGAGAGAAAAATCAGAGCAAAGAGGGAAAATCACGAGAGGAAAAAAAAAACACAAAAAAGAAGTGAATTTAACATGTGTTGATTTACATTCAATCTCCATAGTTCTCTGTCTGCATGTAGATGGCGTTTTCAATCCAAAGTTTATTGGGATTGTCTTGGATCACTTTTACCACTGAGAAGAACCAAGTCTTTCATAGCTGATTATCATATAATCTTGCTGTTACAGGGTACAATGTACTCCTGGTTCTGCTTGTTTCCCTCAGTATAAGTTCATATAAATCTTTCCAGGTCTTTCTAAAATCAGCTGGTTCTTCATTTTTTATAAAACAATAATATTCCATTATCTTATATACGACAACTTATTCAGCCATTCCCCTATTGATGGGCTAAGGCATTTCCCACATAGTTCTGGGTGGAGTATAATGAGACAGAGATGGTAAGAAAAAATACCTGATTTGCACATCTCATGTTTCCTTGTCAATATAGAGCTATGAGGAATATCATAGTTTTAGACCAAATCCCATATTTTACCAAAAAAAAAGTAAGAACAAAAGATATTTAAAGATTTGTTAAAGCTCATATGAATAGTTAGGAGAAGCAAGTTCGAACCCAAGTCCATTCACTCAAAGCCAATATTTTGAATACCATGCCTTGGACAAGGAGTACAGAATGTTAGTGGTGAAAGGGTCTTTACAGCACAGAACGTCAGAGCTGGAAAAGACCTTAGATAACAAAATGTCAAAAATAGAAAAGAGCTTAGAACACAGAATGTCAGAGCTGGAAAAGAATTTAGAACATACAATGTCAGAGCTGGAAAAAAGCTTAGAACATAGAGTATCAGAGGTAGAAAAGAGCTTAGAACAGAGAATGTCAGAGGTGGAAAAGATCTTAGAACAGATAATGTCAGATCTGGAAAAGAACTTAGAACATAGAATGTCAGAGTTAGAAAAAAGCTTAGAATATAGAGTGTCAGAGCTGAAAAAGCACTTAGAACATAGAGTCTCAGAGCTGGAAGAGTTTAGAACAGTGTCAGAACTGGAAAAGACTTTAGAACATAGAGTGTCAGATCTGGAAAAGAGCTTAGAACATCGAGTGTCAGAAGTAGAAAAGATCTTAAAACATAGAATGTCAGAGCTGGAAAAGAGCTTAGAATATAGAGTGTCAGAGCTGGAAAAAAGCTTAGAACATAGAATGTCAGAAGGAGAAAAGAGCTTAGGACAGAGAATGTTAAAGGTAGAAAAGATCTTAGAACAGAAAATGTCAGAGCTGGAAAAGTGCTCAGAACATAGAGTCTCAGAGCTGGAAAAGAGCTTAGAACATAGAGTATCAGATCTGGAAAGGTCTTGAAGAATAAGGTTGTCCAACTCCCTCTTTCTATAGATGTAGAGAGACTCCCAGAACAAAGAAGCTGCATCCAGAGTCATATAAATAGTTAATGGCTGAGCATGATGTAGAATCTAAATTGTCTCACTTCCAGCTCAGGGCTTTTTCCACACTAGGATGAGGAATTCACCACGTGCCACAATTCTCTACCCTCTAAATGCTTCCCACTATCTGTGAACATCAAATTAAACCCCTGTTGAGGTTGGGGGCCAAGGGGAGAGACAGCCGGTTACAGCAGCAGATGGTATTTTCTTTCTTTGTTCCCCAGTCTACTGTAAAAGGCACCAAGGTGCAAAATACCAAGTGCTCTTTTTCATTTTCCCTTTTTGGGCTCAGCTTTGTGATTCACTGAAAAGATGGAATGCAGCTGAAGAGCTGGATCTCAGGGGGGACTGCATCCTTTCTTGGCTTAGCCAGGCCTTTGGTGGGGCTCTGGGAGTCACAAGTGCCCCTGTTCTTTGTTACTGACCAAATGACCAGATAGTCTTAGGGAAGGCCCATCAATATAAATCCTCTCAATCAACAAGTATTGAGAGTGCTAAACACTGAAGAAGGAGGGAGATTATATACCCCTCAATTGTAAAATGGCGTCAACATGGATTCTAAATTTTAAACTAAAAGGTTCCCCAGAGGTTATTACATCTTACGTTCTCATTTTACAGATTTGATTCAACAAATATTTATTGAGGAATAACTATGGGCTCTTTATTATATAACTATTTATACACATTAAATAAATAACTATTTATGAGGAATAACTAAGGAAGAAAATGAATCCTAAAGAAGCTGGCTTGCCCAATATTACATAGGAAGTAAGGGCAGAGGCAGAATTTGAACCCTGATACCCTGATTTTCTGAACTTGGTGATGTTATTCTTCCCATACCAGCTAAAAGATAATATCTAAAGTCTTCCTTCCAACTCTGATATTATGCAGGTATCTAAGAAGTAAAGTCAATGTGAGTTATTAAAGACCTAGTCCCTGTGGCCTAGAAGCCCCCACCCCTATTGCCCATGTCCCAGTATGGCTGAGCTAGTGAGTTCAGGGGTGCAGATGAATGGAGAACATATAAAGAGTCTGATTTTGTTACCAGGCTCCAAGGGACAGACTATCCACCAGGGCATGGGGACCGCTCCTTTTCATGTCACAGTCAGGCACGTATTCTTTAGCACTTTTGTGCACTTGCATGGTGTTTTCAGGCCTTTGGAAAGCCAGTACCAGGCTATTCTTTACACTGAGTAGTTTTGCCACTTAGCAAAACACCTTTAATATAGGTGTAGAAAGGTCACCGACTTCATTACTGGCAGAAAAGGAAGACAAAATTGCCCAACCTATCTAAGCTCTGTCAAACCAGTTATCTATCTAAAGCTGCAGGTTTTTGTGTGGACCAGAAAAGGGCATGATGGAAGTTAAAATTACTTGAAAGATATTTTATCATCCTGAGTCAAGTAGTTTGACAGGGAATAACAATTTAGCCAGAAATAAAAATCCTATTTAATGTCCAAGGGTTTGTGGGACTGACTGGCTATCTCCGTCGGAATCACAGAAGCTAAAATAGTCCTTGGGGCTATGAGCAAAAGTAGCTGATAGACTTCTCCCAGCTTTAGGAGAGGCAGCCAAATCGCTGCGATTCAGCAAGACACCAGGAGGTGTCAGAAGAGAGCAGCAGAGGACTCGCCCAGAAAAACATCACCAGTGACCTGTGCAGTGAGTGACCAGAAGATGGGAAGTGAGGAAAAGGACTGTCTGTTGCCCCTAGCCCTTAGCACTGTACCTGGCACACAGTTGGTACTAATAATGGTTTTTGAATTGTGTTATTTCCACACGAGCAATCTGGACATGAGATTCTTTTTTGTTTGTACATGTTCCCTTTCCACTGATGTTTTGATGACGTGTAGGAGAGTATGGATGGAGGAAATCTTCCTTTTCTGTTTAATTCAATGTCTCTTTCATTGAACTTATAATTTGTTTGGTCTTGCAAAGAAACACTGTGATTTTGGGGTGAATGCTCATCCAAAACCTAGCTCAAACTTAGAGTATCTTTCAGGAGGCTCATAATCAATGGGAATTGGGCTACATATATTCTCAATAAATGTTGTATGGAGTCTCAGGTACAAAGATACTCATTGCTGGACTGTCATCCCTAAAGTTAGATCAAATGGAAGAGGCCAGATGCACATTTTGTAGTTTATAGCATGAGCCCCTCTTAGATGCCTTGAGTGTGGTGCAAAAAGCATTGTATTTAAAGATGGGATCTTGGATTCAAATTCTCACTCTTACTAGCTATATGACTTTGAATGACTCTGAAGGGACCATTTAAGATGAAGAGGTTGGACTAGATTATTTCTGAAGTCCTTTGTAGCTCTAAATCTCTTATCCTATGGGCTCTAGGTCCTGGCTCCAGAAAAACCCAATATCCAACCTCAGACCACATAACACAGAGCACAGAGAAGCTGTAAGAGACCCTTAGGATTTTCTCTTTACTTATAACAGGCAGGGCCAAATACAACACAAAATTGGAAGGAAAGGGCAGATTAGATAATTATTTATTAGCTACCTACTATGTGCCAGGAACTGTGCTAAGTGCTAAGGATACAAAAAGAGACAAAACTCTCCCCTCAAGGAGCTTATAATCTAATAGGGGAGAAATAAAGACCCCCACAGTTTCATCACTGCAAGCTTCTTAGAACTTTATCTAATCATTTACTCCCTCACTTTACTCCCCAGTCTTCTTCACAATCCATCTAGTGACCTGGACCAGAGACCACGTGCTGGAGAATTTAACCACTTCAGCTCCCAAACTCCTGTCTTTCCTGGGACCCTGATGTCCCAATTAGTAAATGCCTTCTTGGATCCACTACATAATGCTTCTAGCTCTTAGACAAACCTCTTTCAATACTACTATTGCTGTTGGAAATGGTGTATCAACCTACTCCTTTGTGGCTCTGCTGACTATCCTTGTCATTTTCTCAACCAAAATATCCCTCCCTGTCCACTATTCTGCCATAAATGTTGGCTTTTTTTTTTTACTAGGGTTGAAAGCTCTTTGAGGGAAGAAACTATATTTGCTTATGTATTTATATCTCCAGTGTTTTGCACAATATTTAACAAATGATTCATATTCCCACATTCTGGCACTGAAAGTAGTCTGAAGATATCCTGTGTATGTGTGTGTGTGTGAGTGAGTATTGTTGCTATGTAACCCTAAACCATGATGATGATGATGGATGGAGTTTCAACCATGGATAGACCTCTTCTGATTCTTTCCATCTTCCTATTTCCTCTGCCCCAGTAGTATATCTCTTTTCTGGTTGTTTTTAACATTGGTATATTTGCAATATTATTCAGGAGGCAACAACAAAAACAAAAACAAAATTCCAAAAAATTTAAAAAATAAAAAGAAGAACAAGAAAGTAAAATGGCAGTCTGATGAAATAGTTGAAGAAAGAAAGAAAAGGAAGGAAAGCTATGGCAAATCTGGATAGCAGTCCAAAAATTTGAGAGAATAACCTTGCTGACAAAATAGTGAAAGTTTTGTTGTTTTCTGTATAATGCAAGGTTTTGAGAACTGTATTAAAAGGAAGCTGACTATTGCAGAATCGGCAATTCTGAACTGTGGCACTGGAGAAGACTTTTGGAAGTCCCTTGGACAGTAAGGAGATCAAATCAGTCAATACTTAAAGAAATTAATTCAGGGTATTTGCTAACTTAAATACTTTGGCCACATAATGATAAGAGAGGATTGAATTGGGGGGGGGGGACCTTTGATGTTAGGAAAGATTGAGGGCAAAAAAGAAAAAAAGCCAACAGAGGACGAGATAGACAGATACTGTCACAGAAGCAATGAACATGAGCTTGGACAGAATTTGGGAGACAGTGGAAGAGAGAAGGTCTGGCATGCTATGGGTCCACAGGGTCACAAAGAGTTGGATGTGATTGAATGACTGAACAACACAAAATGGAATTGATACAAGGATTTACCTTAATAATAACATTTACCTTGTTGTCAAAATCAAATAATATGTGAAGTGCTTTGAAAACCTTAAAGGGGTCTGTATAAGTAATTATGAGTTGCTACTAATCGCTAATTTATAGGAATAACCAAAGATTATATAATTATTATTATAGTTGAAATTCAATAGCACTTTGAGGTTTACAAAGAATATACATACATACATATCTATGTATGTACATATGTACATTTAATTTTCTGACCAAACCTATGGAGTAGATGCTAAAGACATTATCAGTTCTATTTTCCAGATGAGGAAAGTAATATTCAGAGAGGTAAATTGCCCATGGCCATAAATCTGTCAAATGCCAGAGGCTAGGATCAACCTCTGGTCATTCCTGATCCCCAAGCCCAGTGATCACTCCACATCAGCACCCTGCCCACTAATATACCCAATTCCGGTTGAAATGAAACTTCAAGACAAATTTTCTTTAAAAAGAGCTTCGGTAGCCAACCAACCTTCAAGCAAGGGATTAGCACCCTAGTTATAAAAGGCTAAGCAAGTAGCTTTATGGGAAAATCGTGAGCGAATTAATAGGATGACTCAGTGAACTGCAGGAGACTCGAACAGTTATTAATTGGCTGCTTCCAGGGATTCACATTTGGTTCCAAAAGTTGCAGCCAAATTCAGAGACTATCTAGAGTTGAACTGAGGTAAGTCCATTGATTTACTGGACTAGAAAAGAATGATGTTAATGGTAGCTGGGTGGAGAAGCTCCTTGCTTATTGGTTGGCCAGCTTTTTCTGTCTCCTCCCACGCTCCACCCAGGCAGGAGGATATCAGTATCATTGAGATAGGGAGTAATAAGATCCAGAATAATTTAGACCAGACAGACAATGGAAACAGAAGCTATTAAGGCTTGGGTCGAAGCTAATCTATATCATAAAACCGAGAAAGTCAAGGTGAAAAGAGGCAAAAGGAACAGAAGAGGGTCCAGAATAATCTTGTCCAGAAGAAGAGAAGCAATAAATAGTGATGTCTGAGGTGGAAAGCAACAGCTGGGCTCTGCGAGATGAGCGAGTTGGTTCCCAGAACACTGTGCGTATTCATGGGATGGCTGGCAAGGAAACAATCTGATCCATCCTGGATTTCAAGGGATTGTTCCTGTGAGGCTTCCAGGTCCCTTAGAACAGCAATAAAGGAGCCAGGGAAAGAATTCCGAGCCCCAAGCCCATCAACGCCACCAAACTTAGCGTCAGAGACTGACAAAACCTAGAGCAAAGTCATCAGGCAGCATTTATTGTTACCTATTGTGCGCCAGATATTGTGCAGGGGATGCAAAGAAAGGCAAAGACCATCCCCACTGTCAAGGAGCTCACAATGTAACGGCAAACACAAAATGACTACATACTAACAAGATCTATGGTGTAAATGGGAGGGGATGTCAAAGGGAAGGCTTTTTACTAGCATTAAGGGGAATTAGCTAAAAGTTGAAGGAAGCCAGGAGGGAGAAATAAAAAAGGAGAGCATCATAGACATGGGGAACAGCTTGTGAAAAAGCTCAGTCAGGAGGTGATTATCCCCTGGGAGGAACAGCAAATAGGAGTGCTAACAGGAATTTGCTATGTGCAATGAGACGTGTCTAGAGCCATAGATGTATAGTATTATAACTATGTCACGACCCACGTGGGAATTTGTTTTACTTGACTATCTATAATTATTACAAAGATTTTAGCAAAGAGATAAATGCCATTTTATCAAAGAGTATACAAGGGGAATTGGGAGCAGAAAGTATAAGAAGACTCAAAAGGTAAGAAAGGATCACGTTATAAAGGGCTTAAAAAGCCAAAAGGAGGATTGTATATTTGATCGTTGGCTTTTGTTGCATACGGTCTTATCTTTGATTTAGGAAGATCAATCTGACAGTTGAGTGGAGGATGGTAAGAAAGAAAAGATAAAGCAGGCAGACCAACCAGAAGCCTATTGCAATAATTACGTGTGAGGCAATGAGAGCCTTCACCAGGGTGATTGCAGCTTCAGAGAAAAGCGGGAAGACCCGAGAGATGTTACAAAGAGAGGTGACAGGCCCTGGCCACTGATGACTCTTGGAGGCCATAGAGAGTAAGATAACACGAGGTTGTAAACCTGGGTGAATGGGAGGATGGGCCACCATATGGCCCTTAGGAAGAGGGGAGGGTTAGAGGGTTAAAGTCCTGTTTATATTTCTGTCAGTGGCTGATTTCTACATTCACTAAACTTGTCTATCTTCCTTTAAATGGCAGTTGTCTTGAGTAAATAAAAATGTACTTTGAATGTCTTTGAATTTCTCCTTTCCCCAATGCTACCCAGGTGCAAATCAATAATACCACCTTATGTGCTAACACCTGTAAGGACGCATAGGCTGGGTATTTTAGAACAGCCATAACCATATATTCTGTTAAAGAACAATATCTGTTCCAAAAAATTGGGGGCCGGATTAGGCCCTTTCTCATTCTACACATCTTCCTTTGCCTTTAAAATATTGAGCAACACAGTAGAAATCAAGGTAAATCCATATTCTTGAGCCTGTGATGAAACTGTTTCCCTTAGTCCTCTATCTTCTCTCCCCACCTCTGCCTCATCTTCCCCATACTCTGCAATTCCCAATCCAAGTTGGGGGAGTTTAATGTGTATCGCAGGCTCCATTCGGCTCTGATTAAAGGTACTCCCACCCTTGGGGTCTGCATCCTCTTCCAGAGAAGGTTTAAGTGTCTACTCGCGAGCTCCTGGTCCCAGAAAGAGCGACTGTCTCTGTTTCTAATTGCATCTGCACCGTGCTACTCAAAATCTACACATCTATTTATAGTCTAACACGGCTGTGAAAATGAGCCCACACCCACGTGTTGCAGATTGAATGACCCCTCTGCTTCTTTCCCAAAGCCGGAGCACCTCCTCTCCCAAATTCTCCCAGCCTCCACATCCATGTGCCCTTCTGGAGACTCGCCCTTCCTTTTTTCAGAAAAAGAAATAAAAATCATCAGCAAAACATTCCTTCGTCTCTGCCTTAGGCAGAAGTGCTGTTGCTATTTCCTCCCAGCGTCTCTGCTCCATGCTCAAATCGTCTTCCTCGGGGATGGCGGTCCAGGCTGAGATGTGCCCCTAATGGCAGCAATCTCCCAGGCTGATGGAGAATGCTTTAACCTGCCCGTATTCAGGAAGGGATGACTAGCTTGGTGCTACCATCTTGGTAGAGTCAAGAATCAGGGGATCAGGGTTATAGGTTTAGAACCAAATCAAAGGGAATTTAGACTCATGGATAATCTAATCCAATCTCACCTATTAGAAATGAGGCTGTAATAAAAGAGTCAGAGAGAAGTGATTTGACTAAGGACATAAATGTCAGCAAACAAACAACAACAACAAGGTGAAAACACCATGCTTTGATCCACATTCAGTCTCCATAGTTCTCTCTCTGGATGTGGATGGCACTTTCCATCACAAGTCTGTCGGAATTGCTTTGAATCGCTGCATTGTTGAAAAGACATACTGACAGATAGTAAACAAAGTCACAGAGCAAGTTCGTGGTGGATCCAGATAGAGCCCAGGTCATACAATCATAGCATTTAGCACTACCAGAGACACTAGACAAATCTCATCGGCTCCCCTCACTCTACAGCAAAGGAAACCGAAAAACGATTTACTCGGAGTCCTAGTAAGCAACAGAGCCTATGTCCCAGTCCCTCCAGATCTCCATCACTGCCTGGGCTCTTTCTGCCAGACTGATATTTCATTTCCAAAAGGACTTTCCGGAGGGCTTAATGCACCGGAAAGGAATGACTTGGTTTCTGGGGGTGAGGGACTCAGGGAGTGCCACAGACTGAGTTAGCTTCCAAGGAAATCCACTGGGAAACTTTAAGGTTGGACCAGGAGCCCTGTGTGCCCCCCTATCCCCTGAAGGCACTGCAAACTGATGTGTGCTCCATTTTAACTGCTTAGGGATGGAAAAGAGAGTTCTCGGCTTCATTCATAAATCAACTGGCCCAATTTGTGGGTCCTGCTGGAGGCAGGCTAAGCCACACTGCTGCCAAATGAGTTTCTGAAGCTTGCTGAAGGAAGGAGCTGGGGAATGAAATATGATTATTCTGGGCACTCAGTCTTTTTTTTTTCCCTTTTTTTCTTCCCCAGCCAAGGTCAACACCTCCATTTCCCGAATATGGTTCATGTCTCCCCTCTTGTTCCAGGAAGCCTTTCCCGACACATCCTTATCAAACCTGCTGTAGGATTTTGCATTCATTGTAAGGCACCGGTGACCACCGGGAGCTTAAGATGAACATGACAAAGTTCCTAATAAGTCCAGGTGAAGCCAAGGATATAGAGGATAGATGCTGAAATAAGAAATGATTAATACTGAAATTTTAGGAATTAGAAAGTGAAGGAAGAAGGGGGAAAAGACAAGGGTAATGTCTTCCTGTACTTGTAAAGCTAAAGCACAAAGGTTTAAACTGCAATACTTAAGCATAAGACCAGTTCTGATTTGTAACTAGTAGGAGAGAACAGATCTCAGTTCAAAGCCTGGGTCTGCTACTCACTATTGAGCAATAAGCCTCTCCCTGGATCTCAGTTTCCTCATTTGTAAAAATGAGAATCTCTAAGGTTCTTCGGCTCTAACTCCCTGCCTCTCCCCTCCTCCCCCACTCACAGACAGCTCTCCTTTCTTATAGCATTTCCTGTCTGAATTCTTTCTTTGGAAATTATCATCTTTCTGTGAGTCACTGTTATATGTATGTGGATATAGGTTAGGAGCTGTCTCCCCCGCAGATTCCGTGGCTTCTACATCTCTGGCTCACCCACAGTGTCAGGCACTGTGCTGGGTTCAGAAGCGGCACCTAGGCAATATTTGTAGATTAACTAATTATGGAGAGAATTTTTTTTTAAAAAAAGCTACTTGGAAAATAGATTATCTTGCCCTCCTGTCTCAGATGCTTTGGATTTGGTTCTGGGGCAGGAGCCACGTCAGAGATCGGTAGTTGTGCCATCCAGGTGCCGGAGGAGGATACACGAGCCACAGACTCAACCTGCTTGTCTCTTTCCCCATCCCCTTTTGGAAAATTGGACTTTGTATCATGGTGGTTTTCTATAGCAACAGAAAAAACAGTGGAACTGTAGTCAAAATTCCTGGCTTTGCTATTTATGGGGCTAAAAATTTGCATGTCTTTGGACAAGTCCTTTTCCCTCACTGAACCTCAGTTTTTCCATCTGTTAAATGGGCATAATTTACTATCTAGCTCAGAATTGATGTGGGGAATGAACTTTGCATACTATCCAAGGATGTGTAACTGTGAATTATTGTCATTATTGAAAGAACTAAAATGTGAAGGAGAGATAAGGTTTGGGGCAAGCTTTTTTTTTTTTTTCCTCAGTCAGTCCTCTTTCCCCAATCTGCTGAACTTCTTCATCAACATAATGAGAGGGCTGAGCTCCAGGATCTTTAAGGTTCCTGGCCCCCATAAAACCTTTGATCTGGGGATTCCTAGGAGACAGTCTAGAAACTCTGCCAAGATCTGGCTTCCAAGAGCCTCTCTATCTCCCAGTTTCAAGAGGCTTAGACAGAAGCCACCAGGCTCAGCTGTTTGTCTCAGAGGCCTCCTCCTCATTGTTTTACCCAAGTTGTGGTTTCTTGGAAGCTGCTGAAGGATGGGAACAGGTAACACCCTTTTTTAGTGCCTTTGATCTCAGACTCCTTTGATGACCTTCCAGACCCCGTTTCAAGCTGCTTCTATTGAGGCTGCTGTCCAGCAGGGAGGAGGGTGGCTGGGGAAAAAGCCTCAGTAGGAAGCACAGCATCAAGCAACTCCCTTTCCCACTGACCCTTGACAACAAAACCATAACCTCACAAAGAGACTAAGTGCAGAGCTCTAACTTTTGCCCCTCTGTCCCTCAAAGCCCCGAGCCCACAAAACACACAGTTCTTAACCCTGACGAGCTGTAGAGTGAAGTAGGAGATAGTTGGATTTTATTAGCACGGAGGGAGCACCAATCTGTAGGAACTAGAGGGAAGCTAGAAGTCCAGACTATCATGGGACCCACAGTCAATAACATGTGCATTACCTGTCTGTAGTACAGGGCTTGAAGAGTTCATAAATCTCATATAAAAGTGAAGCAGCAACAGCATTACTATAGAAAAAAATGGAATAGGAGGAAGGGATCAGCTTTGGGATAGCAGGGACAGTGGGGAAACGGCTTACTGGATTTAGAGATAAGAACTAAGTTCAGGTATTGACGATACCATTGCCAACTTGAGTGACTTTGGTCAAATTCCTTCCTAGGTCTGGAGATCGGGTGAGTCATCCTTAAAGTGAGGAGACAGGTTTTAAAAAATTAAGGTGATGGATTGGAAGAACTCTAGAGTCCCTTTTTCTAGCCCTAAATTCTCTATGGTCAAAAGGAAAATGCTCTTAAAGGGAGACAGGAAAATGAATCCCATTATTTATGTGAAGGCAGGGAGCTAGACCAAATGATGGTTTGATATGCCTTCCAGCTCTTGGATTTATGATTCTGTGATTCAGGTGAGAGGAGTTACCAGGGAAGAAACTCCATATGGGATGCTAATTACAGGTGCATGTAGCTGCTGCTCTAACCAGCTCCGGACCCTTATAGACTTGAGTTCTAATCATGGAGCCCTTGTTATTCCAATGATTACTTTGGTCTCTTAGCTCAGGCATCCTGATATATATGATATATATACATGTGTGTGTGTGTGTGTGTGTATTGCAGAGACAATTGGGATTAAGTGACTTGCCCAGGGTCACACAGCTGGAAAGTATTAAGTGTTTGAGACTAGATCTGAACTCAGGTCCTCCTGACTTCAGGGCTGGTGCTCTATCTACTGCACCACCTAGCTGCCCTCCATACCTATTATATTAACTAATGAATTATAACATCACTACATGGTGCAGTTATTGCCTAGACATGTCCAGTTCACACCTAAATATTTTTCTGTGCATTTTTATTGAAGCTTTTTATTTTCAAATATATATTCAAGGAGAATTTTTCAACATCGAACCTTGTAAAAAAAAAAAAACTTGTGTTTCAATTTCCCCCTTTTCCCCCCATCCCTCCCCTAGATGGCAAGTAGTCCAATATATGTTAAACATGACACATCTAAAATCTTAATTAAAGGCACATTTCACAGGATCATAGAGGTTTCTTGAGGTTAGGAGTTTTTCCTTTTCTTTTTCTTTATATTCCCAGCACCCATCATAGCATGCTGTATACACGAGACAGTTAATAAATATTTGTTCAGTTGAATTCCACTTCTCTACCCTGAATTCTCTTACCTGGACTCTGGATAGTATCTGAAATACAGTAGAGCCCCTTCTTGCCCTGCCTGGCTATATGAAAAGTTGTTTTCCTTTATAAGAGTTCCTGAGGTATTTCTACCTCAGTCAAAGTTGAGTTTTTCCTATTCTCCTCAATTCGCCTTCCTTTGCCTGACCCCCAAATAATAGGGTTTTTATGTCTGAAGGGTTATGGGCAGTTGGATGGTTCCTAAAGGAGCAATTGACAAGCTATCAAGAGACAGAGTAAAGATGCTTTCCCCATTCCCTAACTTGGTGGTCCCTGATGGACAAAACAATTCTGAGTTGGTTTTGCCTTGTTCCCAAGTTGGCAGATTTTCTTTGAGGAACTTAGACTAAGAGATGAACTAGAAAGCATGGATTGAACCTTCCACAGAGAAAAGATCCTAACAAAATCCTTTTTGAAGACAGAACTTCTTTCATTTCTGTCTGTTTCCCTAATAGCTAGTAACATTCTTGGTGCACAAGAGATGCTTAATAAATGTTTGTTGAATGTTTACTGAATGTAGTCATCAAATTAAATAATTTGGAGCAAAGATGGCCGATTCTTATGACCTGTCTTTCAAGGAAATCCCTCAGTCAACCAATAAGTATTTATTAGTCACCTACTATGTTCTAAATACTGTGCTGAGCACTGATTTACAAAGAAAGGCAAAAGACAGTCCTTGCACTCAACAAGCTAACAATCTAATAATGTTCAGTCAACCAGCATTTATTATGATCAATGAGAGACATAATGATAAAATCTCAGAATGGGAAGAGGCCTTAAAGATGCTCTAATCCAACCCATTCCTGAATAGGAATTTTCCTACTACAATATTCCTGACATTCAATCTCTCCTCTAGTTCACATTCCAGGGCAGCCTATTCCACTTTTGGATAATTTGAAGTGTTAGGAAGATTTCTTAATCTGCAGTTTCCTCTCATTGATTGTTCTTAAGGCTTAAGCAGAACAAGTCTTTACGTGACAGTCCTCCAAATGCCTATAAACAATAATTATATCCTTTGATCCTAAATCTTCTCATTTCCAAAAAGAAGGAAGGCAAAAAAGGAAAGAAGGGAATAAGAGAAGGAGAAAGGAAAGAAAGAAGGAAGAGAGGAAGGGAAAAAGGAAGATCAAGGAATTAAGGAAGGAAGGAATAAAGGAGGGAGGGAAAAGAAAGGAAAGAAGAAAGGAAGGAAGGAAGGGAGGGAGAGAGGGAGGAAAGGAGAAAGGAAGGAAAGAAGGGAGGGAGGGAGAGAGGAAAGGAAGGAGGAAAAGAGGAAAGAAGGGAGGGAGGAAGGGAGGAAGGAAGGGAGGGAGGAAGGGAGGGAGGAAGGGAAGGAGGAAGGGAGGAAGGAAGGGAGGGAGGAAGGGAGGGAGGAAGGGAGGAAGGAAGGGAGGGAGGAAGGGAGGGAAGGAAAAAGAAAGGGAGGGAGGAAGGAAGAAACATTTCTACCCCCGCTCAAGTTCATTCTTTTTCTAGCACCACTGGAGCAGATACATCCTTTTTTTGCAACCCCCTTCTTTATGAGTCAGTGCTACCCAGAGCAACCAGTACCCAGCTTTGCTTGCTGCGTCAATCTTCCTGACCCCTTACTCACTCTCCTTGCTTTTTTCAGAATTCCCTCCCACTCAGTATCAGTCATGTTCCTCAGACTATTATGGTCCTGGAAGGACTTGTCTTAGATTCCCTTTCACCCCTCAGCACAGCGCTGGATATAAAAGTAATAAATACTTAATGATTGATAACTTGACTTTTTTCTGAGAGTCCCTCAGGGTATTTGTTTCTCAGTCTTTTGGAAGAGCTCAGATATTACCTTCCAATAGATCCTTCCAGTATTTGTGTAACCCTTCCAGGCTAAAGAGGCCTTTGTAATCTTAGGTTGGACGTGATCTTTCAAATAAATTTTAAAGGTCAGAACAGGATAAAATGAGAGTTTCTGAGAGTGAAGGTAAATAACAGTTCAGAGTTAATTTCATTAAAGGAGTCATCAGACCAATATATCATTGTCTCATTTTAACTGGTGTCTAAATTAGCTTAGCTCATTATGAGACAATAAAAAAGCATTAGATTTGGAGTCAGAATTCAGTTTCAAATCCAAGCATTCTCGGACAGTTTCTTGAAAGCCTCTGAGCCTCAGTTTCCCTGTCAGCTACATAGATAGGGACAATTAAACTTGTACTCCCTGCTTCAGAGAGTTGGTGAGGGTGAGGGGAAGAACCTTATCTTTTGGGTAGTCCCATTTCATTCTTTGTACTTTTATCCCCAAAGGCTAACCTAATATACCTGGTGCATAAAGCCAAGTGTTTGATAAAAATGCTTAATTGTAAATCTTATAAGACTTTAGAAATAGGAGTTAGCTCTGTTTTGTTGTTGTTTGTTTGTTTTTGTTGAGGCATTTGTTTGTTTGGGGTTAAGTGACTTGCCCAAGGTCACACAGCTAGGAAGTGTTAAGTGTCCGAGACTTCAGGGCTGGTGCTCTATTCACTGCATCACCTAGCTGTCCTAGCTCTGGTTTTTTAAGGGATCAGTGAAAAGCAGTTAAGTATATTGAAAAGAATACTGAATTAGGGACCAGGAAATCTGGCTTCTAGTTCTTATGGTGATATTCATTAGCTGGGTAACATTGCAGAAATCTTATTACTTTTGGGGGGCTCTGCCCTTTTGCCTCAGCGCCTCTCTCCTTCCTCCCCCACCCCAAGAAAGTCCAAGAAGCTGCAGGTAACTCCCAAGGTTGCACATCCTCCCGAGTAAAAGAAAGGCAAACAAGTGCCGGGCTTCCTAGGGCAGAAAAAAGCCTGGGGCACAGACACAAACCTAAGGTAGCCCTGCTGGGAGTTATTCAGTGGTGGGAGCGGAGCACAGAAGGGAAGGGCAGTAGCTCCAGGAGGAGGAAGCAGAGGTGACAAGAACAAGAAAAACTTCCCTTGCTTTGTCTAACTTTCCTTCCAACTTTGACCCGAACTTTGAGAGGCGTCGTCTTATCCACTTCTCTGCTCTCTGTCAAGAGAGCCAGGCTCTTGGATGGAGTTCCCTGATCCCTATCACCAAATAAAGTGAGACTGCTGGATGTGGACCTTCCCAGGTTACTACAGAGCTGGGAGGGACCTCAGAACAGGGAATATCAGAGCTGGGAGAAACCCCAGAATACAGAGCTGGGAGGGGGCATGTAAAAGAGTGTTGGACCTGAAAGGATCCTTAGAACACAGAGTTGTCAGAGCTGGGCAGAACCTTAGAACAGAGAATGTCAGAGCTGAAAGGGACCCTAAAACAGAATATCAGAGCTGGGAGGGACCTTAGAACCCAGAGTGTCAGAACTAGGAGGAATCTTAGAACAGGGAACAGACTTTAGAAAGTCAGAGCGGGGAGGAACCTTAGAACAGGGAATGTCAGAGCTGAGATGGACTTTAGAACAAGAAACATCAGAGCTGGGTGAGATCTTAGAACACAGAATATCAAAACTGGTAGCAAATTCCTAATAGATGTTGTATCTGAAATGGACCTTGGAACATGGAATGTCAGCGCTAAAGTTACCTTCTCTGTAACTGAGATCCAAAGAAAGAAAATGACATTTTCCAAGTTCACCTATAAGTTAGTAGCAGATCTGAGGCTAGAACTCAGGTTTTTTAGCTCCCAGACTGGTGTTTTTTTTCCTTAAGTCTACACAATGAAATATGTAGAATGAAGAAGGATCATCACTGACCTTCTGATCCGTAGACTCTGCCATGATATGGATGACCCCAAAACTGTGAATACCCAACTACATGGAACTAGGGATTTGTTTGACCTTCCTTCCAGAGCGAGGCTGGCTGAAACAGCTTCTTTGAGCTGGAGTGAATCATAATGGGACACATCAGAGGATCCACTGGCATCTGTTAGAGGAAACCAGCAGCAAGTGGACTCGTTGCCAAGTCTCAAGCTGGGATTTAGTATAGCTCAATAAATTAGAGACTACTGCAGTGGCCTTGCATGTAATAGATGCTTAAGAAATGTTCATTGAATTGAATCCAGATTTCTTAGAATTATATGAATTCAACAGAAAAGTTATGTCCAACTATCGATGGCAGCGTTGTTTTTTCACAGTGGCAAAAAACTAAGGGAAAAGTAAATGCCCTTAGATTGGGGAATGGCTAACCAGCTGGAGATGAATGATTATTATCATCCAGGTTCACAACTCAGGCATTATCTCAGCTCACCTATCCAATCAGTTGCCACGTCCACAGTATCTCTCATCCCTGTACCTTTTACTCTCATCCCACCGCCTCTCCCATTGTTCTCCAAGCCCCTTCTGCCCTCTCTCCAATCCATCTTCTCTGCCAATGCCAAAGTGATTCTCCTAATTTGTAGATTTTACCATGTCACCCTTTCTTCTTCAATAAACTCCAGTGACTCCCTATGGGACATATAAAGTCCTTCATTTTTATTTAAAATTCTTCACCATCTTGTCCTTTTCTACCTCTCCAGTTTCCTTACACAGTCTGTGATTCAGTCAGAATGGCCTATTTACTATTCTTCATATGACACTCGATCTCCTACATCCACATATTTGCACTAATTGTTCCTCATGTCTATGTGACATTTAAAAAGTTTGAGAGACATAGTTTCTGGATAATTTAATCATTTTCTTAAGAAAGCTAGCATGCTATTAATAAAAGAGATCAGTGGTGCTTTCAAATACCAAAGATCCCTCATGATGGTGGGGGTCACAATTTATAAACCCTTGGAAGGCCAAGTATTTCTAAAGGTGCAATCAACTCTGATTGGTTAACAATCAATAAAAGAATGAATAATATAATGGGATGTGGGCTCTTCTAATGAGTGTCTTTGTATCACCCAAGTCTTGGTCAAAAAGACTAAAAAGGATGTGTATCAAAAAGGTAATCTACTTCTACCTCAGCCCTGTATGACCCAAAACAGTGAAATTATCAATTCTCTTACTTGGGTTGGGTAAGTTTTTGTCCAAGATTTCCCATACTAGCTGATTTTTGTACAAGGAAGCAGAAGAGGGGAAGAAACTTGGTCCTGATTTCAATAATGAGTTATTAAATATAAGAGAGAATTAATTATTTCTCTCCTCTG
Source organism: Antechinus flavipes (assembly GCF_016432865.1). Classification (NCBI taxonomy): domain Eukaryota; kingdom Metazoa; phylum Chordata; class Mammalia; order Dasyuromorphia; family Dasyuridae; genus Antechinus; species Antechinus flavipes. Next base: position 51,664,510 of record NC_067399.1, on the reverse strand, counting down.
GAATACTCTCCATCATCTCTGCTTCTGAGTCCCTCACTTTCTTCAAGGCTCAATTCAAACATCATCTTCCACAAAGTCCACAAAAGACTTTTCCTAGTTCTCTTAATGGGTAGTGTCTCATCTTCAAGATCATATGTTTTTTCAAGAGATAGTCTACTTTTCTGTGGAGAAGGAAGGAAATTATAGTCAAAGAAGAATTAAAATACATTATGAATGAAAAATGGATAAATTAGAAAGTTTTTGCACACACAAAACCAATGGAGCCAAAATTTGAAGAGAATCAGAAAAATGGGGGGGGGGAAATTTTTACATCCAAGGGTTCTGATATATTCTAAAATATGTAGAGAATTGACTCAAATTTATAAGAAATACAAGCTATTCTCCAACTGATAAATAGTCCAAGGTAATGAATAGACAATTTTCAGATGAAGAAACTAAAGCCATTTCTAATCATATGAAAAAATAGTCTAAATCATTGTCGATTAGAAAAATACAAATTAAGACAACTCTAAGGTACCACTATATATCTCTCATATTGACTCAGATGACAGGAAAAAATAATGATAAATTTTGGAGAGGATGTGGGAAAACTAGAATACTGATACATTGTTGGTGGAATTGTGAACTGATCCAACCATTCTGGGGAGCAATTTGGAACTATGCCCAAAGGGCTATCAAACTGTGCATACCCTTCTATCCAGCAGTGTCTTGACTGGGTCTATATCCAAAAGAGATCATTAAAAAGGGAAAAGGATCCCCTTGTGCAAAAGTGTTTATAGCAGACCTTTTTGAAGTGGTAAGGTGTGATGACCATGTATTTAAAATCAGCTGGTGTCAGGAATTCAGGTTAAGGGAAAATCTTCAGTCTTTATTATTTTTAAGGTGAAGGAAGATTAGCAATGTGAGCAGCTGCAACAAGATGCCAGCCAGCAGTCTCTTTCCGCTTCCCTCTCCACCCTTCTGCCTCCACCCACCAAAATCGTCATTTCCTATACAACACATCAGGACTTGCACAAAGAGTGGGTGGGGGCCATACTTTCTCCAAGCTTATATATTAATAGAGTATGGTCCAATTACTATTTAGCCTCACGTGCTTGGGACCTCAGTGCATCAACCCGAGCTTCAGCCCATTACAGTAAGGAACTGGAAACTGAGTGAATGCCCATCAACTGGAGAATGGCCGAATAAGTTATGGCATATAAATGTTATAGAATATGGTCGTTCTATAATAAATGATCCACAGGATGATTTCAGAAAGCTTGTAGAGACTTGCATGAACTGATTGATTCTAACTGAAGTGAATAGAATCAGGAGAACATTGTACATAGCAACAGCAAGATTATATGATGATTAATTCTGATTGATGTGGCTCCTTTCAACAATGAGATAATTCAGGCCAGTTCCAATGATCTTGTGATAGAGAGAGCCATCTGCACCCAGAGAGAGGACTGTGGGGACTGAGTGGGGTTCACAATATAGTTTTTTCACCATTTTTTTGTTGCTTGTTTTTTTTCTTTCTCAGTTTTTCCCTTTTTGATCTGATTTTTCTTCTGCAGCATGATAAATGTGGAAATATATACGGAAGAACTGCACATATTTAACATGTATTGGATTACTTGCTGTTTAGGGGAGGGAATAGGGGGGTGAGGGAAGGAGATAAAATTTGCAACATAAGGTTTTGCAAGGGTGAATGTTGAAAATTAGCTTTGCATGCATTTTGAAAATAAAAAGCTATTATTTTAAAAATTATATGTTTTTTCTCTGCTTATATGATCCATGGCTCCAATGACCAAATGCATGGGACTGTCCTTTACTTGATTTGTTGTTTTATTGATTATCTTGATTTAATACAATTATGGAGAAAATGTTAATAATTCAGATTAAATTGAAAAGTATATCAAGCATACATTTTTTTCCCTGGAGGGCCATTTTTAAAACATTTACCAGCACAACCCTAAACTCGACCAACCTGACTTGTATTTCACAAGGAAAATATTCAAATATATCAGTTTGGACATTCCCTCCAATTATCTAAATTGCACTCCTTTCATTCCTACTTGTCTGGCTCTCCCATAAACTTGCCACAAGAAGTTTATCCAATGTGTTAGCAGTCTTTATCCTTCCTCCCCAATGGTAAACATGCTTGTGAAACACACAGGCAGTCTACCTGTCATCTCTTATCCTCACATAAACAGCCCATCTTCTTTTCTTATCTTCCATTGCCCTGATGATCATCTTTTATTTCTATAATTCTTTAGCGCATGAGATAATCAGCAAATATTTATTAAATACCTATGTTATGCCAAGCAGTGTATAAAAATGCTTTGAAAGCTGTAAAATATGGTATAAAAGTCAAATATTATTATTCATTAGGATTCACACTCCAGAGATGATAATGAATGAGAGCATTTTACACAGCCCATCAAAATGTTGTTCCCGAGAGTCCTCCTCATCTCAGGGCTCATTTTTTTAAGCCACAATTTTTTGAGCATCACAAACAAAGTCATTTTTTTTTGGTACCTAAACCTGTTTGGCAAAGCATGTTAAATTGGCATTTGGGGAGAAACTCTGATCATTATTCAATAAGGTATCCTTACCCGGGTGCACAAATATACATCATTTCTGCTACAATGAGCAAGATGGGATAGCTTATACATTTTCAATTAACAGATAATTTATATAAATGGAAAATAGGTAGGGCAATGCTGCCCAAATATATTCCTATCTAGGAGAAAAATAAGAAAGCTTGGCTCATGGCTTCCTAGAGGAGTTAGGTCTACAAAACAAACCACCCATTGAATTGGAAAGGCAAATAGAGAATTCCAAATGTAGTCTGTTATACTGGAAAGAATATTGGGCAGGCTGTCAGGGATCCTAATGATAACAAGTCACTTTCCCTATTGCTTTAAGTTTATAAAGCACTTTATTTATAATAAGCCTTTGTAAGTAACAGCATTATTATAATTTTTTCACATATAAAGAAATTGAGACACAGAGAGAAGAGACAGTCCCAGGATCATTCAACTAGCAAAGGTCATAGTCAGGACTTATGTTCAGAATGTGGTGTCCAGCTCTAAATTGAACTGAATGAATGATTTAGAACAAATTTCTTCACTTTAACAGGAAGAGTAATAACTAGAATTTCTATGATACTTTAAGGTTTGCAAAATGTTTTATACTTGTTATTTCATTTTATCCTCCCAACAACCCTGGAAGATAAGAGCTATTAATATTACCATACCCATTTTACCATTGAGGAAACAGATCCTGAGTTTTAAGTGAATTGTCCATGGAAGGGGACAAGCATTTATTAAATGCCTACTTTATGCCAGACACTGGCAAATATTTACTATTTTTATCTGTTTTGATCCTGACAAGAATTTTGAGAGGTAAATACTATTATAAATAATAACAATAATAATATTTTAGCTGGTATTTATGTAGTGCCTATTATGTGCCAGACACTGGCAAATATCTATCATTTTTATCTCTTCTGCCCCTCATTGTTACTATTACAATGAAATTTGCCCCTTGACTGGGAGATGGATCCGAGCCTGAAAATCCTTTTGAGACACCTCATGATACCAGTATGGAACCCCAATATTTTGGGGATCTTCTTTGAAAGCCACCATTTGGTGGCCCATATAGGAGGGTCTGGGCTCCCTTGGCTTTACCCCCTCCTAGTCTGGTAAGCCCCCCCATTCTTTTCTTTCTATGTCCTACAGCTGGACATCCCAAACACCTAATCTGGGTTGTCAGGAACTCCATGCTTAGCAAACTTTCTTTGATTGAAGATACCTATCTTGGAAGTTCTTGCAATTCTCGGCATAATTCCCTCCTGATCAGGGAACCTTTGTCACCTTTTCATCCTTCTTGGGACACCGAGGAGATAAGACACTATAGGAATAGAAATTCCTATAGAAATAGAAATTTAATAGAAAATGGCTTTTGGCAAAGATGAGGCAGTTCTCTTCCATATCACTTTGTCTGTGTCTGTGTCTCTGTGCAAAATGTCTATGTCATGTTTGTTCTGTGAACTAGATTCTGTTACCTGGAAAGATTTAAAATGCAGCCAACAAGAAAAAACATTTATGCTGTAGTTAGAACACTGGGAAAGGTTTCTTAACATCCTTGATTCCCATCTTGGAAAGGGAAAAGACTGACTTTTTCCCTGTGGACCCCAGTTCTGACCAAGCTGGGGGCTATGGAAATAAAGTTAGCTAATTAAAATTATAGAACTGCTAAAATAATATCTTAGCAGATTCTCAAGGTTTTGAGAGCAATGATTAAGGAGTTTGTCAATTAGTCATTTTAAGACTACAAGAAAAAATTATGACATTATGGATAATTCCAGGAATTTACCCCACTTTGGAAGAAGAAAGTGGGGGAAAAAACACAAAACTAGGTAAACAGCAATTTTTTATTTAACTCCTATCTTTTTTTAAAATAGCTAATTTTTCAACATTGACCCTTGCAAAACCTTCTGGTCCAAATTTTCCCCTCCTTCTCTCCACCCCCTCCTCTAGATGGCAGGTAGTCCCATACATGTTAAATATGTTAAAATATATGACTTAATGCCTATCTTGTTCAGAATCCCCTCCAGCTCCACTGGGAAAGGAAAATGTGGTTCACTTTACATAAAGAGTAAGGTAGATGCTGAAAAGGGAAAGCACCCTACAAGGTATTTAGGGATCCTCTCTACAATCTTGATCATGCAATATGCTCCACTCCCCACAATCCTGAGTACATCTCACTTGTGGGGACTGCTAAGTCGATATAGCCCAAGTCCCTCTGTTAGTCCCTCTCGTTTCCAATCAGACTAAGGAAAGACAATGCTGAAGAATGATAGAGAAACTTAAATTCTGTCCCACCTGTAGAAATGGGGGTTGCCGCAATAGTCATGGGGACCCCATATACCTTGCTCATCTTGCAGGGGGTGGAGTGAGGGTCAGGCCCCATGGTCAGCATTTCCTGAGCCCTGGCACCTGAAAGTACCTGGCACCTTTACAGAGTGGGGAGAAGTGTCAAACAGCACAGCCCATGGAAGCTGATAATTAGAATGGACAACAGCAAGCTCAGTCCCTTCTCTAGGGTCTGTCAACTCTCCTTGATTTATAAGCTTGCCAGTTTTCTTTAAACCACCAGTGTAGGCAAGGTTATCAGCCATGAGAAATGAGCTTGTTTGGGATGTATAGAATATATGTAAGATCTTGCTGTAGTCACTTTATCCTAAATGCAGTCTCTATATCCTAAATAATTAGGTAAATGAGTATTTGGACTAGTCATCTGCTTGTTACTAGATATATAGATATACTAAATATCTATCTGTATGAAATTAGAACCCTAAATTGATACACTATCTATGGGAACTAATCACTGATTATTGAAACACAATCTGAAACATCTTCACTATAGTTTAAAGAAGAGAATTTTAGTGCAATCAGTTTTCGTAGAGGGACATAACTTCAGGGAATATTATAAATGACCCTCCCAAGTCTTTTACCCTGGAAGTAGAAAGCCACTCTTTTCAAGGGTGTTGTTACTCATGTTTCCCCGCCAACTGCTATTCCACCTTTTCCTGAGCTATGTATCTTCTGGGCTCCAGGCTATGCATTTACAACTATTTGTTCAGCCTGAATGCCACCGGCTACCTAATTCTGAGACTCAGCACACTCTGGATGCTACTTCCATCATCTTCAAGTCACATGTCTCCCCTCCTCAGTCTGGATCACCCAGGCAGGGCCAGTTCTATGCCCCTCATCAGCCTGAAGCAGCTCCAGAAGATGAGACCTCCGGCCCTTTGCTCCAAATGAATTTGGGTTCCCATTGCTTGAGGGGAGAATGATGTAGTCTAGTGCCTGGGGATGATGTAGCAATAACCCTAAGGCTACCTGACCTTTACCTTGGGGCCACTGGACCTGCCTCCACAAATAACGCTGGCTCTCAGATAACAATCTGTTGGTCAGTAATAACAAAGTTTCTGAGATAATCTAAACCATGGAATTCAATAATGAGATACAACTTGCCTCTAAGCTATATTAAATACTGTCATTCCTCAACTCTACCGCTAAGCTCAAAAATCAGCATATCAGTGACATGAAGCAGCTGGTCTTTCTATCTTTTTCCTATAAATTTATTTTCTTGTTCCTGGTTCTTTGCTAAATTCTTTTGGAGCGAATCCCTCTTCAATAGGCATTGCAATTATACTAAACTTTGCCCCTTGACTTGGAGATGGATCCAAGTCTGTAAATTCTTTTGAGATAACTAGTCTGAAACCTCAATCTTTTGAGATTTCCTTTGAACTCCAACAATAGCTAGCATTATTATGGTGCTTTGTGCCAGGTACTGTGCTAAACACTTTAAAGATATTTCATTTGATCATCACAATAACCCTGGTAGGTAAGTGCTATTATTATTATCTCCATTTTACAAATGAAAAAACTGATTCTGAGAGAATTTAAATGACTTGCTTGATCTTGGCAGGGAAGATATGTTTGTTAAGTAGCTATTATGTGCCAGCCTTTATGCTAAGCATTTTTACAAATATTAACTCATTTGATCCTGCAAAAACCTTAGGAGATAATGTTATGCCTCAGTTTCCCTGGCGGCAGCCCTCCTTCCTGGCCATTAGGACAGAGATAATTAGGGCTAGGAGCTCTGACCACTAGCATTCTAAAGAATCATAAACTACAGATGGCTTATCTCAGATATTTGGGCATATTTTCTACCTCAGACTTAGTGTCTCCTAGCCTCCCAACTTATCAGAATTTATTTATGATCCTTCCTTATACCCAACCTGTCAGAACTGAGTTTATGGTCCTTTCCTGGAACTCCTGCTCACCAGTGCTCTATTCCTCCTCTGTCTTTGTTTCCCTGATCACTGAAGCCCTAAAAGAATCCCTGGAATCCCTCACTCCTTGCTGGATACTTTGAGACAAGAGTCCAATCCAGCTGACTAGTCCAAGCTCTCCATTAATAAAATATGAAAAACCTCTAATCTCTATCTTGCCTCAGTTTTTCCAGAATTACAGTAGGTGTTCTATCATCCCCATTTTACAGTTAAGGAAATGAAGACAAATGTTAAGTGACTTGCTCAAGCTCACATAGCTAGGCAGTGGTCAAGGCTAGATTTGAACTCCGAACTTTCTCACTCTAGGGCCAATGCTCTGTCACTGCATCATCTTGCTAACTGGTAAGCCTCTGAGACATGGCCAAGGGGAAAAAATACCAAATTTGGAGTCAAAGGACTTGCTTTCAAATCCCACTTCTGCTGCTTGAGATAACTCACTTCATTCTTCTGGACTCTTTTTCATTGCCCATAAAATGCGGGGATGGGACAAGACAATCTCTAAAGTCCTTCAAAAATCCATGATCCAACCTCTGAGCCCAGCATCCTCTCTATTATACCAAGCAATCATAAAGCTGTAGAAGCATATTCTAGACAAAAACAAAACAAAACAGACGAAGGAGCTGCTCCCAAGGGGTCTGATTTTTCTTTCATTTGTTTGTTCCTTCAACTAATCATCCATTCAGCATACGTTTGGGAAAGGCTTAATCTATGCAAGTTATGTGACTAGACCAGCTATTGTACTTCCTGGAGCCCAGAATAATTTAAAGTCCCAAGAGGCAGTAGCCCAGAAGTGCTGTGGCTAAGATTCCACCCCCACATCAGCACCAGATCCTCCAGAGATTCAGATACTTGAAAGTTGATTTCCAAAATGGAGGAAAATCCAAGAAGGCTGTTTTCTTAAAGATAGAGGAGACAGAGATGAAACTCTGTGATCCTTCTTGACCTACCTACTTTGCCCCATCCCAGTAAAACTTAAGCCACTTTATCCTCACTTGCCAGACAGATTTTTCTAAAATATATATTTGACTATGGTACCTCCACCTCAATACTCAAGTAGCTCCACTGCCTATTACCTCCTCTGGTTCTCAGGTGCTTTCCTTCCTCATTTCTACCTCTTAAAATTCCTGATTTCCATCAGTATTCCACTCAAACAATATCTTTTGCAGGAGGCCTTCTATGAGGAAACCAAAGTATCATTCTTTATGGATGATATGATGGCACATTTAATGAATTCTAGACAATAATGTAAAAAAATTACTTAAAATAATTAACAACTTCAGCAAAGTTGCACAATATAAAATAAGTCCACATAAATCACCAGCATTTCTACATGTTACTGAGAGAAATGATTATTTCTATCTCTATTAATAGCTAATTATTAAAAATGGGGACACTCCAGCCTTTTTTCCCTGTCCTATTTCCTTATCTGGTGTCTCAAGGAGAGAGCTGAGGGAATATAGGATTAATATCCTTCTCATTCTGTGTATTGCTACTCCACCCAACTAGATAAGACTTCTAATTTAATTTAATCCCTTTTTGCTCAGGCTGGAGTAGGAGGGAGGGTGAGATTCTTTGTTTAGATTGCCCAAGGTTGAGACAATTTAAAAATTAATGACTTAATCAAAGTTCATTTGAATATAACTTCAGGACCTCTTGAAATATTCATTCTCTCATTACAAACACCTCTCTTCCAATGAGTTGATTACAAATATCTCTCTTCCAATGACTATATTAACTGTGAGCAAGCTGCCTTGATTATCTTTAATCTAAGAGATGACCAAATGACTATCTTTTTATTAATAAACATGCTGGCATTATTAATAAAATGATTGTTACACAGAAATTATGTCTTTTGAAACTTTTTAAACATGACATTACCAACAAAATCGATCAGCAAGGGATAGAAAGAGAAATGCCATTTAAAATAACAGTAAACAATATAAAATACTTGGGAGTCTACTTGTCAAGACAAACTCAGGAATTATGTAAAGATAGTTATAAAACACTTTTCATACTAAGTCAAATATCAGTTGCTCATGGGTGAGCTGAGCCAATAAAATAAACAAGACAATTCTATTTAAATTAATTTACTTATTCAGTATCATAGCAAACTATCAAGAAGTTGTTTTAAAGAGCTAGAAAAAATTACAATAAAATTTATTTGGAAGAACAAAAAGTCAGGAATGTGTGGGACAATGACCCTTAACCAAATTAAAATCAGAGACTAAACATCAAAAAGCAAAAAAGGATTCATTACAATCTCAGTGAAAGGACAACTCTCAACAGGCAAAGTGGCAATAGAGAAGTACAAAGCACAAACTGCAAAAACAGGATTATATAGACTCTAATGGAGAAGCCCCTCTCCCTCCACCCCCGACCTTTTCTCCCATTGGCTAAAAAGTTCTAATTTATACAGAAACTAATAATGGACCTAGAACACACTTCACCTATTACATACTTAAATGCTAATGAAAAGAAGCGTGTACAGGAGGGAAATGTTTGATTATCTGAGATAATCAAACACCTGCAGCTTTTAGCTGTAGCTCAACTTATTATTGCAAATTTTCAAGTCAAAATTTGGGGCAAAGGCCAAGGCTCCATTCTTATGAGAAGTCTTCACTCAATTATCCTATTCAGGAATATGAAGGGGATTTAATGAAAAATAAATGTGAGGAAAAATGGTCTAGGTGTAATAGATCTCAATCTGTATTATAAAGTGGGAATCATCGAAATAATCTGATATTAGCTAAGAAACAGAATGGCAGATCAATGGAATAGATTAGTGTATAATTCACAATAAGAAATAACTAAAGTAGTTTAGTATTTGATAAACCTGAAGAATCAAGAATTTGGGATAAGAATTCACTATTTGATAACTACTATTGGGAAAACTGGACAGCAATTTGGCAGAAACTAAGTATAGACCAACACCTCATTTCATATACCAACGTAAGGTCAAATGGCTACATGATTTAGACTTAAAGAGTGAGATCACAAACAAATTAGGAGAGTAAGAAATAGTTTACCTGTCAGTTCTATGGAGAAAGGAATTATGACCAAGCAAGAGACAAAAAACATTAGAAAATTTAAAATGGATATTTTCAATTACTTGAAATTAAAAAGAATTAGTACAAATAAAGCCAATGGTTAGCAGGAAAACAGAAAGCTGATAATTTTTGTTTTTGTTTTTGTTTTTTTTTTATATAGAAAGTATCCCTGATAAAAGCTTCATTTCTCAACTATATAGAGGACTGAATCACATTTATAAAAATACAAGTTACTCCTCTATTAATAAAGGGTTAAAGGATATGAACAGGCTGTTTCTAGATAAAGAAATTTAAGCTATCTATAGTCATAAAAATATTCCAAATCACAATTGGTTTTGTAAATAGTATTCTATTTTTTTCAAATTCATGCAAAAATAGTTTTTACCATTCACCATAGATTTGCAAAACTTTATGTTGCAAATGTTTCTCCCTCTCCTCTTGCCCCAGTCTGATATCGGTTAGACATTCAATTATTCTAAGCATATTTCCATATTCATCTTGCTGTGCAAGAAAAAACAAATCAAAAAAGAAAAAAAATATAAGAACCAAAGTCTAAAAAAAAAAAGCAAACAATAACAACAACAAGAAGGTGAAAACATTATGCTTTGATCCACATTCAGTCTCCATAGTTCCCTCTCTGGAGGTGTATGGTTCTTTCCATCTCAAGTCTATTGGAATTGTTCTGAATCACCTCATTGTTAAGAGCCAAGTCCATCACAAGTGATTTGTCATTACTGTGTACAATGTTCTCTTGGTTCTGCTCACTTCACTCAGCATCAGTTCATGTAATTCTTCCCAAGCTTTTCTGAACTCAGAACTGCTCATCATTTCTTACAGAACAATAATATTCCATTATATGCATATGCCATAACTTACTCATCCACCAACTGATGGGCATCCACATAATTTCCAGTTCCTGGACACTACAAAAAGGATTGCTACAAACATTTTTGCACAAATGGGTCCTTTTCTCTTTTTTATGATCTCTTTGGATATAGAACCAGTAAAGACACTGCTGGATCAAAGGGTACAGCACAGTTTGATAGTCCTGTGGGCATAATTTCAACTGCTCTCTGGAATGGTTGGATCATTTCATCGCTTCAACAACAATTCATTGGTGTCCCAGTTTTCCCATATCCCTTCCAACATTTATCATTATCTTTTCCAATCAGATTGGCTAACATGAGAGAAAAGGAAAATGACAAATGTTGAATGGGATATGGGAAAATTGGGACAATGCCCAAACTACACAAAAAGGGCTTTAAAACTGTGTATATAATTTGATCTAGCAATACCTCTAGTAGATTTGTATCTCAAAGAGATTTTTTTAAGGGAAAAAAGACCTATTCATGCAAAAAAGATTCATAACAGCTCTTTTTGAGGTGGCAAAGAATTGATAATTGAGAGAATGATCATCATTCGGGGAATAGCTGAGCAAGTTGTGGAATCTGATTGTAAAGGAATACAACACTATAAAAATAACAAGCAGAATGATTTCAGAAAAACCTAGGTAGTCTTATGTGAGTGGATGCAAATTGCAGCATGCAAAATCGGAGAACATTGTACACAGTAACAGCAATATTGTACAATAATCAGTTGTGAATGACTTAGCTATTCTCGGCAATACTGTTATTGAAGACAATTCAAAAGGATCCATGTTGAAAAAAATCCTAACTATCTCCAGAGAAAAAATTGATGGAGTCTGAATGCAGTTTGAAGCATACTATCTTTCACTTTATTTTTTGTGTCAGTTTGTGGGGTTTTATTGGTTTTTGGGGGGAGGGGGATTTGATCTATGTCTTCTTTCACAACATGACCAATATAGAAATATGTTCTACATGACTGCATATGTATATAACCTATATCAAATTGCTTAGGGAGGGGGAGAATAGGAAATAAGGGAGAGAAGGAAAGAATTTAGAATTTAAAAAATTTTAGATGAATGTTTAAATTGGGAGGAAAATAAAATATTAAAAAAAAGAACTTACATTCTAATAAGGAATGGCAACAATATAGGGTAGGGAAAATTAAGATGAGAGGGATAATTTGGTGTCCATAAGAAAATGTCCACATACTCTGACATGCAAGTGGTAGGAGGTCTGGGAGATTTGGTTGAATAACTGAACTTCTGAATGGGATGATAAAGCATTGTCTAATATCTAAGGTCAGCTAATAGATAGAGTGGGCTAACTAAGTCAGTTTTCATTCAGTCACCAATAGGCCAGACTGAGCCCTAGCTTCATAAATGAATGGATTAATTTCTTGAGGAACTGGGGACATATACATATGTCCATAATGTCCCTCCCCATATTCGAATATAAACTCCTTTAGGGGACTATTCTTTTGAATCTCTGAAGCTCAGGATAATACTTACTACACAGTAAGACCTCAATAAATGTTTTTAGATCAACCAATTGTGAGCGCCAACTCTATCTTACCTTGTTTAAATCACATTTGTTTTACAACAGTAGTATGCAAGTAAATGTTTAACGGCTAGTTCTCCAAAAAACTTAAAATATACCCATGATGCACTTTTAAGTTTAATCTATATTATTAATATTTTCTCCATAGCTTTCTTAACTCAACAATTAACAAAACAGCAAATCAGGCCCTGATTTGTGAATATTGATTTCCAATATATAAATGCTCACACTGATAATTTAACAATCATTTTGGTTAGAGCTGGCTCCAACAGCCCTTGTGTATTATGTGGAGAGAGCAGATGGAGGATCCAGTCCTGGGTCCAGTTAACAGCTGTATGTTCATGGTTTGTTCATACTTCAATTTCCTTATTTCTAAAGTGAGTATAATAATGCTAATAATATGTTTCAGGGAGGTAGTGGAACTTATATCTCCAAAAATATGAGCTACTATATGTGTACATGTAGCATGCTTATATTTCTCTCCTAGGCATAACCCTGAGAGACTGGGGTTTCTGAAGATGTCACTTGTGAACCCCCACAAGGGTGCTACCCAGCAATAATTAGCTAACCAGTCTTAGTTAAATTATTATCAAATATACATAGTAAAAACAGTTAGTACAAAACATTCTCCTCAGACTTAAATATATTCTCTATGTATGCACACAAAGTAGTCCTTTTCTACTTGCATAGAGTTGCACCAAGTTGCCCTAAGGTACAGCTCTCTGCTCAGGTCTGAAGATTGGGTCTTTTTTTAAGAGTCCCTAGCCAATACTTTTTTCTACCACAGGGGAGCAATGTTCCCTAAAGCTGCTACCATCTTTAGGTAGCTTATCATTCTGCTTCAGTCTGTAGTTGTTTTCTCTCTCATTGGCTATTACCACCATGGTGGTCACAACAAAGTTTGCCATTTAACTCCAACTGCTGATAAGATCTCAGAACACCCGAAACTCACAACCTAGACGTGTCCATCATGGAACATTCATTCACTTCAGATGAGAGATAAAGAAAGGAAGGAAAGAAATAAGGAGGAAAGAAGGAAGGAAGGAAGGAAGGAAGGAAGAAAGGAAGGAAGGAAGGAAGGAAGGAAGGAAGGAAGGAAGGAAGGAAGGAAGGAAGGAAGGAAGGAAGGAAGGAAGGAAGGAAGGAAGGAAGGGAAGGCGGGAAGGAGAAAAGGAGGGAGGGAGGGAAGGAGGGAAGGAGAGAGGGAAGAAGAAAAGAAGAAGAATTTATTAGATCTAGCTGTAAGAAATCTTGACTCCTCACAGTCTGTTCAAATGAAAGAGAATGGTATAAGATTGGAGAGTGATGCTCCTTAGCAATTCTACTTAGTTCCAGTTCAGCAATCCCAGAATCATCAGATTTTCTGGCTCTGCAGATAATTAGAAGACTTTTCACGATCATTTCAGACCTCCTAGGTCACAGATGAAGAGCAACAGGCTTCCCCAAAGTTTCCATATTATCATTTGGACTGGACTTCCATTAGATTTAAACTCCTTCAGAGAAGGGATAAGGTTTTCATCTTTGGATTGGTGGGGAGGGGGCATTTTCATCACGTAGCATATTCTCAGCCACATGGTAAAGTCTTAATAAATGGATTTACAGGAAACATGAAAGAAATCTACATTGGAATATATGCATAAAAGGAATATCAAGAACTGGCCCTTAGCAATCAAAACTCTCTAATGTGATCGTGTGTTCTTCATGTTTAATCTCCTCATCCTGATTCAGTTTATCTGATCACCCCAGCAACATTAATATCCCCTCTTCTTTTCTTTGCTCCACACTATCTTCATATGGAGATAATCTCTTTTGCATTTAATGTTGGGCTACTAGAGTATAAACCTCCTAAGGGGAGGATCCATAACTTTTTCATCCTGATTTTTTTCCTAAGGTCTGCCTCCTTCTCTTGGACAGCCATTGTGCTGGAAAGAGCACTGGATTCTGACAGGAGAAGACCTAGCTTTGCATCTTAGTTTTGCTACTGATTAGCAATGGGATAGTCAATGAGCCATTCACTCAATCTCTGAATCTCAGTTTCTTAATCTGTAAAATCTGAAAATAATGTTTCTATTATTCATTTCACAGGATGACTGGGTAACCCAAAGGAGATAGGGCTTCTAAAAAGAGCTATGTCAATATTAGCTGTTATTAATCAGGAGAGATAGTGTTGCACAGTGGATGGGGAGCAAACCTCAGAGTCGGGGAGGCCTGAGTTCAAGTCCTCTCCATGTTTCCTAATCTGTAAAACAAAGGGATTGTATTTAGTGGTCTCAAAGAGCTCTTCCAGTTTTAAATCCATGATCCTATAACTCTAAGTTGGGAAACTGCATTGTGAATACTACATTGGCAGAGGGTGTTCCCAACAGCAATGAAATCACAAGTCCAGACCTACTTCCATCATCTCCCAAAACAAAGTTTATTAAGCTTCCTTTCCTCATTGCCTATTTACCCCCAAGACTGACAAGCTTCCCATAAATACCTACATTATTCCTGCACATCAGGAGGATGCATTTGTTTGATGCCTGAAGCATTATTCTTTTTCTCTCCTGTTTCCTTGCATGGGTTTCAGTCCTAACTTCCAGCTTGCAGCTTCTTTCTCCCTCTTCCCTACAGCCCATCATTTCTCTGTGCTTTGCTACCTAATTATTTCCGTCTCTTACTTCTTTCTACACACCGACCTTTCCCTCAGGGTATATTTATTACTGTATATGGCACATAACCTTTGAATAGACATTCATCTGAATTCCAAGTATTTTCCATTTCCAGTCTCAGTAATTCTTTCTGCTCCCTCTTGGTCTTAACCCTCTCCCTTTCCCCCTTTCTAGTCTTTATCTCTCTGGTCAGGTCTTTAGGGTACTATCTTTTGTTTTGAAACTACTCTGTTTCTGTCTTTCTATTCTTCATCTTCTCAATCTCTCCTCTCTTTTCTCTTTTCTCCCTTGAACCTTTCCTATCTTCATATCTTCTCTCTCACACACTTATTCTCTTCTCTCGCTCTTCTGTCTCCTCTTCAATTCTCTTCTCTCAACCCCCTTTTAATAACTTCTTTCCTTTTCAATACATTCTCACATATCTCTTCTTTCTTCTGTCTCTTCTCTGTTTTCTTTCTCAATCTCCCTTTCTTTCTTCTTTCCTATTCTCTCCTTCTTTTTTCTCTCAATCTCTAAGCCTAGCTTCTCCGTTTCTGTCTGTCTCTGTCTTCTGTTTCTGTCTTTGTCTCTTGCCTCTGTTTCAATTTGTCTCTCTCTCTGTTTCTCTCCCTGTCTCTCTCTGTCTCTGTCTCCCTCTCTTGCTCCCCTCTCTCTCTGTCTCTCTCTCTTTCTCTTACTCTCTCTGTATGTCTCTCTGAATATTCCTCTCTGTGTGTCTCTGCCTCTCTGTTTCTCTCTCCCTTTCTCTGTATGTATCTTTCTCTGTCTTTCAGTCTCTGTTTCTCTCTGTCTCTGCCTCTGTCTCTGTCTCTCTCTACCTCTCTCTGTCTGTCTGTCCTTCTTTTTCTCTGTATGTCTCTCTTTCTGTATATCTCTGCCTGTCTCTTCATCTCTCTTTCTGTCTCTCTGCTTCTCTTTGTCTATCTCTGTCTCTCTGTATTTTTCTCTATTTCTGTATCTCTTATTTTCTGTCTCTGTTTATCTCCTTTCTTCCATCTTTGTAAGATATTTCTAATGAAACCGTTTTCAATTATCTTTTTTCAAATAAAATTTTATTGATATGTCATATTTTCATATCATCTAAATTTTTCCCAGCATCTCTTCACTTCTTTCCTTCTTTAGGAAGCTATCTCATGTAATAAAGAAAATCAGCAAAACTGATCAATGCATTAAAACATCCCCAAATGCATGCAATGTCTGACACTTATGAACTTTTCATTTGTACAAAGGAGTGGGTGGAAGTATCTTCTCACAGTTCCTCTTTAGGGCTACACTTGGCCTTTGGGATTCTATAACATATACTCTTAGATGTTTTCTAATGTTGTATATATTGTTTTCTTAGGTCATTATTTTTTTAGATATGTTATTATTTCAAGTTTAGGTTTCCCTAAAGTTTGTTCCCCCTCAGATCATTACAATGTTTTTCTGTTCTTCTCACTTCACTCAGAACCAGTTCATGTAAGTAAGTATCCCCTCTGAAATCATCCTGCTGGTCATTTCTTATGGAACAATACTATTCTATAACATTCATATACCACAATTTATTCAGCCATTCTCTGATCGATGGGCATCCATTCACTTTCCAGTTTCTAGCCGCTACAAAAAGGGCTGTCACAAACATTTTTGCACATGTGGGTCCCTTTCCCTGCTTTAAGATCTCTTTGGGATACAAGCCCAGTAGAAACACTGCTGGATTAAAGAGTGTGCACAGTTTTATAGCCCGTTGGGCATAGTTCCAAAGTGCTCTCCAGAATGCTTGGATCAATTCACAATTCCACCAACATTATTAGTGTCCCAGTTTTTCCCCACCCCCTCCAACATTCATCATTATCTTTTCCTGTCATCTTAGCCAATCTGAGAGATGTGTAGTGGTACCTCAGAGTTGTAAGACTGTATTTTGTTTGCACTTTTCTTATGTACCACATCATGGACTTCCTTAGTATAGAGCTGTTTTTGTAAGCATCTTTTCCCTTTACTGAAAGTATGAGTTCATTAAAGTAGTTCATATCCCTAGCAGGGCCCAGCATTGAGGAGATGGCTATAAATGTTTACTGAATGAATGGATGTCATATTTCTCCTGATTTCAGCAATACATAATATGTAAGTGAAGAACTCTTTAGATGGTATTTCTGCCCAACTTGAAAGAACCATTTCAAAATCATTATAACCATTGTCTCTACCAACAATCAGCTGATATGGGATGAGTAAAACACTACCTAAGAAGTAACTATGTCTTTTGTAACTCTGCCAAGTCCTTAAGCCTGAATGTCTCCCAAGAACTCTTTGATGAGTTTTATTGTTGAGTTAATTGTGTTGATCTTAACTGAGAGTAATTTCACAGATTGCACTATGGGCTCCTACAAATGGATTGTAAGAGGTCTTAGAGTTTGTTTTTTCTTTTATTTTTCTCCTGTGTAGAAATGATAAGCCCAGTGAACAGTAGGCAAGTATGGTGGAAAAGGTATTGTATTTGGAATCAGAAGGTTGGAGATTGAGCCGATGCTAGTTTTATGTCCTTGGACATGTCAACTTTTAGTTTTACTTTAGGTTCTTCATCTGTAAAATAGGGATAATAATACATACATTTTATATCTCATAGGATCATTATGGGAATTATATGAAGTAATTACTATAAAGCACACTATAGCCATAATAATAGTTTGTGATTTTTTTTTTGGAACTCTGGGGTTTGTAGTTCAGAGGGACAAGAATTTCCTCTCAGTCCTGAATGCTATTTGGAGTTTCATAATCTTTGAGCCAGAAAATGGACTTGAATCACACTTGGGAGTTTGAGGTGTTTTTTTTTTTTAAATATACAGTATATTAGTGAACAGACTGAAAGGAAGAAGCAGTGTCTGGAGAAGTGGCTGTGGGAAAGATAGAGATCTCATTTTCATCCAGAATTTAGGGAAGTGAGCTAGAGGGAAGCAGCAGCACAAAGGGCAATGAACATAGGTACAGAACAAAGGATGAGATTGAAGTGGGGTATCAGGTCCCTGAAGGCATTTTAGAACAAAGAAATTGCATTGAGGCTGCTGCCTATACCTGGCTTTTTAAGGACTGGGGGAAATTCCAAAAGGTCTACACTTTCTCCAACTTCTTCCCATACCTCCCACTATATGTACTTTTTGTAAAGCCCTGGAAATTTTTCCAAGAAAGGATTTCATAAATTCTAGGGATTCTTACTAATGTTCTGTAGTTTGTTCGTGGATCCTGGGTTTCAGTCTTGGTTTTTTTCCACTAATTTACTGAGTGATATTAGGCAATTTATGTTGCCTCAGCTTCTTCATCAGCAAAAATGAAAGCACTGAACTAGATGATCAAAGGTTTTAATTTGGGCAGAAGTAATAGAAGCGTCTCACTTCGTGTGTGTGTGTGTGTGTGTGTGTGTGTGTGTGTGTGTGATTTTACTTCATATATAAAGAAAGCCAAAGTTGGTCATGATAGTTAATATTGTATAAATATTGTCCTTGCCGAGAAAAGGAAAGGGGGTGGGGAAAAGCAAGAATTATCTAAAAATATACAAAATTTAAATTGGGATAGAGAGCTATACCTTTGTTTAAATGTTGGGAATTTTCCCAACCAGGGGTCTCTGAGCTTTTATGATTAAATTAATAACCTTTTGTTTGATGTAACCTACATAAGACAGAAGAGAAAGGGATCCCTGTGAACCTGAAAGCCATAGTATTTTTCCTAGGCTATATATGAATTAATTGATGTATGAAGGTTTGATTGATTAAATCTCTAGCCTGAAGAGGGTGACAAAGAGGAAAGTGATCAAAGAGATCACTGCCTAACACATGCCCCAGGGAGAAAATAAATGAGGCTTTGGAAGATTTCTATCTGCCCCTTTCCAGAAAGGAGAACACAGCAGGGTGAAACAAGTATTGACCAATATATGCAAGCTTCCACAATAACACCCACAGGTGCAATACAGCCATGAAGGGGTACATGAATATGAGACATTATCATTATTAGTATTGAGAACATCTTAATATTTATTCAATTGCAAGCAACCCATTGTTCTTTCTTCCTCCTGACTTATCTCAAGTCCATAAAAAAGTGAACTAGACAATCTTTTTTTTTTATTATAACTTTTTATTTACAGAACCCATGCCTGGGTAATTTTTTACATCATCCCTTGCACTCGCTTCTGTTCTGACTTTTCCCTTCCCTCCCTCCATTCCCTCCCCCAGATGGCAGGCAGTCTCATACATGTTAAACATGTTACAGTATATCCTAGATACAATATATGTGTGCAGAACCGAACAGTTCTCTTGTTGCACAGGGAGAATTGGCTTCAAAAGGTAAAAATAACCCGGGAAGAAAAACAAAACTGCAAACAGTCCATTTCCCAGTGTTCCTTCTCTGGACCATCATTGATCAGTTGGAACTGAATTAGATCTTTAAAAAATTTAATCCATATGAATAGAGAAAGGGGGTAATTTGTTGGGAATGTATTTGCTTTTGTTGAATATATATATTTACATATATTGTATATAGACAACACATACATACAGAAACACACACACACACACACACCCCTACTTAAAATTATAGGATAAGGTGATAAGGTAAAGGCAGTTGAAGCTCTCCTCATCCTCTATTAGAGTCACAAGATCAGCTCTTACAGGAGGTAGATCAAGATTGTAAGTGTGTGTATAGAAGTTATTTTCTTGGGCTGGTTAGGGAGAATATAGCATCCTATTGAATTCATGAATAACAAGAACAAGAATGTCTCTTGGTTACTATGGAAATGGGGACTTGGAAAAGTACCAACCAAAGAATATTAGCAAGAAGACTTAGACTTTATGAAACCTTTTTTTTTTTTAAGGAGTTTTCAGGGCTTTCTATACAGTGTGAAATAATGGAAATATCCCTAGACTAGGATCCCAAAGAACTGAATTCTAGTCTCAGCTCTGTTACTGACTTCCTGTGTGATGTTAGAGAAATCACTTCCTCTCTTCGTGTCTCACTTCATTTGTAAAAATGAAAAGACAGGACTAAATGATCAAAAGTTTTAACTGGGTCCTGTATCTGGCTGAATAATCGCTAACATTTTTATAGAATTTTAAACTTTTCCATTTAATTTTCTTTTTTGTTATGAGCCAAACTTGTGGATTCTTATCCACAGGCATGAACATTTTCATATACAAAGAATAAAAAAAGAGGCTTGGAAATGAAAACATGAATTTTTTTTTCTTCTTTATTGAAGTTTTTATTTTCAAAACACATGCAAGGAGAATTTTTCAACATTGACTCTTGAAAAGCCTTGTGCTCCAATTTCTTCCCTTTCCTCCCACCTCCTCCCCTAGATGGTATGTAACTAATATATGTTAAACATGGTAAAAAAATATGTTAAACCCAATATAGGCATATATAGTTATACAATTATCTTGCTGCACTAGAAAAATTAGATCAAAAAGAAAAAAAAAGAGAAAAAAATAAAATTCAAGCAAACTACAACAAAAGAGTGAAAATGCTGTGTTGTGGTCCACATTCAGTTCCCATAATCCTCTCTGGGTGCAGATAGCTCTCATCACAAAATCATTGGAAGTGGCCTGAATCATCTCATTGTTGAAGAGAGCCACGTCCATCAGAATTGATCATTGTATAATCTTGTTGCCATGTATAAGGTGATAAGGTACAGGCAGGTGAAGCTCTCCTTATCCTCCACTAGAGTCACAAGATCAGCTCTTACAGGAGGTAGATCAGGATTGTAAGTGTGTGTATAAAAGTTATTTTCTTGGTTCTGCTCATTTCACTTAGCATCAATTCATATAAGTTTCTCCAGAGCTCTCTGAAATCATCTTACTGATTGTTTCTTACAGAACACTAATATTCCATAACATTCATATACTATAACTTATTCAGCCATTCTCATGATGATGAGCATCCCCTCAGTTTCCAGTTTCTTGCCACTTCAAACAGAGCTGCCACAAACATTTTTGCATATGTGGGTCCCTTTCCCTCCTTTAAGATCTCTTTGGGATACAGACCCAGTAGAGACACTGCTGGATCAAAGGGTATGCACAGGAAAATATGAATTATTATGACTTATAAGTTGGCTTTTTAAAATCTATACTACATTTACCAACCCTGACTTCTTGTGTTTCTTTTTGAATTTCTTTCTGCTTACATCTATATGTTTTCTAAAATGTTACATTTTCAGTCTTTTTTTCCCTTTTTTTAATCACCATCACTATTCATTCATTCTCTCCTCCCCCCAATAAATCTCAAAATGAAAGCCCTCCTTTGTAACAAACTAGTATGGTCAAGCAAAACCAATTTCCATATCTGAAAATACATGTCTCCTTCTATACCTCTAGTCTACCACTTCTCTATCAAGAGATGAGAAACACTCTTCATAAAGAGATAATATGGTGACGTAGACAGGACACTTTACTCAGAGCCAGGAAAACTTGAGTTCAAATTTTACCTCAGATATGAACCAGCTTGTGACACTGGACAAATTATTTAAATTCTTTGTCCTTCAGTATACTCATCTGTAAGATGAGAAGATTGGACTCAATGGTCTCTAAGGTTTGTTCCAGTGTGGGGATTATAACAATCCAACCTACAATAAAAAAGGTTGAGACAGAGCTCTGAGCCAATGGCATTTTATTGAAGGGTCCATGGTTCTATTGAAGGATTCATGGTTCTGTTGAAGGATCCATGGTTCTGTTGAAGGAAGTGGGCCTTTCACAATCTGAGATGTCCCCTTCTTCCAGTCTTTAACTACATTTGATATCTGAACATTCTAACAAGGTTATACAAAATACAAGATCCCATTGGTTAATAGCTTGCTTTGTGAGCCAAAAAATGATTCATCAGCTAGAAATGGTACATTAGCAGAGAAGTCTCAGGCTGAGTAAAGCAGGGCACATCTGATCACTTGTTCATGTTGGACAAAAGACAATGGCCCAGGGAAACAGAGGTCTTTTCAAGGGGTATACCTTTACCTCATAAGGCAAAGTAGGATTTTTCCAAACAGTACCCAAACAATTAACCATTCGTCTATGGAGAAGTGTATACATGAATCAGATAGAGAATGGAAAAGGAAAAAACTGACCATTTGGGGCAAGTTAAGCTAGTTCCTATCCATGGCTTGATTGATGAATCTCATCTAATTATAGTTCTGAACTCTGAAGCAGAAGTAAGGAATTCTGGGTCCCAGATCCAATTTGGCCACTAATTCTATACCTTTAGACCAAATACATCGTGATTCTGTGGCACAAGCATATGCCAGTTGTAATGTCACATACAACAATCCTTTCCCCTCATCCCCAAAGCTCTGAGGTCTCTTTCAGAAAAAGAGTCAATGGTAGTATTCATTCCAAGGTTTACTGGCTCAACAGGGAATTAATTTAAAATGTTTAACAACTGATTTGGTGAATTTAGAGGAAGGAATTGGTGGAAAGCATGTCATACTTTGACATCTAATCTGAATTATTTGCAGTTTCTTTATTATTTCCTAAGCCTTACAATTAACAAAATAACAAATCATACTTGATTTGCATTGTTTGTTGATTTCCATGGTATAAATGCTCACAGTGAAAATTTAACAATTAGATCTCCAGGATTCCACTGTATCCATTCCCTAATCTATGCACAACTAACTCTGTGCCTTATTTCCATTCTTATGACTCTAACTTTCTCTCTCAAGCAAAGGTACTTTTGGGAAATAAATTAGATCATCCTGGTGAATAAGTCACTGAATTCTGGAATCCAGAGCTAGAAGAGTCTTCGTAGATCATTTAGAATAGTCACTTCATTTGACAGAAAGGGAAACCTGAGGTATATAGGTACTACATCATTATAATATACTTATTTTAACCAATTTTTTTTTGTTGAGGAGGGAAAGAAATAAATATTTATTAAGAACTTACACTGTGCTAAACACAAAGCCACATCTAGGCTGATATACCCACACTAACAGTTGACAATTATATAACACTTTAAGGTTTGCAAAGCATTTAACAATACTATACTATTTTATCCTCACAATTTTGAGAAATGGGTTCTAGCGATGCAAAAAAATTTTCTTATATCAAACTCAGTCTGCTTCTCTGCAGCTTTTTCCCTTTGCTACTCCAAGTTCTCTCCTCTGGAGCCAGATAGAATTAGTCTCATGATATTCCATACCATAGTCCTCTAAATTCGTGAGCACAGCTACTATGTCCTGGTTAAGTTGTGTACAGGTTCCATGGAGTCCATGATCACAAAGATCTTCACATCCTATCTACTGCCTTCTGGAAATTCTTTACCTTATCAGTGTTTTGTCAAAAACAAGGTAGCCAATACCTTAGAAGTGTTCTGAATGAGACAGAGTGATTGTCACTCCACAGTATTTAGCATTTAAAAAAGGGATTGGAAACAATTCACCTGAGATCAATATATAATTCCATTTTCTGTGACTGAAGCAATATTGCAAAATTAAAGCTAAATTATCTGCTTGGTTGTAAAGAACAGAAGAGGAGAGAGGCTGCCAAGATATTCCTGATAATAAATCACCCTAAGGTTTTATTCTCTTGAACAATAAATAAAAAAGCTTTTATTAAGTCCACTTTGTGCCAAGCACTTTGCTAGATACTCTGATTAGATGAGGTCTTTGATATAGGGGACTCCCAGGAGAGAAAATTTCTTCTATTGGTTCAAGTTAGTACCTTTTTTTTATTAATTAAGACTTTTAGTCCCAGAACATTGAGAGGTTAAAAAATACGGAACCATGCAGCCAATATGGGGCAGAAATGGGATCTGAATCCAGTTTTTCTTGGCTTTCCTAACCATCTTACCATTTGCCTCATAATGGGTATACAAATACAAAAGAGACATTTTCTGACCTCAAGAAACTTAAACATATAGAAAGGAGGGGAGGAGTAGTCAGGGAAGGGAATTTTCATATGGGAAGAACCAGGGTGGTGAGTAGAACAGGAAAGACCATGACTCAGAGGCAATGGTATTATTGTGTTTGATTACAGTTCTCCAGGCAACAGGTGGAAAGAGGTGGAATGGCCAGCAAGAGGGTCAGGATTAGCCATGATAAAGATGACGATGCATAGACCAAAGAGCTTAGCTCTTCTGGGAATGCCTGTGGAGGTCTGGTTTGAAGGATGTAAGATTCACAGAAAAGAAAATGGATGAAAGACTGGCTTTGACTCCAAGAAAGTTTCTGAAAATAAATTCCTAAAACACCAGTCTGACCACATCATTCCCTACTTAATAAACTCTAGTGGTTCTCTGTTCCCTATGGGATCAAAAACAAATGCCTCTTTGAGGCATTTAAAACCCTCCAAAATCTGTCCCCAACTTACCTTTATTAAATTGTTAAATATTACCTAATTTCATGCATTCTTTAATCCAACAAAACTTGGTAGTGGTGATTGTTGTTTTGCTGCTCCTTACACATGATAAGAATGACAATAATGTTGACAACAACAACATTTGTATGGTACTTTAAGATTTGCAAAGCGTTTTACAAAAAAAAACTTTACAAAAAGTAAAATACCAACGTGGGGAGGTAGTTGTTATTATTATCATCCCATTTAACAGATGAAAAAATTGAAGCTGAAACAAAATTAAGTGACTCACCTAGGATCTCACAGCTCTTCAGGTTCAGAGTAGATACCTGTATTGTCCCCTCCCGCATTATATCGTAAGGATTTTATCCTTAGCATTGTTTGTTCATTTGTATTTATCTTTTTGTGGTTTTAAAAAACTCCTGTGTTTGAACTTCAGAGTCTCTTTGAAACTCTGGTCTTTTTATCAGGAGTAATTGGAACCTTATATTTCACTGAAGGTTCATTTTTTCCCTCTATAATATTATACTCAGTTTTCTGAGAGATTCTTTGAACAGTTGACTGGAGCATTTGGAATCATGAACTTATATGAACAGTCAGTTCTATTACATTCCTTGTCCTCTGGGACTCCTGAGGTATATGTTGCTGAGTGGACTTCTGAGTGAAGCCATTCTCACTTGATTTGAGCTGAGATTTTATCTCAATTCCAGTTAAAGAGCCCATTTATTTTGATGTATCCTATGGTACATCTATAGAACTCCAATTTCTGTCTGCTACTTTGGATGTTTAATTTACTTGCTATTCACTATTTTTGATGGCCTTTTGTGGAGATAGCTTTTGGTGGGAAGATGCTAAGCTATTGATTGATTTTAAGTTAAGGTTTCCCTTCCTGCTAAAGAACAATCAGAGAAGCAGCTTTTCTTAATAATCCATAAAAATGA
This sequence comes from Antechinus flavipes, assembly GCF_016432865.1. Classification (NCBI taxonomy): domain Eukaryota; kingdom Metazoa; phylum Chordata; class Mammalia; order Dasyuromorphia; family Dasyuridae; genus Antechinus; species Antechinus flavipes. Next base: position 51,639,299 of record NC_067399.1, on the reverse strand, counting down.
TATCTCTGGATTAGAAAATTTTGAGGGGGTGGTGAATAGATATAAATTTAATTCAATACTCTCTTTTAGAGATAGGAAAGTTCACCCAAACCTCTGGAGTTCCGGTTCCTAACTATCAATTTCCTCAGATGGGCTACTAGCAGTGCAAGCATGACCTTCCTCCTGCTTTCAACAAAAATAGGGATAAACTTCAGATCACATCCATAAAGCAATCCACAGGCCATGTTTATATATCTTAAATAGTCTTCCACACACATATTATGTAGACATAAATATTTCTTTTTTCATAGGCTCTCTTCCTTACAGGGAACTTACATTTCTCTAAGTACAGAATATAGATCATAGTTCATCTTCCTTGTGAAATTTCTAATGGAATCAGTGCCTTCATCTCCCTCCCTCCATTTCCTCCCCACCCAACTTTAATCTATACTGAAACAAGGATATGTTTCCTATTTCTCTAAAGGAATCACAGCCTATTCCTAAATCTCTGCCTATTGCCATCATTAATCACACTAGACAAGGATTTGGTGGCTGCCCCATTTTTGTTTTCTGTTTTTGTTGTTGTTGTGTTATGACTGGACACAAGACATGTGATTATGTGAGTGAATGAAAATATGATCGGGGGATAAGCAATATAAACAATATAAATTGGCCGCTTTTGGCCACAGCTAATGGGTGACTTTTATCTCTCCTATCTCTTCTTCCATTAATGGAGCAGAAAGTAAGATGGGATCAGTTCTGAACATCATCATCCTACAGAAAGCATATTTGGCTTAGTCCTGACCTCTATACTTTCTCCTGTCAGAAGACACTGATTCCATTTGAAGTTTCACAAGGAAGACAGCTGAACTATGATCTATGGTGTTCAAAATTGATAGGAATATTTGTTTCCTCTTCCCAGAAGCTTCCAAAGGCAAATCTGAAAAGAGAACAAACACCAAGCTGGTTACTCTAGGGCAGAGTTTATTCTTCAGTTCCAAAGTAAGATATCTCCATAGCGTTGATCTCTTAGCAGGGAGCCTGGGCAATCAGAGTTGAATTTATATGTGTGAATATAAGCTTACTAAGACAGGAATTATCTCAGTTTGTCTTTGTATCCTCAGTGCTTAGCATGGAGTCTGCTCTATTTATATAAATAATAATATAATATATTATTAATAATAAATATATAAAATAAATATAAATAAAATTTTTTTATATATTTAACTCTACCCATACATCCTTTTTAGTTAAGCCCTAAATGATACTCCTGGGGTAATGGTACATTCGAATGAGGGGGACTCACAGAGAAAATTTCAGCTATAAGTCAGATGGAAAAGGCTCATGGTCCTTAGGATTTGTAAAACATTTTACATGTATGATCTCGTTTGATCCTCATAACAACCCTGTGTGGTAGGTTGGATTATGCCCATTGTACAGATGAGGAAACTGGAGTTGAGAGACATTAATAGAATTTTGCACAGGATTGTAGATACTGAAGGATTCAAGTTCAGGTCTTCTTAAATCCGAGTCAAGTGCTTTACCAACAACAACTTAGGAAAGATATTTTTAAGTAGGAAAGCATCCAAAGATGAGTGACCTGGAGATTGAAGGGTTTGGATAACTGCCGACCTCAGCACCTCTGGGGAGGGCAGATAATAAGGAAGGTGGGTTCCATTTCTTTGGTGCACTGAGGTTTATGCATTCACCAGTCATTCTGGCTATGGTCTACTGGTATGCCCTACCCATCCTTCCTTATGTGGAAAGGAATCAAATCAGATTTTTGCACCTACATCCACTGCTGAGGATGAACAAGAACCACAGAAAGATCCAATCAATACATGCATTTATTTTCAGTGATTTCCAAGTGAAGAAGGCTTCAGGGGAAGGTGATGGGAATTGTTGGAAAACATAGATTGGTATTGAGACATGAAAGATATTAAACATTTATCAAATCCTTGGAAGCCTTTTGATTATGTAGAATGAATCATTTATTCTAGAAAAGAGTCAGGAGGCATTGAATGGAGTAAGCACTGGACAAAATGACAAAAAATAAAATGTATTATGTGTCAGTGGCCCAAAATGACTGGTTACTGACATGGGAGTCAGTTTAAGATTAGCTATCTGTGCTGGCAGGTAATCAACTAGTTACAGCAAAAGTCAAAGGCTGTATTAAACCACTCACACAAGTTGTCAACGCTAAAAAAGGGGGAGAAAAAAGAATTTTAAAATGTTTACCAAATTTGATATCATACCAGCCTCTTTAATCAATATGTATAAGTCATTCCTCAAACTTGGAAAGAACTACTTCCTCATATCTTCTTCTCATAGCTTTTATTTTCCTTCGCAACTCAATTTAGGTGCCATCCCCTACTTCCTCTGATCCTACCAGAGAAGAACTCTTATTCTATTTCTTTCTTTCCCTTTTCCTCCGTCCCCCTTCTTTCCCTTCCCTTCTCTCCTGAAGTTGCCTTTTGTTTACCTTTGTTGATTCTGCTCCAGTAGAACATAAGGCTTCTGAAGGAAGAGACTGCTTTGTTTCTTTATTCCCAAGAAAAAGTCTAGTGTCTTGTATAATTTAAGCCCTTAGAAAATGTTGGTTCTGGCTCTGCTCATTTCGCTTTGCATCAGTTCATATAGGTCTTCCTAGTTGTTGGGCTTTTTTTTTTTCTGAAAGCATCCTGTTTATTATTTCTTGAAGCAATTCCACCACAACCATATACACAGTTTGTTTAGTCATTCCCCAATTGATAGGTAGCATTTTGCATAGCTAATTAAAGTTTGCAAAGTGATGATTCTTACAAGAATCCATTGAATTTCTTCTTTCACCCCAGTGCTATTGGTTTCTCCTACTACCAAGTTTTTAATTCATTTTGCAAAAACTAAAATATCCTGTATTCCTTCAGGTTTGGCAGCTCATAGATCCACTTGTAGTCAGAGTTTTAAAATCATAAACAAATCCAATTAGTGAATCCTTAACCAAATGAATAATTTTTTAAAATTAAAAACAAAACATAAAAGAAAATATAGGTTCTGTGACTGAATAAATTCACTCTCATTATCACCATTCTTTAAAAGTGATTATAGATATATAGAGGGGGCCAAAAGATCCCAGAAGCCACCTCTTCAGATATACTTGCTCTCCCCAAAGCTGACATATATGACTGTACCATGTTAGATTATAAATACATTTGTGAAACACCACAGAGAAGGATGGCACAAGTATAGGAGAAGTATCACTTCACAAAACAGCAAAAAAAAAATGGACAGGAAAAATAGCTTGTGCAGAGATAGATATAAAAGTCAACTAAGCCAGATAAATCCAAGAATCTTCATAGAAAATACTGGAAGAAAGAAAGGAACCTGATGCAAAATCAAACAGATTTTCTAGCTTTCTAGATCTTCTCTTCAGTGTCAATAAGGGAGGCCATTACTTTGGACTCTAATAGCCTAATATCTAATGTAGGTAGGAAGAAGAAGAAAGGACACTCAGAAGATGGAGATGGGGCAAACAGCTAAACCTCCTTAAGTATATACAATTTAATTCATGCTGGAGTGAACACAATTTTAAAGGTACTCGGATTGTTTTCAGTCTATCTCAAAAAAAAAAAAAAAGATTGCAAAAGAATAGAAAACATAAAATAGAAATTATAAACTCCTTGAGGGGCAAGAATTGCTTTTTGCCTCTTTTTGTATCACCAGATAGAAAATATCATGGGAGCTGTGACATCAGCAGATATTAAACCACATATCTACTTCCTCATCTCTATGATTTTTTTTAATGAAAATGGTCCTATTCCTCTTATCAAGAACATCTTTGATGAAAATAGGAGAAGGCTTTAGCAGACAGCTTTCTACAGCAGATGACATTTTCTCAGTCGTAAGTGACTGAGAAGTATTGAGAATACAAGAGCATACTATGTCTATTGTTTGTTCATAATCTTCCCCCTTTTCTGGCCCCTCTACAAAAAGCATTTGACTTTGGTAAAGCAAAAGCCTTGAATGTTGTTATTCAAAAAGATATTTCCCTGCATATGTTAGGAGCCTGTAAGCTTACATAAATGTTCAAACTACCGAGAAGATTTTATTCAAGCCAGGTAGGCAACAGAGAAATATATATATTTGCTAAATGTGGACAGTGTCACATAAGATTTCCAGTTCAGAGTCTTACTGGGTGTAGGATTTCACAGAGATGAACTTCTCTGACTGTTTGCATCTGACATGGGACTGATTATGTGAATCTCTGAAACATTACAGGGTCACTCAGGGAGAGACTTGATCACTCTGCCAGGAAAAAGTAAGTGAATGGGAAAAAAAGTGTCTAGATGATGGCATGCAGTTGGGCAAGTGGTCCATCATTATTTATAATGACCAGATAATATCTGAATCTTTGTATTCGGTCTTTTCTATGAGGTTTTAGGAATGATATTCAGATAGACAACCAGGCAGCCTGGAGGATAGAGTGATAGACCTAGAATCAGGCAGACTTGAGTTCAAATAGACATTTACTAGCTGTGTGATTTTGGCCAAGTCATTTAACCTCTACCTGTTTCAGTTTCCTCAACTGCAAAATGGGGATAATAACAATACCTACCTCCAGCATTATTGTAACATTGAAATAATATTTACAAAGTACTTCACAATCCTTAAAGAACTATGTAAATGGTAGTTATTATTTTTTAAATTGACAATCTCATGCTTATTCACATAATATCTAGGTTGATGAGAAAATAGGAAGCCATGTCAATTGGGAGAAGATTTAGGGTGGGTATAACAGCTGTCTTCAAATATTTTGCTTGACTCCCAAGAGCAGAAATAGAAGAGATGGGTGAAAATGCAGAGAAACAAATTTCAGCTTTCTATATGGGGAAATTTTTCCCTCTCCCAATCTAAGCCATTGAGTTTAAAATTCTATACTCCATGCGCAGAATAATCTCCCTCATCTATTCCACTTATTGATTTCCCTGGCTTTCTTTAAGTCTCCACTAAAACCCCTTCTTTTACTGGAAGCCTCTCTTATTCCTAGTGCCTTCCTTCTGTTAATCATTATCTATTTATCCTGTGTATGGCTCGCTTTGCATATATTTTGATTGTATGTTGTCTATTCTGTTGGATTATAAACTCTTTGAGGGGCAGGGATTGCTTTTTGCCTCTTTTTTTTTTATCATCAGCACTTACCACAGTGCCTGGCACACATAGGTATTTAATAAATGCTTATCGATTATATGAAACTTGAAAACTAAAAGATTATTTTAAAGACGTTTATTGATTGATTAATTAGAATGGGTCACCTTGAAATGTAGTGAACTCCCTAGTACTGGAGAAATCTGGATAATCATTTTTGTCATCTGTTACTGAAAGAATTCCTTAGAAGGAACGTCCCCAAAAGTACATCCCATATCTAAGACTGTGTTGTTTTTGCTGTTCAGTCATTTCAGTCACATCCGACTCTTCAAGATCCCTTTGGGATTTTCTTGGCAAAGATGCTGGAGTGGTTTGCCATTGCCTTCTCCAGCTCATTTGACAGCTGCATAAAGTGAAGGAAACAGGCTTAAGTGGCTCATCCAGGGTCACACAAGTGACAATTTCACAATATTTAGTTATTCTTAATTAATTTTCTGCGGATCCAATGATGTGATAAACTCTCCAAAAGTAGAAGTAGAAATTTTCATTTCTTCTTGATTTGACAGTTTTCAGGACACTGACCTGTTATAGGAGATACCTGGCTAGTATTGCATGGTAGACTAACTGGATGGTATTGGAATAGAAGGAAATAAGAGTTGTTCTCTTCTTGTCTAAACTCCATAATTATTTACCTGAAACAAGTTGCCTCCTTATCCCTTCCTGTGATAATCCTTACCCTCCATACCAATTTTACCCTTCCTCTATTTCTAACCCAATCCTCCTTTCTATGTCAACTCAGGTTTCTTCACTCCCTCTTACACAAAAATAACTGTCCTTGTGCCAATTCTCACACTTCAGATGTAACCTAAGCCTTCATGTCCACTCCTGCAGGAAGCTAGATTTTGTCAATATATAGTTTGCACACATTATCTTGTTCAGTCTTCAAATCCACTCTTTGAGGTAAATAAGAGGGGTATTATAATCTCTGATATGCACTTCAGGAAACTGAGGTTCAAAGAAGTCAGTTGACTAGCACAAAATCACACAGCCAGTAAAAGGCAGAACTGGGGAATTGAAACCAAGTCTTCTGACTCTTAAGTATTCATACTTACACTTTAGTATACTTAAGTATTCCTTTCACTAGTGTAGCAAATTTTAGCCGTTATCCTCATGTATGAATGGTACACATCATCCATGTATAGGGAGAAATGGGAAGCAGTGTGGTAAGAAAATCAAGGATTTTATTTAGGAGATAAGTATTCTGTTTGCAGCTATAAATTGGTCTCCAAATCTGCCCACTCAAAGAATTCAAAATCGAGGGGAATGCATCCATTGTGGAACGGCTGAACAAGTTGTAGTCTACTGTTGGAATCTTTACAAACTGCTAACTCATTAGAGTTGATAGATTATTGATCTGATCTTACAAGGAGATGTTTTGAGCCGGAACCTGAAACAAGGTACTAAGTACAAGCTTGTTTGATTGTTTGCACCTTTACTCATTGGAGTTCACACGTTTGGGAAATTTCAGGGTTTAGTATGAGATATCTGAATTCATACCTCCCTTGACGCTCTTAGGGCCAGAGAGCACTATGGGAGAAAGCCCATAATCCCATTCTCTCAGAAGAGTCCTATATAAGCCCAGTGAAGAGAGATTCATTAGAATATTTTCCACTTGGCTGGCTGGTGGCTGAAGAAGAGTTTTCAGAGGAAGAAGCTATGAGTTGAGAGTTCAGCGGAAGATTGAGAAGGCTTTCTCAGAGGCACAACCAGATTCATCTTCATCTCACACCACTGTGGTGGCTGGGCTCCTGCACTTCCCCCACTGAGACCAAGCTGGTCTGAAAGACTCACCAGAAAGCTAGCCGAGCCCCAAGTGAAGGAGACAAGAGATTCATTCCATCTTTGTGCTGGCTGGAGGCTGAAGAAAGCAGAGGCAGAGGCTGAAGGACAGACCTTCGGATTTGGAGACATTTGGAGGGCTCTAAGCTAACCGGGATATATTAGAGACAATAAAAGATCTGAACTTTTATCACCTGGCTGCGTTTTGGATGGTTATTACTTTCAACTGCAACTAAGACCACCTCCAAGAAAACGTCCCTCGAGAAACCTACCTGCTCTCTCCCCCAGAGAGAACCATTCGTCTTATATTATTTTAAAAGAAGAAAAAGTCTACGATGATGATGGAATATAATTATATTCTAAGAAATCACAAGCAGAATGCTTTCAGAAAAACCTGGGAAAACTTAATATGAATGGTTACAGAGTAAAATGAGTAGAACAAGGAGAACACAGTAACAGCAATATTGTATGCATGATCAACTGTGAAAAGATTAGCTACTTGATTAGCTACAATGATACAATACAATACTCTGATAAAGAAATTGCAAAAGGACCTGTGATGAAAAGTGCTCTACCCATCCAGAGGGAGAACTAATGAATTCTGAGTGCAGATTGAGGCATCCATTTTTTACTTTGTTTTTCTTGGGGTTCTGTGTATTTTCTTTTGTGTCATGGCTGATACAGAAAAATGGTTTGCATGACTTCACATGTATAATCAATACTATATTGCTTGCCTTCTCAAGAGAGGGGGAGGGGCAGAAGGAAAGAAAAGAATTTGGGACTCCAAAATTTTTTTTAATAAATCTAAAACATTTTACATGTAATTAGGAGATATTTAACGAAATACGTAAAAATGTATTTTTATTTAAATTTAAAATTAAATTAAAATTAATTTAAATTTAAAAAATAAAAAAAGTATTTAGAAAAAATACTTTCTTCCTCTTCTTGTTTTATGGCTTTGTAGATGAAGTTTATAGAAACTTGAAGGAGTCATAGAGATTACAAATATTCTGAGGGCTCAGCTGAGAAATCTCGGGCTGTCTGACCTAAGTTATCTATCTCAGAATTGCTGTTTAGTTGCCTGTGCTCGGGGAAAGAAACACAAAATGGCAGGGAAAGCTAGAAATTGAAGGTTTAGTCTCAATCAAGTATGTACACTCAGCAGATGCATGTTACTGGGGAGTAAGATAACACAGGCATAAACACACATAACACACATGCATACTATCAATGAAACAACAAGCATTTATCAAGCACTTGTATATACCAGGCTCTGTGCTAAGTGCTGGGGATACAAAAAGAGGTAAAAGATACTCCCTGTCTTTGACAAAGAGATCTAACTCAGTTTCAATTGATCAAAGATGGGCAGAAGCAGCTACACCCAAAGAAAGAACACTGGGAAAGGAATGTGAACTATTTGCATTTTTGTTTTTCTTCCCGGGTTATTTATACCTTCTGAATCCAATTCTCCCTGTGCAACAAGAGAACTGTTCGGTTCTGCACACGTATATTGTATCTAGGATATACTGTGACATCTTTAACATGGAAGGGGAAGGGGAAGGAAGGGGAAAAATCGGAACAGAAGTGAGTGCAAGGGATAATGTTGTAAAAAATTACCCTGGCATGGGTTCTATCAATAAAAAGTTATTTTAAAAAAGAAAAAGAAAAAAAAATACTCCCTGATTCAAGGAGCTCATACAAAGCCCCAATGGTCTAATGAAGAGCTCAAAGAATCTTGACATGGTAAGTGTGTGTGTGTGTGTGTGTGTGTGTGTGTGTGTAAGAGAGAGACACAGACAGACAGAGATAGAAAGACAGAGACAAAGAGAGGGAGGAAGGGAGAGACAGACAGACTGAAAGAGAAGGGAGAAAGGGAGAGAAGGAAGGAAAGTCACAGACAGAGATAAAAAGAAA